>NC_063347.1:4064349-4101336 GCF_021869965.1 Rhincodon typus
TCTAGGCCCAAAACATCAGCTTTCCTGCTCCTCTGATGCTGCTTGACCTGCTGTGTTCATCCAGCTCTACACCTTGTTATCTAATATTAGAGAGCTGTCTGCTTCTTCTTAAAAATGCCACAAGACTTTTGAAGGTGGTTCAGCTGGTCTTTAAAGACTGCCACTTATAAGAATGCAACCTTTCTCTGGGTAAAATAGGCTATGGGTGGCTGATCTCATTGACTGACTGTAACAAACGCACAAAGTTCTGGAACAATCTGGCAGCAGCTGTGGATAGAGAAACAAAAATTAATGTTTTGAGTCTGATATATTTGAATCTGAAATAATAATTCTTCAGAACGATCATATCAGCCTTAAATTGTTAACGTTGTTTCACTGTGCCAGATCTGCTGAATTTCTTCCGAACTTTCTATTTTAATTTCAAATCTCAACAATTGCATCAGGAAATTTGTGTGGGCATTATAAATTTGGAGGGAATGGGCATTTTATTTGATAATTCACAATTTTCTTCTTCTGACTTGCCTTTGAATCTTGTTCAGACTGACTAGCCCAAGTCTCATGTTAATAAAAGTCATGTGCAAGATTATTCAGGGCAATATCATTCCGTTTTCTGGTGGCAGGGATTTAGACCAATGAAATGAATTTGATTGCTACAGAATGCAATCTCTCTCTGCACGTGCTGGAGAAGAAACTATGACATCGGAAAATAAATGAGTGGTAACAGCTACTGTCTGAAAGGCTGTAAGGTGAGCTTTTCTTCAGTGGTGGATACGTTGTTGGTGGGGAATCGGAGGGACAGGATCTACATGCATTTGGAAAGGCAAGGACTGATTAGGGATAACCAACATGGCTTTGTGCATGGGAAAGCATGTCTCACTAACTGGATTGAGTTTTTTGAAGCGGTGACAAAGAAAATTGATGAACAGTGGACAAAAACAAAGTTGCTGGAAAATCTCAATAGGTCTGGCAGCATCTGTGAAGGAGAAAACAGAGTTAACGTTTCAGGTCCGGTAAGCCTTCCTCAGAACTGACGGTGGCTGGGAAAACGTCAGTTTATATGCAGAAAATAGGGAGGTGGGTGAGGTAGGGAGTAAACAATAGGGTAGAGCCTAAAGACAGAGAAAGACAGTTGACAGACAAAGGAGTTGCCAATGATCAGGCTGGGAGGGTGAATAGTTGTTAATGGGGATTGTTAATGACTAACAACAGGGGGTGTGTAGTGGCAGGTTATGTGGTAACAAGACCTGGTGTGTGGGGTAGGGGGCTGGGACATGGGAGAGTTTGGGCCCTAAAATTATTGAACTCAATATTGAGTCCAGAAGGTTGTAGGGTCCCCAAGTGGAAACTGCGGTATTGTTCCTCCAGCTTGCATTGGGCTTCGCTGGAACCCTGCAGCAAGCCAAAGACAGAGATGTTTGCCAGGGAGCAGGGTGGTGTGTTAAAGTGGCAGGCAACAGGTAGTTCAGGGTCTTTTTTGTGAGCAGAACATAGATGTTCTGCGAAGCGGTGGTCAAATCTATGCTTCGTTTCCCCAATGTAGAGGAGGCCACATTGTGAGCAGCAAATGCAGTAGACTGGATTCTGGGAAGTGCAGGTGAAGTGTTGCTTCACCTGGAAGGTATGTTTGGGCCCTTGGATACTGGGGAAGGAGGAGGTAAATGGGCAGGTGTTGCACCTTCGCTGGTTACAGGGGAAGGTGCCGCAGGGCTGTGGGGAGGTGTTGGGGATGAAGGAAGTGTGGACCAGGGTGTCCCAGAGGGAACAGTCCCTGCGGAAGGCGGACAAGGGAGGGGAATATGTGTCTGGTGGTGACATCTCACTGAAGTGGCGGAAATGGCGTCTGATGATCTTCTGGATGTAGTTGCTGGTGGGATGGTAGGTGACGATAAGGGAAACCCTATCGCTGTTGCGGGAGGGAAGAGAAGGGGTGAGAGCGGAAGTGCGGGAGATGGGTTGGACCTGGTTGAGGGCCCTGTCGACAACAAAGGTGGGGAATCCTTGGTTGAGGAAGAAGATGGACATTTCGGAGGCTCCATTGTGGAAGTTGGCCTCATCTGAACATATGCAACGGAGACTGAGGAACTGAGAGAATGGGATGGAGTCTTTACAGGAAGCAGGGTGTGAGGATGTATAGTCCAGATAGCTGTGGGAGTCAGTGGGTTTGTAATGGATATTAGTGGCCAGTTTATCCCCAGAAATGGAAACAGAAATGTCGAGGAAGGGAAGGGAGGAGTCAGAGATAGACCAGTTGAAAGTGAGGGCAGGGTGGAAATTGGAGGCGAAATTGATGAAGTTTTCCAATTCCAGATGAGAGAGGGAAGCAGCACCGATGATTTCATCGATGTATCGGAGAAAGAGTTGTGGGTAGGGGCCGGAATAGGACTGTAACAAGGAATGTTCCATGTACCCCATGAAGAGACAGGCATAACTAGGGCCCATGCGGATACCCATGGCAACCCCTCCTACCTGAAGAAAATGAGAGGATTGAAAGAGTTGTTGAGGACAATCTCGGCCAGGCGGAGGAGGGTGGTGGTGGGTGGGGATGGTTCAGGTCTTTGCTCCAGGAAGAAGCGGAGAGCCCTAAGACCCTCCTGGTGGGGAATGGATGTGTAAAGGGATTGCATGTCCATGGTAAACTGGAAGTTTTGAAACCGATGTAAGGTGTCAGATGAATCATGGATGTATGTGGGTAGGGATTGAACCAGGAGAAGAAAACTGAGTCGAGGTAGGAAGAGATGAGTTCTGTGGGGCAGGAGCAGGCTGAAACAATGGGTCTGCCTGGACAGTCCTGTTTGTGGATTTTTGGCAGGAGGTAGAAATGAGCTGTGCGGGGTTGGGGGACTATTAGCTTGGAAGCGGAGGGGGGCGAGGGGAGATCACCGGATGAAATGAGAACAGTGGATGTTCTGCGAAGGTTTCAACAAGGTTCCTCATGGTAGACTGGTTATAAGGTTGGATCACATGGGATCCAGAAGGAGCTAGCCAATTTGATATAAAATTGGCTTGAAGGTAGAAGACAGAGGGTGGTGGTAGAAAGATGCTTTTCGGACTGAAGGCCTGTGTCTAGCGGTGTGGCACAAGGAATGGTGCTGGGTCCACTGCTATTCGTCATTTATATAAGTGACTTGGATGCGAATATAGGAGGTATGGTTAGTAAGTTTGCACATGACACCAAAATTGGTGGTGCAGTGGACAGTGAAGAAGATCATCCAGAGTACAGCGGGACCTTGATCAGATTGGGCAATGGGCTTAGCAGTGCAGGATGGACTTCAATTTAAATAAATGTAAAGTATTGCATTTTAGTAAGGCAAGTCAGGGCAGGACTTGTACAGTTCATGGTGGGGCCTTGGGGAGTGTTGCTGAACAAAGAGACCTAGGGGTGCAGATGCATTGCTCCTTGAAAGTGAAGTCGCAGGTAGATAGGGTGGTGAAGAAGGCATTTAGCTTGTATGCGAATTGCAACGTCATATTGTTGCTGTACAGAACATTGGTGAAGCCAGTTAGAATTTTAGAATACTGCATTCAGTTCGAGTTTCCTTTCCATAGGAATGTTGTAAAACTTGAGAGGATGCAGAAAAGATTTACAAGAATGTTGCTAGGACTGGAGGGTTTGAGTTATAGGGAGAGGCTGAACAGGGGTTCCAGGGGCTTTTTTCCCTGGAGCATCAGAAGCTGAGGGTTGATCTTAGAGATTTATAAAATCATGAGGTGTGTGTATAGGGTGAATAGCCAAGGTAGGGGAATCCAAAACTAGAGGGCCTAGGTTTAAAGTGAGAGGGACCTTAAAGGCAACTTTTTCATACAGAGGGTAGTGCATGTATCAAACAAGCTGCCAGAGGACGTGGTGAAGGCTAGTACAATTACAACATTTAAAAGGATAGGTATATGAATAGGAGGGTTTAGAGGGATATGGGCCAAATGCTGTCAAATGGGACGAGGTCAGATTGGGATGTCTGTTCAGCACAGATGAGTTGGATTGAAGAGTATTTCTGTGCTGTATGACTCTATAACCTGTTGTAAAGTTAACTGTTGGATCTTAAGCCCCATGTTGGCCAGTCCAAAAGCCGAAGTGGTATGTTTAACTCCCATTTAGTTCAATTTACTTTCTATGCTGTGCAGGAATTTAGCATCTACAGTTAATAATAATGGTGAGGGTGTTATCCTTTTTATTTATCCTTTTTTAAAAAACTTAATTCCAATTTTCTTACACACTTGAGTTGCAGACACTTGTTAAACTTGTGTTCCATTCATACAGTTACCCACCAGTATTTCTCATTGCTCAGGTACTGTGTGAACATGGTAGCTCCCTTGACTTCCGTGAAATGCAATATTAGTTGAGGAAGGATGTGATAACATCAAAACATCAGCATTTGGTGGGCCAGTTGGGCTCAGTGGCCCATTTTTGTGCTGTAGATTCTATCTAATTTGGGGATTTGTTAATATGAAGGCAACGCTGTGCTGCTTTAAGTCCCAGCATACTGATCCTCAGATCAGGCCTTCTCACCTCTTTGTGTTCATTCTCTTTCTCTTGCGACTTCTCTCCTTCTCTCTGTTCTGAAAGCATCATCACTCATTAGGGTGCAGTCCCTAGATGGTCTAGCCATTTAGTGCCTCACCTGAGTGGTTATATTTAATGTGTGAGCCCCAATGATCATAGAATCGCAGAGTAGAGTCATAGAACATAGAACATTACAGCGCAGTACAGGCCCTTTGGCCCTCGATGTTGCGCTGACCTGTGAAACCAATCTGAAGCCCATCTAACCTACACTATTCCATTATCATCCATATGTTTATCCAATGACCATTTAAATGCCCTTAAAGTTGGCAAGTCTACTACTGTTGCAGGCAGGGCATTCCACGCCCTTATTACTCTCTGAGTAAAGAACCTACCTCTGACATCTGTCCTATATCTATCACCCCTCAATTTAAAGCTATGTCCCCTCGTGCTAGCCATCACCATCCAAGGAAAAAGGCTCTCACTGTCCACCCTATCTAATCCTCTGATCATCTTGTATGTCTCTATTAAGTCACCTCTTAACCTTCTTCTCTCTAACGAAAACAGCCTCAAAACCCTCAGCCTTTCCTCATAAGACCTTCCCTCCATATCAGGCAACATCCTGGTAAATCTCCTCTGCACCCTTTCCAGTGCTTCCACATCCTTCCTATAATGCGCTGACCAGAACTGTAGGCAATACTCCAAGTGTTGTAACCAGAGTTTTGTACAGCTGCAACATGACCTCATGGCTCCGAAACTCAATCCCTCTACCAATAAAAGCTAACACACCGTACGCCTTCTTAACAACCCTATCAACCTGGGTGGCAACTTTCAGTGATCTATGCACATGGACACCGAGATCTCTCTGCTCATCCACACTACCAAGAATCTTACCATTAGCCCAGTACTCTGTATTCCTGTTACTCCTTCCAAAGTGAATCACCTCACACTTTTTCGCATTAAACTCCATTTGCCACCTCTCAGCCCAGCTCTGCAGCTTATCTATGTCCCTCTGTAACCTGCAACATCCTTCCGCACTATCCACAACTCTACTGACTTTCATACTTCTACGCCCTCATCCAGGTCATTTATAAAAATGACAAACAGCAGTGGCCCCAAAACAGATCCTTGCGGTACACTACTAGTAACTGAACTCCAGGATGAACATTCCCATCAACCACCACCCTCTGTCTTACACTTAGCCAATTTCTGATCCAAACCGCTAAATCACCCTCAATCCCATGCCTCCGTATTTTCTGCAATAGCCTACCGTGGGGAACCTTATCAAACGCTTTACTGAAATCCATATACACCACATCAGCCGCTTTACCCTCATCCACCTGTTTGGTCACCTTCTCAAAGAACTCAATAAGGTTTGTGAGGCACGACCTACCCTTCACAAAACCGTGTTGACCATCCCTAATCAAATTATTCCTTTCTAGATGATTATAAATCCTATCTCTTATAATCCTTTCCAACACTTTACCCACAACCGAAGTAAAGCTCATTGGTCTATAATTACCAGGGTTGTCTCTACTCCCCTTCTTGAACAACGGGACAACGTTTGCTAGTCTCCAGTCTTCTGGCACTATTCCTGTAGACAATGATGACATAAAGATCAAAGCCAAAGGCTTTGCAATCTCGTCCCTAGCTTCCCAGAGAATCCTAGGATAAATCCCATCCAGCCCAGGGGACTTATCTATTTTCACACTTTCCGGAATTGCTAACACCGCCTCCTTATGAACCTCAATCCCGTCTAGTCTAATAGCCTGTATCTCAGTATTCTCCTCGACAACATTATCTTTATCCTGTGTGAATACTGACGAAAAATATTCATTTAGCGCCTCTCCTATCTCTTCGGACTCCACGCACAACTTCCCACTACTGTCCTTGACTGGCCCTAATCTTACTCTCGTCATTCTTTTATTCCTGACATACCTATAGAAAGCTTTAGGGTTTTCCTTGACCCTAACTGCTAAAGACTTCTCATGTCCCCTCCTGGCTCTTCTTAGCTCTCTCTTTAGGTCCTTCCTGGCTAACTTGTAACTCTCAAGCACCCTAACTGAGCCTTCACGCCCCATCTCTACATAAGCCTCCTTCTTCCTCGACAAGAGATTCAACTTCTTTAGTAAACCACGGTTCCCTCACTCGACCACTTCCTCCCTGCCTGACAGGTACATACTTATCAAGGACATGCAGTAGCTGTTCCTTGAACAAGCTCCACATTTCAAGTCCCAGCCCCTGCAGTTTCCTTCTCCATCCTATGCATCCTAAATCTTGCCTAATCGCCTCATAATTGCCTTTCCCCCAGCTATAACTCTTGCCCTGCGGTATATACCTATCCCTTTCCATCGCTAAAGTAAACGTAACCGAATTGTGGTCACTATCACCAAAGTGCTCACCTACCTCCAAATCTAACACCTGGCCTGGTTCATTACCCAGTACCAAATCCAATGTGGCCTTGCCTCTTGTTGGCCTATCTGCATACAGTGTCAGGAAACCCCCCTGCACACATTGGACAAAAACTGACCTATCTAAAGTACTCGAACTATAGCGTTTCCAGTCAATATTTGGAAAGTTAAAGTCCCCCGTAACAACTACCCTGTTACTTTCGCTCCTATCCGGAATCATCTTTGCAATCCTTTCCTCTACATCTCTGGAACTTTTCGGAGGCCTATAGAAAACTCCCAACAGGGTGACCTGTCAACCTCAGCCCATACTACCTCAGGAGACGAGTCCTCATCAAACGTCCTTTCTGCCACCATAATACTGTCCTTGACTAACAACGCCACACCTCCCCCTCTTTTACCACTTTCCCTGATCTTACTGAAACATCTAAACCCGAGAACCTGCAACAACCATTCCTGGCCCAGCTCTATCCATGTCTCCGAAATGGCCACAACATCGAAGTCCCAGGTACCAACCCATGCTGCAAGTTCACCCACCTTATTCCGGATGCTCCTGGCTTTGAAGTAGACACACTTCAAACCACCTTCCTGCCTGCCGGTACACTCCTGCGACCTTGAAACCTTATTCATGACCTCACTACTCTCAACCTCCTGTACACTGGAGCTACAATTCAGGTTCCCATCCCTCTGCTAAAATAGTTTAAACCCTCCCGAAGAGCATTAGCAAATTTCCCCCCCAGGATATTGGTACCCCTCTGGTTCAGGTGTAGACCAGCCCGTTTGTAGAGGTCCCACCTACCCCAGAATGAGCCCCAATTATCCAGGTATCTGAATCCCTCCCTCCTGCACCATCCCTGTAGCCAAGTGTTCAACTGCTCTCTCTCCCTATTCCTCGCCTCGCTAGCCCGTGGCACGGGTAACAAACCAGAGATAACAACTCTGTTTGTTCTAGCTCTAAGCTTCCACCCTAGCTCCTTGAATTTCTGCCTTACATCCCCATCCCTTTTCCTACGTATGTCATTGGTGCCTATGTGGACCACGACTTGGGGCTGCTCCCCCTCCCCATTAAGGATCCCGAAAACACGATCCGAGACATCACGGACCCTGGCACCTGGGAGGCAACACACCAACCGCGAGTCTCTCTCATTCACACAGAATCTCCTATCTGTCCCCCTAACTATGGAGTCCCCAATGACTAATGCTCTCCTCCTCTCCCCCCTTCCCTTCCCCCATGGCTTACCCCTGGTAAGTTGTCCCCCACAACAGTATCCAAAACGGTATACTTGTTATTGAGGGGAACGGCCACAGGGGATCCCTGCACTGTCTGCCTGTTCCTTTTCCATCCCCTGACTGTAACCCATCTACCTTTTTCCTGTACCTGAGGTGTGACCACCTCCCTGTAACTACTCTCAGCCTCCCGAATGATCCGAAGTTCATCCAGCTCCAGCTCCAGTTCCCTAATGTGGTTTCCAAGGAGCTGGAGTTGGGTGCACTTCCCGCAGATGAAGTCAGTGGGGACACTAGTGGTGACCCTTACCTCCCACATTCTACAGGAGGAGCATGCAACTGCCCTAACATCCATTCCCACTGTTCTGAATTCCCAAACAGACTATTGAAAAAAAAAACTAGTAGCCTTACCAAATTGGTGCTCAGAACCTTTTTTTTTGGTTAGAGGAGGAGGATGGGTGAGAGACACTACCTAGGTAGTGTTTCGGGTAAACAACGCCCAAATATATTATCTCACTTACTCACTCCAAAAAAGGAGAGAGTTGAGATCAGGTAGAGATCAGGTAAAGCTGAGATCAGGCAACTTTGCATTACTTGAAATGAGCTGGAACCTCCCCGGTCTGAGTAGCTCAGTACCAGCTGCCAGAGTGTGTGATTACAGGAGAGCTCATTTAGATAGCATAGAGGTGCTCAGAATTTTCAGCTCTGTAAGACTGAATATTGTTGCACAGTAGCTGGCACAAGGATGTGTCTTGCCAATTATGCTATCATAGATAATCAAGGATAACTTTACAACAATCACAAATGGAGCACATTTGATCAAATGTAAAAAGAAATGTGTAGTAGGATTCTAAAATTACCCCTTGAAGCACTCAGCTGCTTGGTGTCTTTGACACAACCTGTCATCTCCATCCAGAAGACGCAGTGAGCCTTGCACAAACTTGAAACTCTAGAAATAAGAACAGAAAAGGCTGGAGAAATTCAGCAGATTTGGATAGAGAAACAGTTAACACTTTGAATCCACTGCCTCTCCAGAACTGAGGAGAGGTGGAACAGAAAAGGAATCTATGTTATTGGAGAGGGCAGAGGGGCAAGCAGATCAGAAGTACAAGTCAGAAAGATTAAAGCTGTATAGAAACCCTGTCCAGTTTCTCTTCCCAATAACAAACCCACCACCACCTGAATGTTTTTTTATTCCATGGATCATTCCAGCTGAGATCAGGTAACTTTGCATTACTTGAAATGAGCTGGAACCTCCCCGGTCTGAGTAGCTCAGTACCATCTGCCAGAGTGTGTGATTACAGGAGAGCTCATTTAGATAGTGTAAAGGTGCTCAGAATTTTCAGCTCTGTAAGACTGAATATTGTTGCACAGTAGCTGGCACAAGGATGTGTCTTGCCAATTATGCTATCAATTCTGCTAATTAATTTCTTGGAGGCTTTGTTGGTCAATGAATGGATGGAGCAGACAGGAGATTCTTGTGGTGTGTTGACATAGCACCATCTAGTGGTTCAGTTCTGCTTTTAAAATATTTGTGTGCTACAAAAACAGATTTCTTTGAACTCTAGCAGTGTCAGTATTGAGATGGATTGAGTCTGCTTGAAATTTTAATCTATATGTAAATTTCATGTAATATAATTAACTAAATGGAATTACTGGGACTCGACAGCTTTTACATACAATTTATAATTCAATTCATAATCTGAATGGGAAATAGTCTATTTAAATAGCTGTTCTGTTACGTTTTTTTAAAAGATAAGTGCTTTCTCCTGAAACTGATGTGGAATTTCAGGCACGTTGCCAAATGATTTGTAGCTTTCATCTAATTAAGGATTGTTTATTTATTTTAATATTTTTGTGTTCCTTTTTCCAGGGGTACAGAGGATATAGTGTCACCTCATGGAATTCCTCTTGACCTTTTAGACCGAGTCATGATCATCAGGACAATGTTATACACTCCAGATGAGATGATGCAGGTAGGTGCTGCTTTTTGGATCTAAATGTTGAGCAGTAGAGGAAGAAGGTTGCCAATCCCTTTCCTGACTCCTTCAAAAGGATTGACCTATAAGTGACATTCTTTACATGTATAAGCAGTTCAGTCACATCTTTACTCAAAGTCAAAATACAGGAAACCTGAAACGTAAAAGAGTGAATGCTGAAAATACTCAGTAGGTTGTCTCACAAACCTGACTGCATTTTTTGAGGACGTAACCAAAAACATTGAGAGCAGAGCGGTAGACGGGTTGTTTATGTGGACTTTAGTAAAGCCTTTGACAATGTTTCACATGGTAGACTAATTAGTAAAGATAGATCACATGGGATTCAGGGTGAGCTTGCCAATTGGATACAAGATTGGCTTGACAGTAGGACGCAGAGGGTGGTGGTGGAGGGTTGTTTTTCAGACTGGAGGCCTGTGACCAGCAGTGTTCCGCAGGGATTGGTACTGGGTCCACTTTCGTCAGCCATATATATAAACCATTTCAATGAGAATATAGGGGGCATGGTTAGTAATTTTGTAATCTAAGATTACGAAGAGATCTTGATCGATGGGATCAGTGGGCTGAGGAGTGGCAGATGGAGTTTAATTTGGATAGATGCAAGGTATTGTATTTTGGTAAAACAAGCAAGGGCAGGACTTGTACAATTAATGGTAGGGCTCTGAGTAGTGTTGTAAAACAGAGACATAGGGGTTCAGGTATATAATTCTTTGAAATTTGCATCACAGGTAGATGGGGTGGTTAAAAAGGCATTTAGCACGCTTGCCTTCATTGCTCAGACCTTTGAGTATGTGTTGGAACATCACGTTGAGGTTGTACAGGACATTGGTGAGGTCTCTTCTGGCGTACCGTGTGCAGTTCTGATCGTCCAGTTATAGGAAGGATATTATTAAATTGGAGAGGGTTCAGAAAATATTTACCACTATGTTACCAAGAACAGAGGGTTTGAGTTATAAAAATAAGCTACAACATACTTCACTGGAGCATAGGACATTGAGTGGTGACCCTAGAGGTTTATAAAATCATGAGAGGCATAGATAAAGTGAATAGCAAGGGTCTTTTCCCTAGGGTGGGGGAGTTCAAAACTAGGGAGGAATTCTTTAAGGTGAGAGGAGAAAGATTTAAAAAAGACATGAGGGGCAACTTTTTTTACACAGAGACTGGTTGAATGAACTGCCAGAGGAAGTAGTAAATGCAGGTATAATTACAACATTTAAATGACTATTGGATGAGTACATGAATAGGAAAGGTTTGGAGGGATATGGGCCAAACGCAGGCAAGTGGGACTAGTTTAGTTTGGGAACATTGTCAAAGTGGACTACTTGTTTCCGTGCTAATATATTTAGTTGTCTAGATATAGTTAATGCTTCAGACTGATAACCTTTCATCAGTCAGCTTATTGATTTGAAATGAAATTCTCTCCACAGATGTTGCTTTGTGCTTGGTATTTCCAGCATTTACTCACTATATATCTCAATTTTCTCAAAGGGCTTATTGGATAGGGATCAGCAACAAAAAGTAAAGAGCTTTCATTTATGTACCACTTTCATATCCAGAGGTAAAACAGCCAGTTAAGTACTGTTAATATGGTCACTGTAGGAAATGCAGCAGCCAACTTGCACACAGTAAGCTGTCAGAAGTAGACATACAATAATGACCATAGCCTTAATGGAGGGATAAATGTTAGTCAGGACAGTGAGAACAACTCTGCCTTTCAAAAAGTTGCCCCATGGAATCTTTTGCATCCACCTGATGTATCATAAGTACTTAATAAAAGTTTTCCTATCCAGCTCCTATACTTGAATAGTATATTTTTAGAAATATAACTGATTTCCCTCTCCTTATCCCCTTCCAGGCCTTAGACTTCATTGCTTACAACAGTCCAGTCCAGTCAAGAAGCTTTTCAAGAAGGAATTAGATATGGTTTTTCGGACTAAAGGGGTCAAAGGGTATGGGGAGAAAGCAGGAACAGGGTAATGATTTGAATGATCAGCCATGATCATATTGAATGGCAGAGCAGGCCTGAAGGGCTAAATGACCTACCCCTGCTCCTATTTCCCATGTTTCATATCTTGCTTTCTTCCTTTTTCTCTCTTTCATGCCACGTCTTTGGATCAAAAGTGTTTGATCACCTCTTACCCATGGCCTCCCTGCTGATCCATCTCCAATCTGTTGCATCTTGTTTCAGCACTTTTTAGCTTTGAAAAGCTAAGTAATTAATAACTGGACATTGGAATGCCATCACAAAACTTGGGAGAGAAATAGAGTATGGAGGTGAAATAAAAGTTGCATAAGCTTAGAGGGTAGGAGAGAAGGTGCAATAGAAACATGATAGAAATGTGTAAATGTTGCAAACAGGACAATATGTGAAAGTAATAGTAAAGAGTGGCCAAAGAATTCTGGACTAATTAATAAATAATTAGCTAACCAGGGATCAACTTGGGCAGCACGGTGGCCCAGTGGTTAGCGCTGCAGCCTCACAGCGCCAGGGAACTGGATTCAATTCCACCCTCGGGCAACTTTCTGTGTGGAGTTTGCACATTCTCCCCGTGTCTGCGTGCGTTTCCGGCAGGTGCTCCGGTTTCCTTCCGCAATCCAAAGATGTGCAGGTTAGGTGGATTGGCCATGCTAAATTGCTCATAGTGTCCAGGGATGGGTAGATTTGGTAGGTTAGAGGGGGATGGGTCTGGGTGGGATGCTCTGAGGATCGGTGTGGACTTGTTGGGCCAAAGGGCCTGTTTCCATACAGTAGGGATTCTATGATTCTAGGAACTAATTAATAAATTAATTAACTACGTAGAGATGGCTGGGCAGGTGATGTGCTGTAGCTGTGTGATGTGGGAGGTGGCTGATCCCTTTGCGAGCTGCAGTGACCACATCAGCAGAAACTGTTGGTTGCTGGAGGAACTGTGGCTCAGAGTTGGTGAGCTGGAGTCCGAGCTTCAGACGCTGCAGCACATTCAGGAGGAGGAGAGTTACCTGTTCACTCTGTTTCAGCATGGGTCAAATCTGGTAGATTAAGTACCACAAATTCGGTCAGTGACCAGGGACAGCAGGGTTTGACTGTAAGTGAGGCAGGTAAAGGGATCCTGCATTCAGGAACAGAGGAGCCTCACCTCTTGGCCTTGTCCAACAAGAACGAGGTACTTGCTCCCTGTGTGGATTAGGAACAGGGAGAATGACCCAGCTGACCATGGCACAATGGTACAGGAGGCCATTCAAGAGGAGAGAGCAAAAAGACAAGTGATAGTTGTAGGGGTTTCTATAATTAGGGGAATAGATAGCATCCTTTGTAAGTAGGACGGAGAGTCCCGCATGGTATGTTGCCTGCCCAGTGCTAGGGTGAGAGGGAGGATCCAATTGTTGTGGTCCACGTGGGACAAACAACATAGGCAAGACTAGGAAAGAAGTAACAAGATGTAGAGCTGGATGAACACAGCAGGCCAAGCAGTATCAGAGGAGCAGGAAGGCTGACGTTTCGGGCCTAGACCCTTCTTCAGAAATGGGGGAGGGGAAGGGGGTTCTGAAATAAATAGGGAGAGAGGGGGAGGCAGATAGAAGATGGGTAGAGGAGAAGATAGGTGGAGAGGAGACAGACAGGTCAAAGAGGCGGGGATGGAGCCAGTAAAGGTGAGTGTAGGTGGGGAAGTAGGGAGGAGATAGGTCAGTCGAGGGAGGACGGACAAGTCAAGGGGGCGGGATGAGGTTAGTAGGTAGGAAATGGGGGTGGGGCTTGAGGTGGGAGGAGGGGATAGGTGGGAGGAAGGACAAGTTAGGGAAGCGGGGACGAGCTGGACTGGTTTTGGGATGCATTAGGGGGAGGGGAGATTTTGAAGCTTGTGAAGTCCACATTGATACCATTGGGCTGCAGGGTTCCCAAGCGGAATATGATTGCTGTTCCTGCAACCTTCAGGTAGCATCGTTGTGGCACTGCAGGAGGCCCAGGATGGACATGTTGTATGAGGAATGGGAGGGGGAAGTTGAAATGGTTCGCGACTGGGAGGTGCAGTTGTTTATTGCGAACCGAGCGTAGGTGTTCTGCAAAGCGGTCCCCAAGCCTCCGCTTGGTTTCCCCGATGTAGAGGAGGCCACAACGGGAATAGCGGATGCAGTATACCACATTAGCAGATGTGCAGGTGAACATCTGCTTGATGTGGAAAGTCTTCTTGGGGCCTGGGATGGGGGTGAGGGGGGAGGTGTAGGGGCAGGTGTAGCACTTCCTGCGGTTGCAGGGAAAAGTGCCAGGTGAGGTGGGGCTGGAGGGGAGTGTGGTCCGTCCGGAAGGCAGATAAGGGTGGGGAGGGAAAAATGTCTTTGGTGGTGGGGTCGGATTGCAGATGGCGGAAGTGTCGGAGGATGATGCGTTGGATCCGGAGGTTGGTGGGGTGGTACGTTAGGATGAGGGGGATTCTGTTTTGGTTGTTATTGTGGGGAGGGGGTGTGAGGGATGAGTTGCGGGAAATGCGGGAGACACGGTGGAGGGCCACTGAGAGGGGGGCAGTTGCGGTCCTTGAAAAACGAGGACATCTGAGATGTACGGGAGTGGAATGCCTCATCCTGGGAGCAGATGCGGCAGAGGCGAAGGAATTGGGAATAGGGGATGGCATTTTTGCAGGAAGGTGGATGGGAGGAGCTGTATTCTAGGTAGCTTACTTCTTCAACCGTGAGCCTAACCCTCCCTGTACTGACCCCTTCTCCCGCCTCCAACACACCTCCTCCTCCTGGACACCACCCCAAGGCCTCCTACCCTCCCTCGACCTCTTCATCTCCAACTGCCGTTGTGACATCAATCGCCTCAACCTCTCCACGCCTCTCACCCACTACAGCCTCTCCCCCGCAGAACGTGCAGCCCTCCACTCCAATCCCAACCTCACCATAAAACCCGCGGACAAGGGAGACGCAGTTGTAGTATGGTGCACTGACCTCTACATCGCCGAGGCCAGACGCCAACTGTCCGACACCACCTCCTGCCGCCCCCTTGATCATGACCCCACCCCCGACCACCAAACCATCATCTCCCAAACCATCCACAACCTCATCACTTCAGGTGACCTCCCACCCACAGCCTCCAACCTTATCGTTCCCCAACCCCGCACCGCCCACTTCTATCTCCTCCCCAAAATCCACAAACCTGACTGCCCTGGTCGACCCATTGTCTCCGCCTGCTCCTGCCCCACCGAACTTATCTCCACCTATCTGGACTCCGTTTTCTCCCCCTTGCTCCAGGAACTCCCCACCTACGTCCGTGACACCACCCTCCACCTCCTCCAGAACTTCCAATTCCCCGGTCCCCAACACCTCATCTTTACCATGGACGTCCAGTCCCTATACACTTGCATTCCCCATACAGATGGCCTAAAGGCCCTCCGCTTCTTCCTGTCCCGCAGGCCCGACCAGTCGCCCTCCACTGACACCTTCATCCGCTTAGCTGAACTCATCCTCACCCTCAACAACTTCTCTTTCAATTCCTCCCACTTCCTACAGACAAAGGGGGTGGCGATGGGTACCCTCATGGGCCCAAGCTATGCCTGCCTCTTTGTAGGTTATGTGGAACGATCCCTCTTCCTACACTGGCCCTAAACCCCACCTCTTCCTCTGTTACATTGATGACTGTGTCGGCTCCCACGAGGACCTCGAACAGTTCATCCACTTCACCAACACCTTCCACCCCAACCTTAAATTCACCTGGACCATCTCTAATACCTCTCTCTCCTTCCTGGACCTCTCTGTCTCCATCTCCGGCAACCACCTAGAAACCGATATCCATATCAAGCCCACCGACTCCCACAGCTACCTAGAACACACCTCCTCCCACCCACCTTCCTGCAAAAATGCCATCCCCTATTCCCAATTCCTTCGCCTCCGCCGCATCTGCTCCCAGGATGAGGCATTCCACTCCCATACATCCCAGATGTCCTCGTTTTTCAAGGACCGCAACTTCACCCCCTTCAGTGGTCGAGAACGCCCTCCACCGTGTCTCCCACATTTCCCGCAACTCATCCCTCACACCCCCTCCCCACAATAACAACCAAAACAGAATCCCCCTCATCCTCACGTGCCACCCCACCAACCTCCGGATCCAACGCATCATCCTCCGACACTTCCGCCATCTGCAATCCGACCCCACCACCAAAGACATTTTTCCCTCCCCACCCTTATCTGCCTTCCGGAGGGACCACTCTCTCCGCGACTCCCTTGTCCGTTGCACACTCCCCTCCAGCCTCACTTCACCCGACACTTTTCCCTGCAACCGCAGGAATTGTTATACCTGCCCCTAAACCTCCCCCCTCGCCTCCATCCCAGGCCCCAAGAAGACTTTCCACATCAAGCAGATGTTCACCTGCACATCTGCTAATGTGGTATACTGCATCCGCTGTTCCCATTGTAGCCTCCTGTACATCGGGGAAACCAAGCGGAGGCTTGGGGACCGCTTTGCAGAACACCTACGCTCGGTTCGCACTAAACAACTGCACCTCCCAGTCGCGAACCATTTCAACTCCCCCTCCCATTCCTCATACGACATGTCCGTGCTGGGCCTCCTGCAGTGCCACAACGATGCTACCTGAAGATTGCAGGAACAGCAACTCATATTCCGCTTGGGAACCCTGCAGCCCAATGGTATCAATGTGGACTTCACAAGCTTCAAAATCTCCCCTCCCCCTAACGCATCCCAAAACCAGCCCAGCTCGTCCCTGCCTCCCTAACCTGTCCTTCCTCCCACTTATTCCCTCCTCCCACCTCAAGCCCCACCCCCATCTCCTACCTACTAACCTCATCCTGCCCCCTTGACTTGTCCGTCCTCCCTGGACTGACCTATCTCCTCCCTACCTCCCCACCTACACTCCCCTTTACTGGCTCCATCCCCGCCTCTTTGACCCGTCTGTCTCCTCTCCACCTATCTTCTCCTCTATCCATCTTCTATCCGCCTCCCCCTCTCACCCTATTTATTTCAGAACCCCCTTACCCCCCATCTCTGAAGGAGGGTCTCGGCCCAAAACGTCAGCCTCCCTGCTCCTCTGATACTGCTTGGCCTTCTGTGTTCATCCAGCTGTACACCTTGTTATCTCAGATTGTCCAGCATCTGCAGTTCCTACTAACTAGGAAAGAGGACCTGTTCAGGGATTATCAGGAACTAAATTAAAGTACAGGTCCTCAAGGGTTATAATCTCCGGAAGTTCTGAGGAAGGGTCGCCGGATCCGAAAGATTAAATATGAGGGTAAGGTAGCCAGTAATATAAAAGAAGATTGCAAGAGTTCCTTTAGATATATAAAGGGCAAAGAGAGTCTAAAGTGGGCATTGGAATGCTGGAAAATGACGCTGGAGAAGTGGCAATGAGAAAAAAAGAATTGGCGGAGGAACTGAATAAGTACTTTGCATCATCAAATTTCATAGTGGAAGACACGTGTAATATCTCCCAAATTAAACAGAGTCGGTGGGGGGAAGGCAGAGGTGAGTATGGTGGCCATCACCAAGGAGAAGGTGCTAGCAAAACTGAAAGTTTGAAGGTGGATAAACCGCCTGGACGAGATGGACTACACCCCAGAGTTCTGAAAGACATAGCTGAAGAGATAGCGGAGACATTAGTGGTGATCTTTCAAAGGACTGAAAATCGCCAATGTAATCCTCCTGTTTAAAAATGGAGTAAGGCAAAAGATGGGAATTTACAGGCCGATTAGCCTGACCTCGGTCATTGGTAAGATTATGGATTCTGAACACTTGGAAGTGCATGGGGTGAAGTCAGCATGGTTTCATCAAGGGGAGGGCATTCCAGGCAAATCTGTTAGAATTTTTTGAGGAGGTAAAGAGCAGGTTAGACCAAGGAAAGCCAATGGATGTCATCTACTTGGACTTCTAGAAGGCCTTTGACAGGGTGCCGCACAGGAGGCTGCTGAGTAAGATAAGGGCCCAAGGTGTTAGAGGCAAGGTGCTCTAGCATGGATAGAAGGTGTGTGGGGATAAAAGGGTCCTTTTCAGGATGGCGACTGGTGACCAGTGGTGTTCCAGAAGGGTCAGTGTTGTGACCACAGCTTTTCACTTTAAACATTAATTGTCTAGATGAAGGACTGAGGGTGTTCTGGCTAAGTTTGCAGATGATACAAAGATAGGTGGAGAGGGACAGGTAGTATTGAGGAAGTGGGGATGCTGCAGAAGGATTTGGACAGTTAGGAGAATGGGCAAAGAAGTAGCAGATGGAATACAATGTGGGAAAGTGTGAGGTCATTCACTTTGGTAGGAAGAATAGAGACATAGACTGTTTTCTAAATGGGAAGAAAATTCAGAAATCTGAAGTACAAAGGAACTTGGGAGTCCTAATCCAGGATTCTTTTAAGGTAAATGCACAAGTTGAGTAAGTAGTTAGGAAGGCAGACACAATGTTGGCATTTATTTTGAGAGGACTGGAACATAAAAGCAGGGATGTAATTTGAGGCTTTATAACACTCTGGTCAGACCACATTTAGAGTATTGTGAGCAATTCTGGGTCCATACCTCAGGAAAGAGATACTGGCCCTGGTGCGGTTCCAGATGAGGTTCACGAGAATGATCCCAGGAATGAGAGGCTTAACATAGGAGGAACGTTTGAGGACTTTGGGTCTATGCTTGATGGAATTTACACAGATGAGGGGGGATCTAATTGAAACTTTCAGAATACTGAAAGGTCTGGCTACAGTGGATGTTGGGAAGAGTTAGTAAGAACATTTTATAATCCCACCCATACCCTTTTATTAGTGATGATAGTGTATCTGCTATTCAATTTCTTCAATCCTCTAGTATTCCAGCCAAAGCATTGGAACAATATCTCTCTTCCTTCACTGTCACTGGATTAAAATATTCCCAACAGCGTTGTGGGAGTGCCTGTACCAGGTGGAGTGCATCAGTTCAAGAAAGCAGCTCACCACTACCTTGAAGGCAATTAAGAGTTTACAACAAATGCTGGCCATACCAGCAATTCCAGTGTCCCATGAAAAAGTTTTTACAAGGGGAAATTATTGCCTGAACTCTTGTTTTAACTGGAATAGATGGACTGGTAACAGCCGAGTGGTATTGCTGGACTGTTAACCCAGAGACTCAGGTAATTTTCTGGGACCTGGTTTCGAATCCTGCCATGGCAGATGGTGGAATTTGAATTCAATAAAAGTCTGGAATTGAGAGTCTAATGATGACCATGAATCCATTGTCAATTGCAGGAAAAACACATTTGGCTCACTAATATTTCTTCCTTGGGGAAGGAAATTGCCATCCTACATGTTGGCATTTATTTTGAGAGGACTGGAACATAAAAGCAGGGATGTAATTTGAGGCTTTATAACACTCTGGTCAGACCACATTTAGAGTATTGTGAGCAATTCTGGGTCCATACCTCAGGAAAGATATACATGTAACTCCAAACTCACAGCAATGTGTTTGATTCTTAACTGCCTTCTGGGCAATTAGGGATGGGGAATAAATGCTCGCCTAGCCAGCGACACCCTCAACCTATGAATGATTAGAAAAAGTTACTTGAGATTATGGCAGGACAGATTTGAATCGTTGTGTGTGCTTGAAATTCATTATTTCAGGGTTTCTATTTTGTTCTTGCTTTTAAGAGCTTTCAAACTGATCAGGCTTTGTCATTAGAACAAGGTGAAGTGAAATCTGAAAGTAAATTGTGTCGTATGTTTGTTACAAAGGAACATGCTTACTGTTTGGTTTCTTGGCTTTAATGATATGTACAATAGGTCAGTGGAATATAAATTGGGAAGATTAGCAGAACTGGATGTAACTGTAGCTTGGACACAGGCCTTTGGCCAATGCAAACGGAGCTTAGCAGCATCCTATCCTGATAAGATGTAATTTTCCACTGTCTACTGACTGACTGTCCTTTGTAAAAAGGCTTTTGCTTAGCCATGTTAAAACTGACTATTCCAGCAATCAATTGTTGACATCGCTTAATTCATAATTGGCTGTTACAGGAAGAGACATACTACTGCCATAAAAGATGTTTGGATTTGAGACACATTTTCCCAACAATGTAGTGGGAGCTTTATCCCATGTCTGACCCTGTTCTGTATCTGCCCTGAGAGTGTCTGATGGGGACAGTGTAAAGAAAGCTTTTTCTGTGTCCAACTTTGTGCCATACCTAATTTGAGACTGTCTGTTGCAATATTCCCAAACTGGGAAAACTTCTGTTATCCATCATCAATCTTCCTCTCTGTGGGGGAGAAAATGCTACCAGTTATAATGATTTTAGATTAGGTAATTAAAAGAAAAGAAAGCTAGATTTGTCTTTGTCTGTCATATACTTGGGGCTAAAAATAATTCTCTGTGGCACTTTTCAATACAAACAGCTTTCTGTTCAAAGGCTTGCAAGCGATAGAATGCTGACTGTTAAAGCTGGCATAGAGCTGGTCTGAATCATTCAGTTACCCAACATCAGCAACAGAAGTGATAAGGACTTCCTGGATAATGATGCTATGTGTAGCATCATAGAGATAAGTCCAGGAGTGAGAGTTTCATATAATGCCAGTTATTTTTCACTCTGGCACCATTGTAAACAAGGAAGTAGCAAAGCGATTACGATAAAGTAAATCAATAAACAACGTTTAGTCGTTTAGAAAGGTGTAGTAGATTATATAGCCCTTTTATATAGACATTTAACCGAACATTAGCTGCACAAAAAAGATGGTGAATGCCAGATATGGAACTGCTTTATTTCATTGAAAGCCAAAGATGTTCTCTTCTTGCTTCGGTTTCATTGTATACTTGTGCATCCTTCTCTTCCAACCTTTTTTTTAGCTTAAAGAAAACAAAATCTGGAATGAAAGAAAAGCTATGGCCCTATGTCGTAGATTTTTCTTCAATCATATCCTCACTAAAAAGCTAGAAATCTGACTTTACTGTACACTGGCTTTTCCACTTGCATCCATCATTTTATGAAGGAGGAATGTGAAGAAACAAAGGTTTCAAGAAAGGAGAGCAAGAGATTAAATGCTTGAGAGGAGGTGGAGGTCACCAGGAAGCCCAAGTCAAAATAAGAGTGGAAGTCTGAGTGAAGAGAGAGAGATGAGACAGGAAGCTAGGAGTATACTGAAAGCTAGAATGGAGATGGAGACTGAACAGGACCATGAGCAAACAGGAGAGCTCCACAGAAAAGAGCTTTGGTGCTTTCCCCAAATAAGGACAGTGTTCCCACCGAATGCTTTGACGACAATGTGCTTGTGTAAACTGGAAGCTAAATACATTAAGACACATGGCCCTGTTCTTTACAGACAGAAGAAACTTACGCATACTCTGCCTGTTTTAACTCAACAAAATAGGTGACAGTCACTCGCTGGTTTATTTCTCAGGGCAATGTTTTGACCAATCAGAGTCAACTTGCTTGGTTTATAATTTAAAGAAAACTTAGCTGTTAATTGTTAATTGTCAATTGTCAATGACATTGACTGGTACATTTTCCATGGCACTGCCTCTAACAATCAGAGCCAACTTGCCAACGAATCAGCACTGTCTTCATGTACAGTATAAAAATTTTTCCTTCACTTTGGTATTTCTTGCAAATGTCCTGGTGAAAACAAAATGTAAAACTTCAACAAGATGTCCTTTTTTTTTCATCAATATTCAAATTCTGTACGAGCAAATGACTACTTGTGAATGTTATACAATTGTGTTATGTTGTCATTTAGAACAGAAGGTTGAAATTTCAATTCCTGTCTAAATAAGCCAATTCCAGTCGGAACGTGACTGTCATTTAGATCACATTTGTCATATTCTCAGGATGTCTTGAAGTTCTTCACTGCTGATTAGTTACCTTTTCAAGTCCAGTCACTTTTCTCTCCCACTCGCAGACCTCCGAGGACTGAGCAAGGCAGTGACTTTGCATGCAGGAGTCAATGCATTGTATGTCAACTAGTAAGCGTGGGATTTCCAACTGGCTGCACAGTTTAGAGGGATGTTGGTCACTTCCTAAGTCAACTTTTTCATTTGCTGGTTTTTTGCAAGGAAAATCTGACAGTCAGCAAATTAGAAAAGCCCTTTAATTTGGTTATGTTGTTTATGATACTGGGAGAACTCCCTCCTCTTCAATCAGCAGTATGGGATCTTTTAAATCAATCAAAACTTGCCTTTATGCAGCATCTTTCTTGGCCACAGGATGTTCCAGAGTGATTTACATGATGTTTGATGTGTAGCTGCTGCTCTAATATGGGAAACACAGTAGCTAATTTCCTTGTAGCAAGTTCCTAATATCAGCAATGTGAAAATAACTGGATTAGCTGTTCTGTAGTTTGAGGGGCCAAGACATGTAAAATAGGTGATGCATGTGGAAGCTACTGTTGAATGTGCTTGGGTGATTTGCTGCAGTGTACCTTGTACACACTACTGCTGCTGTGCATCAGTGCCAATCAAACAGACTGTTTTGCTGTGGTTGGTGTCGAATTTTTTGTGTCGTTGAAGCTGTTTCATCCAGGCAAGTGGCGATAATTTGTTCATATTCCTGACTTGTGCCTTGTAGATGGTGGAGAGGCACAGGGGACAGGAGGCAAGTTATTTGACACAGACTCATAGAATCCCTACAGTGTGGAAGCCTAGAATTCCTAGCCTCTGATCTGGGTCTAAGGCACTACTCCAATAAACTCCTACAACATTGTCCTCGGGCTGAAATGATTGACCTCCAATAATAATCTTTTTGCTAGGTGTGCCTCCAATCACTGTAGATATTGCCCCTGATTTGCATGTACTTCAGTTTTGCCAGGTCTCCTCGATAGCATATTGTCAAATTTGTCTTTAATGTCAAGGATAATCATGCACAACTTTCCTTTGGAGTTCAGCTCTTTGACCATGTTTGGATCAAGGCTGTAATGAGGTCAAGACCCCTGGCAGAACCCAAACAGAACACCAGTAAGTATTATCTGAACAGTGAATCTCCATTTAATGTCTGGCCTGATAGACAAGAACTCCAGCATTGCAGCACTTCCTCAGTACTGCAGTAAGTTGTCTCCTTAAGAGGATGGTCTCTATCAGAAAGGTAATTGAGCAACTCTTTCCTGCTTCTAATCATGGTCCACTGATTCCATCTTGGAATTATACTAGACACAAGCTAGAATTGAGTTTGGTTGTGATTCCCCTCTGGAGTTGAGCACTGTGCCCAGACAGCACATTCAGGAGTAATGAGGCTGGCAAAACATGATACAGATGGCATCTCATCTGAAGCATTAGCCAATCAACCCTTTTTGAATGTTGCCTGATGTGTATTTCTAGCATTCTCAAATTTTCTTCTTATTTAAAAAAATGTATAGATTTTACTGATCATTTAATTCGTTGTAGTCAACTTTTTCTTCGAATCATGAATGCAGAAGATCATTTGGACCATCATGTCTCAGCCAAATAATTCTAGAGTGGAGTGCATTGAGATGCCAGAGATCAAACTCAGTACCTCACCAATGTAAAGTAGGCACTACTTGAGGCACTGCAATCTGCAGGGCTACAGTCATCTGCGATTTAAGTTTTATAGTATAAGCACAAACATTGTGGAAAGAATTAAAGATAATTATTGCAAGGCAATTATTGCTAGGGATCTAACAGTTCACAGGTGTAGTACCATTGTTATCATGTTACTTGACTAGCAGTCTGGAAGTCTGCACTCCTAATTTACAGACTTGAGTTGAGATTCCATCATGATAGTTGGTGCATTTACATCCAGTCAGTTCAATAACTGATTGAAAAGCTATCATTTATAATGGTGCTGTTTGGCCGACTGTCAAGCAACATCCAGTTGGATAATGGATCATTGTGACGTAGGAAGGCAGGATGTGACAAGTTAGATATGTTGGTTTACAAATAATTGAAGCATGGAGTAAGTCATGGAATCATAGAAAATTTATGGGGAGAGATAGCTTGGTGTAATTATCGCTAGACTATTACTCCAGATAACAGGCACTGTTCTTGGGGAAAACTGAAAAAAAAAATGCGGATGCTGTAAATCAGAAATAAAAAACAGAAATTGCTGGAAAAGCTCAGCAAGTCTGGCAGTATCTGTGGACAGAAGTCAGAGTTAACATTTCGGGTCAAGTGACCCTTCCTCAGAACAGAACAATTTCTGTTAATGTTCTTGGAACCTGGGTTCAAACTCTGCCATAGCTGAATTTGAATTTGGTAAGAATGTGAAATCATGAGCCTAATGATGACCATGAAGCCATTGTCAGTTATTGGAAAAACCCCATCTGGTACACTCTGTGACTCCAGATGCACAGCAATGCAGTTGACCATTAACTGCTCTCATCCTGTGAATGAGTTTAAAAGTAAGGCCACTTAAGCCCATCATAGCTGCTCCAGTCTAGCCTCACTTTCTGTGAAGTGAAATTTCCAGAAATCATAGTTGACAACCCCATGACCAGTTCTCGTGGCTAGGTGCTCAAAGGAGAAAGTAGAAGTGGGTATAGAAAGTTGGGTAATCTGATAAATGAATGGCCATTTGAGTCCAGGTTAAAAAATCTTAAATTAATACAATGATACAACAGGCATATTCGTTCTGAATGGGTTAAGCTATGACATTGGAGCTGCAAGAAGAGAAAAGAAAGAAGTGTGTGTTCAGGGAGCTGGAATACAAAAGGCTTCTCTATGTAAAACTGTCTTTTGGAATGATACAGTAAACTTATTTATAGAACCAATGTGTTTATGTGATTTATGTGTTAGTAAGGAAGCTGTAAGTGATGTGCATTGTATCAAAGGTCATCGTACCATGTGTGCGTTCCAGCAAGGAGCTGGTGTAAATCATACATCTGCCTGTGAGGGATTAGTGAGCAAATGCAGGAACAAGGGTGCTATGTAGGTGCTGTTTAACTTTCCTACATAATGCAGAGTAGCCCTTGCTACCTTTGTTGAAAACCACTGTCAGCACTTCAGAAAGTCCCGTGCAAAGCTCAGAAGATCCAACGTATATAGTGGAAATTGGAAATGGCAGCAGGAATGCTGGTCTTGCATTTATTTAACTCCTTTCGCAATGTCCCAAAGTGCTTTACACCCAATAAAATATTTCTGAAATGTAGTCCCTTCAGTCATGTAAGATTGAACAAAATGTTTAGCATATGGACACACATGGGTATGTGACTGGACCAGTCTGGGAGGAAGGTGAGGGATCATTTTCAAAATAACCTTGTTGCAATTACCTGGACCAGATGGACTACACCCCAGAGCTCTGAAGGAGATAGCTGAGGAGATTGTAAGGGCATTGGTGGTGATATTTCAGGACTCACTGGAGTCAGGAAGGATCCCAGAGGACTGGAAAGTGGCTAACAAAACACCTTGTTTAAGAACGGAGGGAGGCAGAAGACAGGAAACTCTAAGTCAGTTAGCCTGACCTCCGCTGTTGGTAAAATTTGAGTCCATTATTAAGGGTGAGACTGCAGAGTACTTGGAAGTGTATGGTAAAATAGGGCTGAATCAGTACGGCTTTATCAAGGAGAGGGCCTGACAAATCTTAGAATTCCTTGAGGAGGAAATGAGCAAGTTAGACAAAGAAGAGTCAGTGGAGGTGATCTGTTTGGATTTCCAGAAGGCCTTTGACAAGATGCCACACAGGAGGCCACTAAATAAGAGCCCATGATGTTGGGGGCAAGGTACTGGCATGGATGGAGGATTGGCTGGCTGGCAGAAGGCAGAGAATTGAGATGAAGGGGTCTTTTTCAGGATGACAGCCAGTGACTAATGACGGTCCACAGGGGTGAGTGTTGGAACCACAGCTGTTCATGTTTTTTTTTAATTCATTCACGGGATGAAGGCATCACTGGCCAGGCAGCATTTATTGCCCATCCCTAACTCCCCCCACCCCACCGAGGGCAGTTAAGAGTCAACTACATTGCTGTGGGTCTGGAGTCACATGTGGGCCAGACCAGGTAAGGATGGCAGTTTCCTTCCCTAAAGGACATTAGTGAACCAGATGGGTTTTTCCCGACAAACGACAATGGATTCATGGTCATCATTAGCTTCTTAATTCCAGGTATTTTATGGAATTCAAATTCCAACATCTGCCGTGGAGGGATTCGAACCCAGGTCTCCAGAACAGTATCTGGGTCTCTGGATTAATAGGTCCAGTGATAATACCACTAGGCCATTGCCTCCCCATGTTATACATTAACGATCTGGACAAAGGACTGAAGACATTGTTGCTAAATTTGCAGATAACACAAACAAAAGTGGAGGGACATGTAGTGTTGAGGAAGCAGAGAGGCTGCAGAAGGACTTGGACAGAGTAGGCAAATTGGCAAAGAAGTGGCAGATGGAATACAGTGTGGGAAAGTGAGGTTATGCACTTTGATAGGAAGAATAGAAGCATGGACTATTTTATAAATGGAGAAATCTGAAGCACAAAGGGACTTGGGAATCCTAGTTCAAGATTCTCTTAAGGTTAACATGCAGTTGGGAAGGTAAATGCATGTTGGCATTTGTTTCAAAAGTGCTAGAATACACCAGCAGAGATGTAATGCTAAGGCTGTATCTGGTCAGACCCCATTTGGAATATTGTGAGCAGTTTTGGGCCCCATATCTAAGGAATAATGTGCTGGCATTGGAGGGGATCCAGAGGAGGTTTACAAGAATAATCCCAGAGTTGAAGGCATGTGAGGAGCAGTTGAGGGCTAAGGTCTATACTGGATGGAATTTAGAAGGATGAGGGGGTACTCATTGAAACTTACAGAATACTGAGAGGCCCAGATGGAGTGGATGTGGAGAAGATATTCCCACTAGTTGGAGAGGCTAGGACCCAAAGTCAAAGCCTCCAAGTGAACGGACAACCCTTTACAACTGAGATGAAGAAGAATTTCTTCAGCCACAGTGTGGTTAATCTGTAGAACTCCCTCCTGCAGAAAGCTGTGGTGGCTGAGTCATTGAGTATATTTAAGACAGAAATAGATAGGTTCTTTGGTAAGGGGATCGAGAGTTACAAGGAGAAGGCAGGAGAATGATGTTGAGAAACATATCGGCCATGATTGAATAGCAGAGCAGTCTTATTCACTGAATTCTACTCCTATATCGCATGGACTAATGATCTAACTGAGGCGGAGTAGTGAATACACAAAGGAAGGCCATTCAACCCTCCTCCAGGAACGGAACAGTTTAGGGTATCCTGTCTGGAACAAAAATGAATTGGGAACCTCGCCTGGGATGTGCATGCAAGATGCTATTTGATGCAGTGACAGGACGAAGATAGACAGACACACGCATGCCGCGCCTTGCCGTGCCACACACACCATACACACACACTTTAATTGACACAGTCACTAAACAGCAATAGGCACTTGAGCGATGTTTTAAATGATAGCCACATTCCACAGAAATTCTTGCCAGATTTATTTGAGAATTTAAACAACCCAGTGCTATCTAAATGTACACTTCTGTCTGCCCCAGTTCCAGAGTTTTATCAAATATATTGTAAATTTGGACAAATGCTTTTTTTAAAAAAATTCAATATTCCAATTCCACTCTGTTCTGTGCCAGCTTGAAGAAATCTTCAGACTTTGGCCTGCATAATCAGCTTCTGTTGATCAGGACATTCATTTGTGCTGACAGAGGATCAATCGCACTGACAGTTATGGAATCTGTTGTTCACGTTTTCTTAATCCTCCACTCTTCCCCACTCGGCAGATAATCAAGATTCGAGCACAGACAGAAGGCATCAGCATCAGTGAGGATGCCTTGGTTCACCTAGGGGAAATCGGCACAAAGACAACCCTGCGGTGAGTACCCATTGCTGCTTTGTTGAGAAATAATGGCTCTTGTCCAAACCTTGATAATGTCGTGCGCATTTTGTTTTCTTTTGACCCTAGCAAGCAGAAATGATTTGCCGCTTTCCCTACGCTGATGCTTTCAGGAGCCCGAGACAAGGGTTTTAAATCATCCTCTTTACTTGCAGCCAAAAAACTCTTCACTGGCGGTATTTAATTTTAGCCAGCGCTGTAGAATAACAGATTCGGTAATAGCTATTGGTTTCAACTGGTCACAAGAAGATGAATGGTACTGTAGGTACAGGCCCACGGGATTAAACACAAAAGGTTTCTGTATTTCAAAAAAAGAAAGCTCTTTAAATACAAAAGCGGTTAATGAAACCTTACAGCGCGATAACTGGTACAGATAGATAATAGCAATCCAAAGTTCTTGTACGTTATGAAAGGTTTTTAAACTGAGATATTTTCTCAAAAGTGCAGAGCGCAAACTGTGAGCTTCAGTCGATATTTGTCATTGAGTTCAAAAATCGACACTTTCAAAACTGCTGATTGAGGCATGCTAAAAATATCAGGGAGCAGGAGATGTCCTTTCGGCCCTTTTAGCCTCTTCCTTCGTTCTCTAAGACAATAGCTGATCTTCTACCTCCGTTTTCCTTTTTATATCCTTGAATTCCTTTAGTTTCCAAAAAGCCATTAACCTCCACCGTAAATACTTCGAAGAACTGAGCATCCATTATTCTCTGTGGCTAGAGAATTCTGAACTTTCTCAACACTTTGAAGAAATCTCTACTGCTCCCAGCTCTAAATGGCAAAATCCTTTATTCTGACATCACGACCCCACTTCCAGATTCCCTGACCGGTGGCAAGTGTCCTCCCAGCAAATATCCTGTCAAACTCCTCACAAATTTTACATTTCAATTAGATTTTGTAGAATATAGAACTAACCTAAATCTCTGTTTCTAGAATAATTCTCTAATTTTACAATTTAATACCTTAACTACCATTTCCACCAAAATAAGCAATAGCTCTGGCCAACTGAAAATATTGTGATGTTTTCCATGTATGTAGGGGGGTGCTTTCCCCTCTCAGGCTCTGACTCCTGCAGCCTTGTGTGACATGCCCCAGTGTCAGTGTCCTTCATGGGCAGATTTGGACAGTGCAGCAATAGGCAGTCTGATGTTCGAGGTCTTGTCTTGACCCAAATGTTGCATCACAAGATAATTAGGGATTAAAAAAGGACAATTCAGACCACTTTGATCAATCCACCCAACATGCTACAACCTGCACCAACGCCCCTACCTGGTTCAGGGTTTGCGGCACCGCTGTCCTATACAGGAAATTGTTGCTTGCATTGTTCACAGCCTTTATAATGAAGGTTTGGCTAACATCTGACCATATTCAAAGCACAATCTGATGGTTTTCATGTTGTTCTGATAATGTAATATGATCTTGGTTGGAACCCTGTGTTGGGCAGACATATTGAGAGTCAATTCTTTTACAGTTTCTTTCCCTGTTGTGTGCATTTTATATTTTGACTCAGTTTTATACTCTATACCGTGCTTTTTCGAAGTTCCAAACCTATGAGCACTTACATCTAGAAGGATAGGGGCAGCAGATATATGGGAACATCACCACCAGCAAGTTCCCCTCCAAGCCACTGGCATCCTAGCCTAGCAATATATTTCTGTTCCTTCAATATCACTAGGTCAAAATACTAGAACTCCCTCCTTAACAGTGCTGTGGGTGTCCCTGTATCAAATGGACTTCAGGAAGGCAGTTCACCACTATCTTCTCAAGGGTAATTGGGGCTGGGCAACAGAAGTTGACCTAGCCAGTGATCTACACATCCCATAAATGAATTTAAGAAAGTTTAAAGTTTCCACGGCCACAACATTCATTTCTCAAGGGAATGCACTTTCTAAAAGCGCTTTCCTTCCATTGGCTGAAAATCAGTTCAATCACAGATGCATCTTCCATCAAGTGGGGTTAGGATTTGGCCAAGGAAACTGATGAAGATTGATGTAACTGTGTTAGCTTTATGTTCACAGTGTAGAGTATGATTAGTTATGTTATAGTTTGTTTAAATAAATTTGTCCAAATTAAGTTGTAGAAACCTTTTTCCTCTTCAGAGCCTAACAGAGGAAGAGATAGTTAAACCATTAGAGGGAGGTGATGACCTGGTAGTATTATTGCCAGACTATTAATCCAGAGACCCAGATAATGTTCAAGGGACCCGAGTTCAAATCCTACTATGGCAATTGGTGAAATTGGAATTCAATATTGAATTAGAATTAAGAGTCTAATGATGGATCATGAAATCATTGTCAATTGTCTGAAAATTGGTTCATTAATGCTTTTTAGAGAAGGCAATCTGTGTTTGACTTCAGACCCACAGCAATGTGGATGAGTAATAAATATTGGCCTAGCTAGCAATTCCCATATCCTGTGAATGATTAAAAGATATAGTGGGAATTTAACCCATCATCTCCTTAATATCCTAACACAGTCAGCCTAAAAATCTAAAGTATTTTACTGCAGTGACTTGGTTGATAATCCTGGGTGTGGCCATAATCTGTGTGCAAATATGTTTTCTGATCCATCTAGATTGACAGTGTCTTAGTCTTATAACCCAACACTTCTAGAAGTAATACACTGGCATTGTCTTTTAATGTAATTCATTTTCTCGTGGATTTTCTGTGGTGTTACCAAGGGAATATTGGCACAAAGCAAATCTCCCTCAGAGCTTGGGGCTGTTATATCACAGCAATCTAAAGCTCTGGTCAGTTCCCATCTGGAGTAACTACATTCAGTGGTGGGAACTACACCTCAGGGAGAATATTTTTTGCCTTGCAAGGGAATGCAGCATAATATTTGAATGAATGATTCAAGATGACTCTTAAAGAGAGCTAGTGCAGACTCGATTGGCCAACTAGCCTTCTGTGCTGTTCGATGTGATATTATGATGAGGGGAAGTCCTGTTCCAACACCACTTAAAGGCACAACAATGCTAATTGAAAAATAAACGCGATGTTTGTAACACATAACACATTTGGTTGCTTACAACTTTGCCTTCCTGAGATCCCCCAAAGCCCTTTCTCTGGACTGTGGACTACAAGTTTTTCTCCGTTTTGCTTCTTGGCTGTCTTTGGGGTCATTTTTGTTTCTGGATTCTATATTACCTGTGGTGCTGCAGGCTTGCATGTCATATTTTTAACCAATATTTGTATGGCTGAATTGCTTCTACACAGATGAAAGGATTAGATAAGCAGCAAAGTGAGATTCTGGTTAATGACTGTGTGCTTGTGACACAGGTACTCTGTGCAGCTCCTAACCCCAGCCAATCTGCTGGCAAAGATCAATGGGAAAGATAGCATTGAGAAGGAGCATGTGGAGGAAATCAATGAACTGTTCTACGATGCCAAGTCATCTGCTAAGATTCTTGCTGAACACCAAGAAAAGTACATGAAATGAGAATTTTGTTACTGAGCCGACTGAAGTGAAATTCCAAATGTCAGGAATCCGAAATAGCAAACTGCTTTGGAAATAAACAGTGGGTCTGCCAGCATGGAAGGAGGATATATGGCAACATTTGGGACGTGGTGTGGTTGTCAAAACAAGCTGTACAAGAAAAGGAGTTGTTAATGTGTTATGTATGTTAGTTGAATAAATACTTCTTTGAAAAAAAGTTTATGAATTCATGAAGTTACTTTTTGCTCTCTGCTTTCGAGGGACTTCATTTGTTTGAGAATATAATAGAAAGAAGAGCAGGGCAGTCAACTCTTCAAATGTGTTCCATTGTTTGAGGTCCCTGTGCCTTAATGCTGTTGCCTTACGAAAAAACACTGTGGCTCTCTGGGCTTACCTCATGGCCCCAGTTTCCAGAACAAAGACATTGAAGTTTTCTGAAACTGAAAATTTCTAGATTCCACAAAAGAGCAGTTAAAAGTAGAAATTCAGGTGTTGCTCTCAATGACTTTATACTTCCCCATGGGATGTGCTAGAATATCCCTTCAACTATAGTTAATTGAAAATCATTGAACTGTCAAGGACATCATTTTAACAATGATAACCTGTCTATAAAAGCCATCAATAAAGCAACATCTTGCTGAAGGAGCTGTAATTGGGTTTTCAATGGCATATTAAATTCATAATTATTGCTCAACAACATCTCTGGTCCTGAAAAGCATTCATCATGATTATGGAATGTTAACTTCCCCATTATAATTTTGTTCAAGATATTTCAGTTTCTATCTTAATTTCATATGTATTTTCAAATCTTTAGCTTGCTGTCTGTAAATTGATATTATGAAGTGAAGGATAATCACTGATTTAACTTCCTGATTTATTGTCTATAAGCATTCTTCTTTGTGATGGGGGGATTACCCTGCTTGATGACATCATGGTTGATGGTTGTCTAGAGCTCCCCTGAATGTAATGTCAGATTCATATTTTAAGGCAGGAAATGTCAAATCCAAGCCACAGATTGCAGGATCTTTGTGAGCTACTTCCTTTGATTGCATGATTCACATGGTCCTTTTCCCACATTTCTGCATCTAATCCTGCTAGCATACACTTCTGTTCCATTCTTCATGTGTCAGTCCTTAGAGTTCCACTGCTATTGTAGTTGCCTCAGCTACTCTCTGTGGATGTGAATACAAGGGTCTAATCTCTCTAACTTCAAATAATTCTGATCTTGCTAATGTTGATCCTGCTTTGTGCACCACCTGTGCAGCCGTAACCTTGTACGCCTCACTCTGTCTAAGCACCCAATGATCTGCCTGTACTACTCGCAAAACAAAGCTTTTCACTGTACTTATGTACACGTGACTACAACAAATCAAATCAAACCTAATCAATCTGAGGAAAGCAATTTCTCCTGAATTCCCTATTCAATTTATTAGTGACTAATTTAAACTTAGCCCTAAGTTTGGTCACCTGACAACTATTAACCGCTTAGGAACCTGGATTTATGTGATGCAATGGGAGTGTCCCTGTCTGTGGATCCTACCTGCTCGAGGTGTGTAATAACATCTCCCAACAGAGTGATTAGGGAAAAATACCCAAGACCTAGATCACTGGATATCTGTTCAAAAGCTAATGAAAGCTCTAGGTGGACAAAAATATCTTAGGAATCTGGACTTCTGTTGCACATTGGTACCCAGGAGGCCCAGGTTCAAGCCTCACCACATGTCTCAATAGGGTGATTAGAAAATATCTGCCCTCTAAATCTCTCTCATTATCACTGAATCCCTACAGTGCAGAAGAGGTCATTCAGCTCATTGAGTCTGTACCAACCCTTTGGAGAGCATCCCACCCAAACCCCATCTAATCTGTGCATCTTTGGACTGTGGGAGGAAACCAGAGCTCCTGGCAGAAACCCAAACAGAAACAGGGAAAGAACATGCAAATGTAGACAGTGACCAAAGTCTGGAATCGAGGCCAGGTCCACAGCACGGTGTGGTAGTAGTGCTAGCCACTGCATCACCCATTATCTTTTGAAGATCTCTGTACCACTTCTCAGCTATCTACTTCTGAGAGATCAATAGATACAGCCATTCTGTCTGGTGTAATTCTTATAAGTAATCTTTGCACTTCTCCACCAAACTCCAGTGTCTTCATTATACGAGAAAGACTAGACCTGTTTACTGGACTCCCAAGGTTTAATAGAAGGTTAAAAATTTCACCCCTCTCCAGTTCTATTCCTCTAGAAATGAACCCCGTTGCTTTGTTTCTCAGTGGCCTTTTTAACCTGCATCTCACTGTTTATAAAAGCAAACTTCTGTGAATGCTGAGCATCTGAATTGAAAACACAAAATCCTAGAAATATTTTTGCAACATTTGCTGTTCTGAAATGCTGCCGGACTTGCTGAGCTTTAAGGGTTTTCAGTTTTTATACAACACGACTTGTGAGACTCTTATCTCTTTCATTCTAGTTATATTCCCAAGCAATTTCCTAATGTTGAAAATGGTTGAGGCATGGTGTAAAACTGCTGCTGGTGGTGGTTATTTGTAGATGTCATCCTTCCCACTGAAGCTTTAGACAAGGGCTAGTAACAGGGAAAGCACAATTTTAAAAGAGAAGAGGGATTTTTTTTCCCTTTGCTAATCAGCTGGCCATTGTCTGGGTTGAAGAGCATTCAGTCAATAAATCTCACCAGTATAACAGAATGCCCTTATAAATATACAGCCACATACATCTCCCGACAGGAAGTTTTTACAGCCTATTTCACAAGCCTGTGTGAGGGCGAGTCATTCATTAAAGCAGAACCACAGACAGAAGTGTTTGTTTAATCTTATCAGTGTGACAACACAATCTAAGAACAATTATTGGCTGTCCTTTGTTTTTGTCCTTTATTTGCAACTTTGGCTGCAAACTAGTTCTCCATATATAATGACCTGATTTAAACCGCAGCTTCAGGATTGCACACAGCTCCGGAACATTTTAGCCTCTGGTAATACAGCCAAGATTAAGACAAATGATTTTGCTGATATTTTAACCAGTTTCTTGCATAATAAATTAACTAACCAGCTTTGTTAGCAATCTACAAATCTTTAAAAATTTTCCTGTGGAGAGCTGCTTGTTCTGAATTTTGACATTACAGTATAGGGTTGTTGAACACTTTGCAAACTGATACAAAGTAATTCTCTCTGTATGCTATCCCACCTGGAGTTAATGGATCAGGTCCAGCACAGTTTAGAATGGAAACACCAGGAGCATTCTGAACCCGAAACATTAACTGATTTCTCTCCACAGATGCTGCCAGACCTGCTGAGCCTTTCCAGCAACTTCTGTTTTTGTTTCTGATTTACAGCATCCGCAGTTCTTTCGGTTTTTACACCGGTAATGTTATTGGACCGCTAATCCAGAAATAGGGATTAAAATTCACTTGCCTGGATGAATGCAGCTGCAAAAGCACTCAAGAAGCTTGATACCAGCCAGGACAAAGCAGCTTGCTTGATTGGCACCACATCCACAAACATCCACTCTCTCTACTACAATCAGTAGCATCAGAGTGCAATCTACAAGATACACTGCAGAAATTCATAAAATATCCTAAGATAGCACCTTCCAAACCCATGATAACTTCCAACTAAAACGACAGAGGGAGCAGGTATATGGGACCACCACACCTGCTAGTTCCCTTCGAAGCCACCATCATCCTGACTTGAATAATTTTGATGTCAATGTAAAAGTAAAAATTAAACCCATGCTTAGAAGGAACTGAACTGAGAATGCACAAACTTATTTTGAGGAGTTCTATGAATCTACATCTGGTTCAAAAAGGCTACACTTAAAGCGACATGGATGTAGCGGACAATCCCATCATTAGTTTCTGCTGATACGTTTAATTGTTCCAGCTCCTAATGTCTAGAATCTAATTTGCCACATGTTTCAAAATTCTATGCTTAATCCTCCAGCATTCTTGAAAATGATTATCTTTTTATCATGATGTCCAAATCCAAGATTTATACAAAATGTCCCAAGTTATGTACAATGAGTTAAATTGGCAGCAGAGGCTTCCATCTGTGGCCTGATTTCCTCCATTAGACAAATTACTAGTTACCTTGGTATTGGTTGAAAGTTCAGTTTCAGCTCAGGCAATGGAACAAACCTGAGTACCATGGGATATGGTCCAGATTGAACTGTACCTCCTCGTTATACGTTTCACCTAAAGGCTGACATTCACGACAATGTAGCATTCCTTCAGTGCTGTACTGTAGTGTCAACCTACTTACGTGCTCACAGTAACTAGTATGGGTGACAGCACTCTCAAATGAGCAAAGCCAATACACTGCATAAGTGTTCTAGTCTCTGTTTCACATTGTTGCTGTAACAAATGCATGAACCTAACTCCAAGAACATTTAATAGAATAGTTTAAATGTGATTTTGATGACAATTTCCTTTGGAGGTTCACACTGGGGTAGGTTTCAATTGTCTGTGGTTACTTTTTGAAACTTGGCTCCAGAATCTACAAAGGCAGGAGAAGCAAGGGAGCATCATCACATCCAAATTTTCCCCAACCTCCCCTCTAAATCACACACCATTCCAATATGTATTGCCATTCCTTCATAGATAATTTGTTAAAATAGGGAACTTGCAGTCTGTCAGGGCTGCGCAAACATCTTCACCACACTGACCTCAAGAAGAAGGTTCAACACCATCATCTTAAAGGTGATTTGGGATAGGCAATGTATGTTGACCTTGCCAATGATTCCCAAATTATGCAAATAGACAATAACATTGGGCATTTTTTATCTACACTTTTGGACAACTTGAGTTCGAACAATTGAGTCTCATCATTTCTCACTATTCTTACTTTCTCTGAGGTAATGAGGCAGGGAAGTGGGAAACATCACTAGACCCATAATTAGGAGTAACCCTTCAATGCCCCACACTTTGTGACATTGAGGGCAAATTCACTCTGGCATATCTCAGATCCAAATTGGCCCAGGCCAGTGACTGATGGGTCAATGTTCTCACCCGGGGCAAAAACAATAACAAAAATTTGATCACAGCCTCTCTTACAGTGGGAAGTGGCAGGGAGGGGAAGAATACTCCAGAGTTTCTTCAGCCTATTGCTGGGTCACAGATGAGCCATGATTATTAAACCATTAAATGGCTCTCTCCCCTTCCTATATTTCTTATTTGCAGGATGTTTGATTGACTTAAATGAATCTCCACGCCTTCTCGTGCAGGTCACTTGCAATAGATAGTGAAGAGATATTTGCAACTCTACACAAGGAGTCAGCACTTTTCAGAGAGAAGGGTGCAATGAGTAGAATTTTTCTTTGAAAAAAGTGATTTAATTTAAAGCTCCACCCCCTTCTGTTGCCTTCCATATTTCATTTATTGTTAGTCTACAGGTCACTTCATTCACAAATGATGTCTTCAGTATCATGTTGTGACCACACGGTTTAATCAAAGGAATCATGTATCAAACAATCAAATGTCACTGACTAAGAGACAACAAGGTGCAGGGCTGGATGAACACAGCAGGCCAAGCAGCATCATAGGAGCAGGAAGGCTGACATTTCGGGCCTAGACCCTTCATCAGTAATGGGTGAGGGGAAGGGGGTTTTGAAATAAATAGGGAGAGAGCGGGAGGCGGATAGAAGATGGATAGAGGAGAAGATAGGTGGAGAGGAAACAGACAGGTCAAAGAG
>NC_063347.1:4116336-4172523 GCF_021869965.1 Rhincodon typus
CCTTGTTATCTCAGATTCTCCAGCATCTGTAGTTCCTACTATCTCTGCTCCTGGTTCAGGCAGCTTTTCTCCGACATGAGAGGGTAAAGGAGAATCTAAAGAGATTCTACAAGTGTATTAAGGGTAAAAGAGTAACTAAGGAGAGAATAGGGCTCAACGGGGCCACCTATGTGTGGAACCACAGGAGATGGGAGAGATACTAAACGAATATTTCTCGTCAGTATTTTCCATGAAGAAAGACATGGAAGCCGGGGAATTCGAGAAAATAAATAGTGATGTCTTGAAAAGAATCTACATTGTGTAAGAGAGGTACTGGAGGTCTTAAAATGCGAAAAGGTAATAAGTCCCTGGGGCCTATTTAGGTGTAACCCAGGGCATTATGGGAAGTTAGGGAGAAAATTGTAAGGCCCCTAGCAGAGATATTTATATCATTGAGAACCACAGCTGAGGTGCCAGAAGGCTGGAGGGTGGCTAAATGTTGTGCCTTTATGTAGGAAAGGAAAAGCCAGGGAACTACAGAGCAATGAGCCTGACATCAGTGCTGAGTAAGTTGAAGGAGGGGATTCTGAGAGACAGGGTCTACGTACATTTGGAAAGGCAAGGGCTGACTAGGGATAGTCAGCATGGCTTTGTGCGTGGGAAATCGTGTCTCATAAATTTGATTGAGTTTTTTGAAGAGTGACCAAGAAGATAGATGAAGGCAGAGCAGTGGACATTGTCTACATGGACTTCAACAAGGTTTACATGGTTATATCTCATGGGATCCAGACAATTGGCTTGATGGCAGGAGGCAGAGGGTTGTGGTCGAGGGTTATTGCTCAGGCTGGAGGCCTGTGACCAACGGTGTGCCACAAGGATCGGTGCTGGGTCCATTGTCGCTCATCATTTACACAAACAATTTGGATGTGAATGTAGGAGTCATGTTTAGTAAGTTTGTGGATGACACCAAAATTGCCAGTCAGCTTAACATCTGTTCTTGGGAAAATGTGAGAGTTTATTATAATGGATACAACAACAGCGTATTTAGAAATACACAGTATTATTAGACAGGGTCAGTGTGGTTTCATGAAGACGCCTGTCAAATTTAATGGAATTCTTTGAGAAGGTAACAAGCAGGATAGATAAAGAGGCAGCAGAAGATGTAATATATTTGAATTTGATAAGGTACCACACATTAGGCTACTTAATGAGATAAGAGCCAATGGTGTTAGAGGCAGCATATTGGCCATGGTAGAGAATTGGCTTAACTAATGAAAAGGACGGAGAAATGGGATAAAGGTGGCATTTTCAGGATGGCAACCTGTAACTTGTGAACTGCTGCAGGGATCAGTGCTGAGGCCCTAATTGTCTACAATATATTAATGACTTGGATGAGGGAAAGTGAATGTACTACAGCCTTGTTGGGAAGGCAAGTGGTGAGAATAATTCAAAGGGTCTTGCAGGGAAAAATGCAGGTGAAGAGAATGAGCAAGGGCTTGGCAGATGGACTATAATGTGGAAAATGTGATGTTATGTACTTTGACAGGAAGAATAGGAGGTGAATATTATTAAAACGGGAAAAGACTTCAGGAATCCACAGCACAGAGGGATTTGAGAGTCCTCATGCATGAATCACTAATTACTAGCATTCAAGTTCAGCAGGTAGGAGGTAAGGCAAATGGAATGTTGTCCTTCATATCAAAGGAAATGGAGTATAAAAATAGGAAGGTTTGGCAAAAACTGTACAAGGCACTAGTCAGACCACAGCTGGAATACCATGAGCAGTTTTGTTCCCCTTATTTAAGGAAGGATCCACTGACATTGGAGGCTGTCTAGAGGTAAGTACACCAATTGTCTATCGAGGAGAGGCTGAGTAGGTTGGGCCTTTATTCACTGGAATTTAGAAGAATAGTGGGGGGGACCCCTTGGAAATGTGTAAAATTCCGATGGGGCTGGACAGACTGGGGGCAGGGAGGATGGTCCTCTCCTGGACTAGAACCAGGAGACACACTGTCAGGATACAGAGTAGACCATTTTGGATTGAGATGATGAGAATGTTCACTCAGAGGGTAGTCAACTTGTGGAATTCTGTACCACAGAAGGCTGTGGAGGTGAAGTTACTGAATATATCTGAGAAAGAAATAAGTTGATATCCAGACTCTAAAGGTATCAAGGGGTGTGGGGATTGAGATGGAGATCAGCCATGATCATGTTGAATGGTGGATGGTAGAATGGATTCGATGGGCCGATTGGACTATCCTGCCCCATATTTCTACTATCAGTTTTACTGATGTGCATGGGAGGATGTGTATTGGCTCAGACACTGGCAACAACAACCATCTTGAAAATAAGGGGGGCCCTGGGATTATTTCACCCTCGCACCACTCCCTTCCCCCTCAAAAAAAGGGGCCTTTAATTCAACTTCTCTTCTGAAAGACCACACCTCAGACAGTGTGGCTCCCCCTCAGTCCTTCACTGGGCCATTGGCTGGGAATTGTGTTCAAACCCTGGAGGGTGATTTGAACCTGGAACATTATGACCTGGACATGGAGACGCTTCCCACTGAGTTTATTGGAAGGGGCTGTGGTGGGGTCAGAGAGATTTATTCCCGGTTAGTGCCACTCTGCCTGGGGCAAGTTCACATCCCATAAGCCTCCCTGAGAGGATCAGAAATAGAGGGCATTAAGTTGCCAGTTCCTAATTGGCCCTGGAGAAGGTGGTGGTGAGCTGCCTTCTTGAACCACTGCAGTCCACCTGCTGTGATTTGTGCCACAGTGGCATTAGGGAGCGAGTTCCAGGATTTTGACCCAGCGTCAGTGAAGGAACGGCGATATATTTCCAAGTCAGGATGGTGAGTGACTTGGAGGGGAACTTGCAGGCACTGGTGTTACAATGGTTGTGGGTTTGGGAAGATGCTTTTGTAGGAGCCTTGGTGAGTCAGTGCACTGCATTTTGGCCGGCAGTGCATTTAACAGCCAGAAACATTCGCACTTTCCTGCTCCAGTGGGAAACTTTGTAAAAAGCCTGTTAGCATGTGCTCATTCCTTGAAAAAAAGTGGTCAGATTGCTCCCTCTGCTGGTATCCCAGAGTAGAGTGACGGTGAAATTTCAACTGGATAAACTTGTCAAGGGTGAGGTGGAGGCCAGCTGACAGCCCTGGAAAAATGTGAGGGACAAGCAGTCATTGTTTGAACACCTGCAGGCCTGTCTGCAGATGGTAAGTGTTAATGACTCCCAGCTTCCACCAGAGAACAAACTTTGCTCTTTTGCCAGGAAGCAGGAAAAGACTGTCACAACAGCAGCCTTGGCAAGCAACCACAGAACTCGGCATGGAACATTCGGAAAAAATCAGGGCACAAAAATTCCACGTATAATTGCTTTTGTGTTAGCACAAAAACCACTTTAAAGGAAGCTATAGGAAAGCCAGCACTACATTGTAAAATCAAAGGTCATGTTTGTCATAGTGTGTGTATATGCGCTGCCAAGTCACAAGAATCTGAAGTTAAATATCAACCAATTCAGTCACACTCTCTCTGGAAAATTATTACATTTCTCTGCAATTTTCTCTGCTGAAAGGGTTTCAGTGCTGGGACATGATTCTATTGGCTCTGCCTCTAACCCTGACACAAGCAGACAACGTTCTCTCTATCCAGGGTACAGTCTGAGCCTAAGAGGAGTTCAGTAACCTCCTAGCTCTCAGTCTCTTGCCCAAAGACACAAAATAGAGCCAAGTCTGATTCTGTTCAGATAATGACCATTCTGCACAGGATTCATGTCAGGAACCCAAACCAAATTTACCCCCTTGGACGCTGAGGCTTCGGGTGATACCTCAGTGAAGAGAGCTTCTGGTGAACCAACATTGAGGAAAAAAAAACAACGGATTTAAGGATTTATTTAAGTTTCAACAAAATTATTTACAGAAGCAGCCAGTTTAGCTTGAGCTAGTAAACAGGTCCCTGGTCTAATCAGTTACTTAACTGAAACACCGTGTCAAAAACGAGCATGTCTCTAAATGACTCTGACAAACAAATGTGAAACAACTGGTTTTGAAGAAAGGGATATTTAACTATATTTTTGTTATCCAAAGTCTCTGACTAACCACCCTGGTTATTATCCACCAGCTTATAAAATGAAATTATGACAATTTTCATAGTAATTTTAGCTGCTTTGTAAGGTATTTGAGAATGTTTGAGAAGAAAGGGCATTCAGTTGAAGGAACAAACTCACATTTGTAACAAATTTTGCTGCATCCCCATAATATCCCATAGATAGTTTTAAAATGCAGGAAACTGGGGAACAGGGTCACACACAGCAATAGGCAGACTGAAGCAGCCCATGTCTATAAACAGCAAGACCTGGACAACAGAAATCAAATAAAATGTGCTGGAAGATTTCAGCAGCATCTGTGTGGAGAGAGAAACAAAGTTAATGTTTCAGGTCAATGATTTTTCAGCAATAGGTTTTGATTAATAAATGGTAAGTAGTATTTGTGCCACACAAGTGCCAGGTAATGACCATCTCCAACAAGAATCTAACCATTACCCTTTGATTACGTTGCATCATTGAATCCCCTACTATTCCATCCTGCATGTTACCATTGACCAAAACCTCAACCGGACTCACCACATAAATATAGCGGTTGCAAGAGCAGGTCAGACGCTGGGAATCCAGCGAGAAGCTCAACTCCTGACTCCCCAGACCTTGTCCACCATCTACGAATAAGTCAAGAGTGTGATGGAATACTCCCCATTTGCCACAAACATCCCACTCCCTCCACCACCGACGCTCAGTAGCAGCAGTGTGTACCATCTACAAGATGCTCTGCAGAAATTCACCAAAGATCCTCAGGCAGCACCTTCCAAACCCACGACCACTTCCATCCAGAAGGACAAGGGCAGCAAATACATGGGAACACCACCCCCTGCAAGTTCCCCTCCAGGCCACTCTCCATCCTGAAATATATCACTGTGCCTTTTCATTTTCCTGTTTGAACATCCTGGAATTCCCTCCCTAAGGGAATTGTGGGTCTATCTACAGCACATGGACTGCAGCGGTTCAAGAAGGCAGCTCACCCCCACCTTCTCAAGGGGCAGTTAGGGACGGGCAATAAATGCTGGGCCCAGCCAGCGACACCAACTTCCCTTGAAATTGAGAAAAGATCCTGCAGGCAGCACAGGACAACATTCCAGATCCAGAGTCTCAGTATCAGGTTAAGTGCCATTCAGCCCATCAAGCCTATTCCAGTGACAGTAGGAACTGCAGATGCTGGAGATTCCAGTGTTCAGTTAGATCACGTCAGATTAGAATCCTAACTCTATCAATTGTCTTGGCTCTGTGTCCTTTGCTGCTTGTTTCACAAGTATGTATCGTTCTCAGATTGTAAATTAATTGTGCTGGCATTGACTAACCTTTATTGGAGAGTTTTGCTTTTTGTGAAAAGATGTGTTTGTTCATTCTCACCTGAATGAGCTGGCTCTGACTCTAAATTTCATTCCCACGCCCGACGCAAGAATTATTTTATAAAAACCGAAAGAACTGCGGATGCTGTAAATCAGGAACAAAAACAGAAGTTGCTGGAAAAGCTCAGCAGAACTGGCAGCATCTGTGAAGAAAAATCAGTGTTAATGTTTCAGGTGACCTTTCCACAGAACTGACGGTAGCTAGGAAAATGTCACTTTATATGCAGAAGTTAGGGTGTGGGGAATGGGATAAGAAGTAAACATTAGGTGGGGATAGAGCCCAAAGAGAGAGAGAACAGCAGTTGAACAGACAAAGGAGTTGATAGCTATCTAGCTGGGAGGGTGAATAGCTGTTGACGGGACTGTTAGTGGCTAACAATATGTAGTATGTAATGGCAAGCTATGTGATAACAAGGCCTGGTGTGTGGGGTAGGGGGCTGGGACATGGGAGAGTTTAGGCCCTAAAATTATTGAACTCAATATTGAGTCCAAAGGGCTGCAGGGTCCCCAAGCGGAAAATGAGATGTTGTTCTTCCAGTTTGCGTTGAGCTTTGCTGGAACACTGCAGCAAGCCAGAGACAGAGATGTTGGCCAGGGAACAGGCTGGTGTGTTAAAGTGGCAGGCAACTGGAAGCTCAGGGTCTTTTTTTGCAGGCAAAACATAGATGTTCTGTGAAGCGGTCGGCAAGTCATGTATTTTCACTAGACACATATTCCCTTCCCTCCCTTGTATGCCTTCCGCAGGGACCGTTCCCTTTAGGACACCCTGGTCCACTCTTCCTTCACTCCCAACGCACCCCCTACAGCCTCACCTTCCCCTGCAACCACTGAAGGTGTAACACCTGCCCGTTTACCTCCTCCCTTCTCAGTATTCATGGACCCAAACATACCTTCCAGGTGAAGCAACACTTCACCTGCACTTCCCACAATCTAGTTTGCTGCATTCGCTGCTCACAATGTGGCCTCTTCTACATCGGGGAAACGAAGCGTAGACTGGGTGACCGCTTCACAGAACATCTACATTCTGATCGCAGAAAAGACCCTGAACTTCCAGTTGCCTGCCACTTTAACTCCTTTGTCTGTCCAACTGTTTTTTTCTCTTTTTGGGCTCTATCCCCACTTATCATGTATTCTTACCCACTGCCCCCACTCTATCTTCTGCACATAAACCAACATTTTCCTAGCTACCATCAGTTCTGAGGAAGGGTCACCGGATCCGAAATGTTAACCCTGATTTTTTTTCTTCACAGATGCTGCCAGACCTGCTGAGCTTTTCCTGCAAACTTTGTTTTCTGTGCAAGAATTATTTTTCTCTCTCTTTACCTGATGGTTATTAGACAAGTGGCAGATACAGGTTTTGGGTCCGTAACAGCGGGGGAGTACATTCACAGAAACTATTGGCCATACATTGACTTTTCCAGCAACTTCTGTTTTTGTTTCTGATTTACAGCACCCTCGGTTTCTATGTGGTTAAAAGATGGTCAAGTTTAGAAAGTTGCAGGCCAGTTGGGTCTGTGTTTGAATCTTTCAGTTCAGGCAACTGAAATGGAGATTGCAGAGTTAACTGAGACAGGGCACAATCAGGTAAAATTACAGAGACAGAAATTTTTTTAAAACCTGAAAATTCTCACCAATCTTGTGTAACTGTTTGAGCCTCATGTCTATCAAAGGCCAGTGTAAATAAAGGCAGATTGAGCTACAGATCTTTGTCAAGGAGAGGTACAGAGTCACTGGATGAAAACCAGAGTTTGTGACGATACTGTTGGTCTTCCAGGACTTTTGGATGAAAAGCACTGGATATGTGACAATGTCTGAACTTTTAAAACTACCTGAAGATAAATACAAAATAGCCAGATAAATACAGTTACTACAGTGGCTGGTCAGAGGCTGGGAATCCTGCAGTGAGTAACTCACCTCCTGACTCCCCAAAGTCTGCCCATGATCTACAACGTACAAGTCAGGAGTGTGATGGAATACTCCCCACTTGCCTGGATGAGTGCAGCCCCAACAACACTCAAGAAGCTCAACACCTTTGAGGACAAAGCAGCCGCTTGATTGGTACCACATCCACAAACGTGCACTCACTCCACCACTGACACTCAGTAGCAGCAGTGTGTACTATCTACAAGATATACTGTGGTAACTCACCAAGGCCCTTTCGATAACATCTTCCAAACCCACGACCACTTCCATCTAGAAGGACAAGGGCAGCAATACATGGGAACACCACCCCCTGCAAGTTCCTCTCCAAGCTACTCACCATCCTGACTCGGAAATATATCGCTGTTCCTTCACTGTCACTGGGTCAAAATCCTGGAATTACCTTCCTATGGGCATTGCGGGTCCATTGTGGACAACAGTGGTTCAAGGAGGAAGCTCACCACCACCCTCTCAAGGGGCAATTAGGGATGGGCAATAAGTGCTGGCCCAGACAGTGACTCCCACATCCCACAAATGAATAGAAAACATTTGGGGATGAGGAGAGATTGAGTGAGGTGTGAGTGAGGTAGTATGCAGGTGGGAACAGATGACACTAGGGAGCGGTATGTGGTTGAGAACTAGGAGAGGACCAAGGATGGATTCTTGGGGAACACCAGAGGTAACAGAGCAGGAGATGGGTGAGAAACCTTTGATGGAAATTCTGTGCCTTGAACTGGATGTAAAATAATGAAGTGAATGAGGCATTTTTTTGGCAATCTTGGAACAGCAGAGAATTGAGAAGCAATTGGAGTAACTGTATCAGAGAGAAAGGAACAAGTGCACCTACAGATTCCAAGGTTGAATTTTGGAACAAAAGATAACACAGTGCGGAGCTGGAGGAACACAGCAGGCCAGGCAGCATCAGAGGAGTGGAAAGTTGACAAGGGTCCTGACCCGAAATGTCAGCTTTCCTGCCCCTCTGATGCTGCCTGGCCTGCGGTGTTCCTCCAGCTGTACACTGTTGTCTCTGACTCCAGCATCTGCAGTTCTTACTATTTTTGATTGAATTTTGGAACAGCCTCTTTTATTTTACCTGAAAATTCACACCAATTGTGGGTCATTGTTTGATCCTCATCTCTGTCAACGGGACATGGAATCAGAGTCCAAGGTGCTTGTGCTGGCTTTTCCAAGTTAGTTTAACCCTTTGTAAAGTTTCCTTGTCAGGTATTCACCCAATTCCCTTTCGTTTTCCTTTCTAATATCCGGAAGTGTTATCACATGCTCATTCCCACCACCAAATCAGCTGCGGTGCTTTCCATCTGTAATCCACCACCAATTAAATCACCCGTGTTAGTGAATAATCAAATTATGTGCAATGCCTGGAAAGGACAATAAGGAGCAGTGAGGGTGAGGCAGAGAGGGAGAGGCTCCAAATCCCCTTTCGAAAGTTGCAATTAAATTTGCTTCCATCTTTCCTTGTTGTTTCTTTCATTCATGGGATGAGGGTGTCGCTGCTAGGCAGCATTTATTGCCCATCCATAATTGCCCAGAGGACAGTTAAGGGTCAAGCACATTGCTGTGGGTCTGGAGTCACATGTAAGCCAGACCAGGTGAGGGTGGTAGGTTTCCCTCCCTAAAGGACATTAATGAATCAGATGGGTTTTTCTGAGAATTGACAGTGGTTTCACGGTCATCATTAGATTTTCATTTCCAGATTATTATTGAATTCAAATTCCACCGCCTGCCATCGTGGGATTCAAACCCAGGACCCCAGAACATTACCTGAGTTTCTAGATGAATAGTCTAGTGATAATCCCATCAAAACTGCTTTCCCCCAATGCCTTATAGGCAGTGCGATCTAGATCACAATTGTTGTACAAAAATGTTTTCTTGTACCTTTTACAGATCTTTTAACTGTGCATTCTTCTGCTAACTTGTCATGACTTCAGATATCCTGAGCTTAGGTACAGTTGCTAAACAACTCACCTGTGACGTGGAATGACAATAAGTGTGGATTCAATCCTTATAGAATTGGGCAGATGGTTAAAAAATCAAACTTTTATTCATGAACAGGATGAGGATGTTGCTGGCTAGACAGCATTTATTGCCCACCCCTAATTGCCCAGAGTCAACCACATTGCTGTGGGTCTGGAGTTACTTGGAGGCCAGACCAGGTAAGGATGGCAGTTTCCTTCCCTAGAGGACATTAGTGAACCAGAGAGGTTTTCCCTGACAATTGATAATGGGTTTATTGTCATCATTAGTTTCTTAATTCCAGATGTTTTATTGAATTCAAATTTCACCATCTGCTGTGGTGGGATTTGAACCTGGGTCTCTGGATTGACAGTCCAGCAATAATACCACTAGGCCATTGCCTCCCCCTACAGTGATTAAGAGGCTAGTATGGAAAGTTAAAACATACAAGAAAGCTCACCAGATGTATGAAAACAGATAGTAAAAATCATTGAATCATATAGGTCTAAAGAGGCCCTTTGGCCCATTGAGCCTATACCACCAAAAAGACACCAAATCTACACTATTCCCAATTTCCAGCAATGGGACCATAGCCTTGAATGTTATGACATCCAAGTATATTTTAAAGGTTGTGAGGTTTCCCGTCTGAACTACCTTCCCAGGCAGTGCATTCCAGACCCTCACCACCCTCTGGGTAAGAAACTGTTTCAAGTGCCCCTTCCCTTGCACACAGTATTCCAGCTGTGGCCTAACCAAAGTCCTGCATAGCTCCAGCATGTCCTCCCTGCTCTTATAATCTATGCAAAAACTGATAAAGGCAAGTGTGCAGCATGCCTTCTTAACTACCATATTAACCTGTCCTGCCACCTTCCGGAATCTATGGACAAGGGTCCCCATGATTAAGTACTTGCTTGTCTTGTTACTTCTTCTAAAGTGCATCACTTTACATTTCATGAAATCCCTACAGTGTGGAAGCAGATCATTCTGCCCATTGAGTCCACACCGAGCGTCCCAGCCCATACCCTGTAACCCTGCATTTCCTATGGCTAACCCATCTAGGCTGCACATCCTTGAACACTATGGGACAATTTAGCACAGCCAATCCACTCTAACCTGCACATCTTTGGACCGTGGGAGGAAACTGGAACACCAAGAGGAAACCCACACAGTCACCCGAGGCTGGAATCGAACCCAGGTCCCTAGCACTGTGAGGCTGCAGTGCCAACCACTGAGCCACCATGCCACCCAATTAATCTGGCTTAAATGCTATCTGCCACATAACCAATCCATTTATATCCTCTTGCAACCTGAGACCTTCCTCAATCACCTGGTCAATCTTTATGTCATTAGGAAACTTGATTACCATCCTTCCCTCCCCACATTCTCATCTACATCATTTGTGAATAGCAGAAACACCGAGGGACCCTCTATCTCTTGTCACTAAGCCAATTTTGGATCTAACTTGTCAAGTTACCCTGGATCCCATAAGCTTTTACCTTCTTTATCAGTCTCCTGTGTGGAACTTTGTCAAAGGCTTTGCTGAAATCCATGTAACTTCCTGACCCTCATCTGCACACAGAGTTTAATAGACATGAACCCCTTCTGACAAAGGCATGCTGACAATCCCTGACCAAATCTTCACAGAAACATAGAATCATACAGTCATTGAGTCTGTACTGTCAAAAATATGCTACCACCTAGTCTATTCCGCACTAGGCCCACAGCCTTGAATGTTATGACATTTCAAGTGCTCATCCAAGTACTTTTTAAAGGTTGCAAGTTTCCTGACTCAACTACCTTCCCAGTAGGTGCATTCCAGATTCCCACCACCCTCTGGGTGAAAAGGGTATTTTCTCAAATCCCTTCTAAACCTCATACCTTTCACTTTAAAATTATGTCCCCTTGACCCTTCAGCTAAGGTAAATAGCTTCCTAATCATCCTGTCCATGCCCCTCAGAATCTTATACATCTCTATCAGGTTCCTCCCAACCTTCTCTGCTCTAAAGAAAAACAACCTTGCTTCTCTAAAGGAAGATTAAGTTTCCACTTCAGAATTTTCTCCATAAGTTTCCCACTCACTGATGAGCTATTAAAAAGGGAAAAAAGTAGTAAGCAATGGCTGTCGAGTGGGTCTGGGGATTTAATAATGGAAAATAGGGAATTTGCAGATGAATTGAATGGATATTTTGCATCTGTCTGCTCTGTAGAGGATACAAACTATATTCCAGAAATATTTGTGAATCAAAATACGAAAGGGACCAAGGAGCGTGACATAATTACAATCTCCAGGGAACGGGAACGGCAGAAATTATTTGAATTGAAATCTGACAAGTCCCCAGATCCTGATGGAATTCATCCTGAGATAACAAGGTGTAGAGCTGGATGAACACAGCAGGCCAAGCAGCATCAGAGGAGCAGGAAGGCTGACGTTTCGGGCCTAGACCCTTCTTCAGAAATCTTTATCCTGAGATGGGTAAAAGAAATAGCTGCTGAGATAGTAGCTGGTTTGAATTTTCCAAAGTCACCTAGATTCTGGAAAAGTTCCATCAAATTGGAAAATATCAATCGGGGCTCCTCTAATCAAGAAAGAGAGAGAGAGACAGAATACAGAGAACTATAGACAGGTTAGCTTAATATCCGTCTTAGGGACAATGGTGGAAGGTATTATGAAGGTGGTTATAGCGAGGCTGTATAGGCTGGGACTATTTATCTGGAGTGTCGGAGGCTGAGGGGTGACCTTATGGAGGTTTATAAAATCATGAGAAGCGTGGATGGGGTGAATAGCTAAGGACTTTTCCCTGGGGTAGGGGGGAGTCCAAAACTAGTGGGCATGGGTTTAAGGTGTGAGAGGAAAGATTTAAAAGGGACCTGAGGGGCAACTTTTTAACACAGATGATGGTGCATGTATGGAACGAGATACCAGAGGAAGTGGTGGAGGCTGGTACAATTACAACATGTAAAAGGCATCTGGATGGGTACGTGAATAGGAAGGGTTTAGAGGGATATGGGCGAAATGCGGCAAACGGGACTGGATCAGTTTAGGATATCTGTTCAGCAAGGACGAGTTGGACCAAAGAGTTTATTTCCAAGCTGTATGACTTTATGATTCTTACAAGAATTTAGAAATTTTAAGCAGAATCAGGCAGAGTTGACATGGTTTTGTGAAAGGGAAGTTATATTTGACTAATTAGAGCTCTTTGAGGAAGGAATAAGCAATATAGATATGGGGGTGACCAGTGCATGTACTGTACTTAAGATCCGCAGAAGGCATTTGACAAAGTGCCACATGAAAGGTTACTGCAAATTAAAATTTGCATCATGCTGTAAGGGGTATCATATCAGCATGGATTGAAGGTTACTTGGTTAACAGCAATCAGAGGATAGAAATACATGATCGTATTCAGGTTGACCGATGTGATAAGCACTTTACTGCAGTAATCAGAGTTGGGGGCTGTACTTATAATTTATAAATTAGTGGTGTGATGGTAATGTCAGTGGTCTACGAACCAAGGGACATGGGTTCAATCCCACCATGGTAAATGGTGACATTTGAATACAATTAAATCTCAAATTAAAAGTTAGTCAAATGGTGACCACATAACCATTGTCATAATTCCATAAGATATAGGAGCAGAATTGGGCCATTTGAACCATCAGGTCTGCTCTACCATCCAATCATGGCTGATATGTTTCTCAACCCCATAATCCTGCCTTCGCCCCATAATCCTTGATCCTCTTACCAATCAAGAACCTATCTATCTCTTGGTCTCCACAGCACTCTGTGGCAATGAGTTCCAGATTCACCAGCCTGTGGCTGAAGAAATTCCTTCTCACTTCAGTTTCAAAGGGTCATCCCTTCACTCTGAGTCTGTGTCTTCAGGCCCTAGCCTCTCCTACCCTGGAAACATTTTCTCCACATTCACTCTCTCCAGGCCTCTCAGTATTTTGGGTTCCCAGAACATTACCTGCATCTCTGAATTAAGAGTCCAGAAATAAAACTCTATATTCCAAGTCCCTTTGTGCTCCAATTTCTGAAGCCATTCCTTATTTGGAAAATAGTCTAGGTCTCTAATCTTCCTGCCAAAGTGTGTAACCTCAAACTTTCCCATATCATATTCCAGCTGCCAACTTGTCAATTGGCACAAAAATCCATTTGGTTCATCAGTGTCCTTTACGGAAGAAAGCCATTCAGCATATATGTGACTCTACAGCCACAGTAATGTTGTTGGCTCTTAACTGCCCCCTGCAATAGCCTGATAAGCCATTCAATTCAAGGGGCAATTAGGGATGGACAAATGTTGGAAATTGAAAGTGACGCTCAAATCCCATTTGATAATTTAAAAAAAAACATCTTGATGAAGGATCTAAATGTGTTGATCAAAATTGTTTGGTGAAGACAATGAGTTGTGAAGGCAATATAAGGAGACTGCAAATTTGGGAGATTGTACACTTTGGTAGGAAGAGAAGCAGCATATTATTTAATTGGAGGGAGATTAGTTTATTGGTATAGGAGGCACAACAAAAATGTAATATGTAGGTACAGCAAGTGATTAAAAAGGTAAATGAAATATAAAGGTATGGATAGAATTGTATTGAGCATTGGTTAGATCAAATAGGGAGGAGCTTGCACAGTTTTGGTCTCCTTATTCAAGAAAGGATACAAATGCACAAGCAGTCCAAACTCCAAAAGAAAATTTAAATGGAAAAGATAAACTTACCACAGATCTCAAATAAAATGCTATAAACATACAACTGGCCCATCAAAAGAGAAGAATTAATGTTTACAGTGTAGATCTTTTCAACAGAATTGTGAAACATTTCCAATATTATTTATATTTTAGATTTATGCTTCCTAAAAACAGCTCTGTCCAAATTTCTATGTTGATTAGGATATAGATACTCAAACTGTTGTTCTGCTATGGGTTCCTCTTTACTTTCCTAGAGTGGCTGAGACCGAAGGTCCTGGAATACTGTTTATAACACTGATCACCATACTTACAAGGTGTAAGTATGAAGGTGTGAAAATAGATAAGTCCCCTGGGCCGGATGGGATTTATCCTAGGATTCTCTAGGAAGCTAGAGAGGAGATTGCAGAGCCTTTGGCTTTGATCTTTATGTCGTCATTGTCTTCAGGAATAGTGCCAGAAGACTGGAGACTAGCAAATGTTGTCCCCTTGTTCAAGAAGGGGAGTAGAGACAACCCTGGTAATTATAGACCAGTGAGCCTTACTTCGGTTGTGGGTAAAGTGTTGGAAAGGATTATAAGAGATAGGATTTATAATCATCTAGAAAGGAATAATTTGATTAGGGATAGTCAACACAGTTTTGTGAAGGGTAGGTCGTGCCTCACAAACCTTATTGAGTTCTTTGAGAAGGTGACCAAACAGGTGGATGAGGGTAAAGCGGTTGATGTGGTGTATATGGATTTCAGTAAAGCGTTTGATAAGGTTCCCCATGGTAGGCTATTGCAGAAAATATGGAGGCATGGGATTGAGGGTGATTTAGCGGTTTGGATCAGAAATTGGCTAGCTGTAAGAAGACAGAGGGTGGTGGTTGATGGGAAATGTTCATCCCGGAGTTCAGTTACTAGTGGTGTACCTCAAGGATCTGTTTTGGGGCCACTGCTGTTTGTCATTTTCATAAATGACCTGGATGAGGGCGTAGAAGGATGGGTTAGTAAATTTGCGGATGACACCAAAGTCGGTGGAGTTGTGGATAGTGCGGAAGGATGTTGCAGGTTACAGAGGGACATAGATAAGCTGCAGAGCTGGGCTGAGAGGTGGCAAATGGAGTTTAATGCGGAAAAGTGTGAGGTGATTCACTTTGGAAGGAGTAACAGGAATACAGAGTACTGGGCTAATGGTAAGATTCTTGGTAGTGTGGATGAGCAGAAAGATCTCGGTGTCCATGTGCATAGATCACTGAAAGTTGCCACCCAGGTTGATAGCATTGTTAAGAAGGTGTACAGTATGTTAGGTTTTATTGGTAGAGGGATTGAGTTTCGGAGCCATGAGGTCATGTTGCAGCTGTACAAAACTCTGGTGCGGCTGCACTTGGAGTATTGCGTACAGTTCTGGTCACCGCATTATAGGAAGGATGTGGAAGCATTGGAAAGGGTGCAGAGGAGATTTACCAGGATGTTGCCTGGTATGGAGGGAAGATCTTATGAGGAAAGGCTGAGGGTTTTGAGGCTGTTTTCGTTAGAGAGAAGAAGGTTAAGAGGTGACTTGATGGAGACATACAAGATGATCAGAGGATTAGATAGGGTGGACAGTGGGAGCCTTTTTCCTCGGATGGTGATGGCTAGCACGAGGGGACATAGCTTTAAATTGAGGGGTGATAGATATAGGACAGATGTCAGAGGTAGGTTCTTTACTCAGAGAGTAGTAAGGGCGTGGAATGCCCTGCCTGCAAAAATAGTAGACTTGCCCACTTTAAGGGCATTTAAATGGTCATTGGATAAACATATGGATGATAATGGAATAGTTTAGGTTAGATGGGCTTCAGATTGGTTTCACAGGTCGGCGCAACATCGAGGGCCGAAGGGCCTGTACTGCGCTGTAATGTTCTATGTTACAAAGGATGTCAATGCATTGGGAACAGTTCAGAGAAGGTTTAAGACCATAAGGAAATAACTGTAGTGGCCCTTTAAACCCCTTGAGCCTGGTCTGCCATTTCAAAAGGATCGTGGCTGATCTGACATTCCTCATCTCCACTGTCCTGCATTTTCCCCATAATCATCAATTCACCAAATGATCAAGAATCAACCTTACACACATGGACTCTGCCCCCACAGTTCTCTGCATTAGGGAGTTCCAAAGACTCATAACTGAGAGAAGTTCCTCCTCATCTCAGTCTTAAATTGGCATATCTTTATTCTGAGACGATGCCCTCTGGTCCTTGACTCTTCCAAAAATGGAAGCAAGCACAAGATCATAAGTTATAGGAGCAGAATTAGGCCATTTGGCCCATCATTCAATCATGGTTGACATGCTTCTCAACCAGATTCTCCTGCCTTCTCTCTGTAACCCTTGATCCCGTCACTAATCAAGAACTGGTCTCAGTCTTAATTGCACTCAAATGACTTGGCCTCTGCAGGCTTCTGTGGCAACATGTTCTACAGATTAACTGCCCTCTGACTGAAGAAATTCTCATCTCAGTTCTAAAGGGTCACCCCTTTGCTCTGATGCTGTGCCTTCAGTTCCTAGTCTCTCCTACTGGTCATCAGTGGAGATATCTCCACAGCAACTATATCCGGACTCTGCATGCTGTCAATTTCAAATCAGATCCTAGATCCACTCCCCCCCACACCCCACCATTCTTTCAAACCCCAATACAGATCCAAAATCGTGTCAGCATTTACCCTGTCAAGTCACTTAAGAATCTTGCACATTTCAACGAGATCACCTCTCATTCTAAAATCCAGTGAGTAGAATCTCAACTTATTTAGCCTCACAAGACAATCCTCCAAAGCAAGGATTGTCCTAATAAACCTTCTCTGAACCACTTCCAATAAGATATTTTTTCTTAAATAAAGGAGAGAAAAACTGCTCTCATGACACCACTCTATTCCCTGAAATGAGTGAATTACCTTATGATGAAAGGCCCAGCTAATATTTTTCCAGTTTATAACAATCAGGCATCTCAATGAAAAATACAACGCAAATGGAACTTGACTAGTTACATGGCAAAAGGATATTTTTTCGTGGGGACATCTAGAGGAAGGGCTCAGTTTGTGCCCATTTAAAACAGATAAAGAAACATTGGGGGCTTGTCTCTTTGGAAGTCCCTCCCTCAAAAAGGCAGTGGATGCGGAATCTGAAAATATTTTTAAGGCAGAGGTAGATGATTCTTGGGGAGATGCAGCAATGTAGAGTTGAAGTTAAAAACCAGATCAGCCATGATCTTATTGAATGGGGGAAAGCAGGTGTGAAGGGCCAAGTGGCCAACTCATTGCTGGTTTGTACATTAGCGCTCAGGCTGACATGAAAATCAAGCAACTTATGCAGGGGAAGTCTGGTGCCATCATCTTCCAGTTTTAAATTCAGACTAAGTTACAGCAACAAATCCTGCAACCACCAGGATTGTACTGGTCTTACCAGTGAGACTTGCACACCAGGAAAAGGCACATCATAGGGACTGACCTGTCACTAGTGTTTTAGCTCTATTTTATAGTGAGACCTTATGCCCTAGTACCACTTATGCCCCACTGTTATAGTGGCAGACCTACCCTCACCACACTATACAGCTATTAGTGACTGACCGGTTCTCACCAGCACTGTACCACATAGTTTTATATCTATTTAGATATTTCTATCCGTCAGTATCCCAATGTTATATAGTGACAGACCTGTACAAACCACTACCGAACCCCAGTGTTTAAAACGTGAGCCTTGCTGCAAACTGTGGGCTTGGGATGCAGCCACCAGCAACACTGCCCCTAGGTAACTATTGTGCAGTGCTTCACAGGGTAAACTAGCTACTCAAGCAATCACATCACACCCTCTGGGGGCATAGAGCAGGTACTTTCAGTAGAGACGTACTGAACTGCAACAGGAATGGGCAGAAATGACTATAACAAGGGAGCATAATTTTAAAGGTGATTGGAAGAAGGTATAAGGGAGATGTCAGAGATAGTTCTTCACAGAGAGTGGTGGGCGTGTGGAATGGAGTCAGATACTTCAGAGACATTTAAGCGACTCTTGGATAGGCATATGGAGGATAGCATAATGTAGGGTATGCAGGGTAGATTGATCTTAGTAGGATAATAGGTCGGCACAACATTGTGGGCCGAAAGAACAGTACAGTACCAGCCAATGTTCTATGAATGCTTGGACAGGACAGGATTTGAAGATCAAATGTATGAAAATATAAGCTCAGCACTAACTTCCAGTGAGTGAATAAATAAAAGTCTATTGTATGGGCTTTAAGTGCATACTTTGCCATAAACCTCCATCTGAGGGGTGAAGGACAAATTCATAATCAGTTCCTCATTCTCCTACCAACGTGAGAAAAAAAGTTAAATCTGTGCAGAGCATAAACTGGTTGGTTAGAATGTCCTGACACGTGCCGAGAGACACTATTCCATGAGCCTTCACAGAATCACCCATGTACAAGGTCAGTTAGAAACAGCAAATCAATATTTTTTCCAAACACTTTTATTTATAAAGACAGGATTTTAAGTCAGCAGGTCCTGGAGGAGAACAAACACTGCTTAATGAGGTTTAGTCGCTGTCAACTGGTGGGAATGCATAGAAATTCCACTTTTTTCCAAAACTGGAACTATGAGTTGAAAGAGAAATCCAGAAATGGTTTTACACTGTTCAGCAAGAGAGCCTTTCAAAATATCATTATCACAACAGGGTACAGGAACATTGGTTTTGATACAGGTGCTGAGAATTATGTACAAAACTAATGACTTAAAAAGGAGGTTTGGAGACAGGCACCAGCAAATTTACTAACGGGCCCCAGCACTTTCAAATGTGCTCAGAATACCAGCCATTCGCAACCCTCCCCAGGAGAGAGAACTGTAACGTCACCTTGCATTCTCCCATGTGGCCATTCCTCCTGCATGAACTTGGACTATTTGACCAAAGAGAGACTGAGCATTGTAAGTTGTCCTGATATGTCCAAACGCAATACAACAAGATGCGGTGAAGAATAATCAGGAGCAGGTAACGCGCCACACACACACACACACACACACACACACACACACGGGCCCAACGAGGATTGAAATTAAAAATTCACAGAAACTCCAATTACTTTCTCAACTAATGGGAAAGGGAACAAAGCAGCAGAAAAAAATCCTAAGAAGCTACATATCAAATGTTATTTTATTTAAACTCAAGTTTCAAATCAAAAGAACTCATGCGTGCACCTTAAGGTTCAACCATTCCCGTTTAAAAAGCTAATCAATTCTACATCCAGCACCCAACTGCTGTTATACCAAATACTAGCAATACAAAGAGGAGATTTGCACCTCCCACTACTCCTAACCTTAGAAATGCCAATAAATTTGCTGGTGCATCCACTATCAAATCCTGCACAGTGACATTTAGTGATATCAGTGTTAATGGAGATGATCACGCCTTTTCTAAATAGAAAGGAATCAACTCTTGTTGTAGCCGTACTGGCCACATCTTAACAAAAGAGGCAACAGACAGCAACTAGGAAAGACGTAAATTAACAGCACCCTAATATGATACTGAACATTTGTAGGTGGATAGTTTAATACACAGACCTCCTGACATACCACATCCAGGACAAAGCTGCGATGTTCAGTTCAGTCTTCTCCCCTTCTTTCCAGGAGGCCAACTCTGTTCGGGTATCAGCCCATGGTTACAAGCCCTCTATATCAGAGCTGAGCTTCAATACTGCTACTTTGATCTCAAGTTGCATCAGAGCAGGATCTGAGCCTGATCTCTGTGACATCTACACACTTTCCCAGTCAATGGCTGTGGATAACAGTTGAGGAGTGTTGCCTGATGTTCTTATCAGGACTGTCCACTACACTATTCCAGTTACGAGGCCAGCAACTGATCAAAGAGCAAACCAGAGACCACCTGATCTGGATACCTGATAACACATGTACCTTCCACTGAGGCAATGAGAATTTTCAATTCAAAAAGAATGTCAATTCAATCTGGATCTTTTAGTTCCAATTTTCAATCAGTTAAAGAATACACACAGGTTCACACACACACACAAACACACACACAGACACACTCCACATGCATACACACCTTTCCCATGGTGGAAATTTGTGCTCTTAACCATAATTTAAACAAAACCAATTCCAAAAAATGCTTTTTTTAGCTCTTGATATCAAAAGCAATGAAAAGCAGAATTAACCCTAAACCACTCAGAGCAGTTAATTTGCAAAATAAAACAAGTTACCCTGGGTGAGAAAGGGTTCAGAAATGTTCTTCCCTGCTGTGATAATTCAGAAATCTCTCACCTGGACACTCTGTCAAACACTCAAAAAAAGGATAGAAGAGTCAGCACACTTAGAAGAGCAGGGCTCCCATGCTTCCCACTTCACTCTGCTCTTTCACGAAGATCTCAAAGTACTGGTAAATGATGGTCACTGCCAATAAGATACCAGTCCCAGAGCCTATGGCTCCCAGAAAGTCAGCAAGTACAGACAGTGCACCAATGCACAGGCCTCCAAAAGCTGCAGCAGTGGGAATATACCTGCAAAATAAAAAGTTGAGGATGCTCAAATACAAATTGCAGAATTTTATATTCACGATATTGCATTGCCAAACAAAACCGGTGATTCCACTTAAAATAGGCAGAGTTTAAGACATAGCCCAAGTTCTAAATTGAGCCTAGACTGATGGCGCAGGTTAGGGAGCCTTAATCCAGTGACCACTATAACCACAATATTCCCTCAACCTTGTCAGCGCTAATTAGTAATCGCAAACCACAAGTGGGTTGATCAGAAGACGGAAATTTTTTCACACTCCCTTTCAGGAGTTCTATTGTTTCTAACTCTCACCTTGTCATACTTATTCCTCAGAACAACCAAACATCTTTGTAAGGACATAATTGAAATTGTGTAGGTACACGATCATACCATGACCAGTGCTGTGCCACAAGGATCAGTGCTGAGCCCACTGCTTTTTGTCATTTATATAAATGATTTGTGTGAACATAGGGAGGTATGGTTAGTAAGTTTGCAAATTACACTAAAATTGGAGGTGTAGTGGACAGCGAAGAAGGTTACCTCAGAGTACAACATGACCTTGATCAGATGGGCCAATGGGCTGAGGATTTGAGGATGGGGTTTAATTTAGATAAATAGGAGGTGCTGCATTTTGTAAAGGCAAATCAGGGCAGGACCTACACACTTAATGGTAAGGTCCTGGGGAGTGTTGCTGAACAAAGAAGCCTTGGAGTGCAGGTTCATAGTTCCTTGAAAGTGGAGTCCCAAGTAGACAGGATAATGAAGGCATGCTTGCCTTTATTGGTCAGTGCATTGACAATAAGCGTTGAAAGGTCAAGTTGAGGCTGTAAAGGACATTGGTTAGTCTCCTGTTGAAATGTTGCGTTCAATTCTGGTCTCCCTGCTGTAGGAAGGAGGTTATAAAACTTGACAGGGTTCGGAAAAGATTTACAAGGATGTTGCCAGGGTTGGAGGGTTTGAGCTACAGGGAGAGGCTGAATAGGCTGGGGCTATTTTCCCTGGAGCGGAGGCCGAGGGGTGACTTCAGAGAGCGGTTCATAAAATCATGAGGGGCATGGATAGGGTGAATAGCCAAGGTCTTTTCCCCAGGATGGGGAGTCCAAAACTAGAGGGCATAGGTTTTGGGCGAGAGGGGAAAGATTTAAAAGGGACCTAAGGGGCAAATATTTCAGAGAGAATGGTTTGTATGTGGAATCAGCTGCCACAGGAAGTGGTGGAGGCTGGTACAATTACAACATTTACAAGGCATCTGGATGGGCATATGAATAGGTAGGGGTTTATAGGGATATGGGCCAAATGCTGGCAAGTGGGACTTGCTTAATTTAGAATATCTGGTCTGCACGAGTTGGAACAAACAAACAAACAAACAAACAAAGTCTGTTTCTGTGCTGTACAGCGCTATGACTATTTTGAGTCCAAATGTACTTGACAGGAATGACAGTGCAAGGAAATGGAAACACTGAACACAATAATAAAACAGAATCCCCAGTGTGGTAACAGGCCATTCGGCCCAACAAGTCCACACCAATCCTCCGAACAGCATCCCATCCAAATCCTTCCCCCTACTCTATCCCTGTAACCTTGTATTTCCCATGGCTAAAACACCTAACATCCCTGAACACTATGGGTTATTTAGCATGGCCTATCCACCTAAATTCACCATGAGCAGCAGGTGGCTGCGTCTAGTTTGTTCTGGCACTGACGAAAACAAAGTGAAACTTCATGCTTCCCTTCCTGTTGTTCTCCTAATGCACCTATATTTCTGGTTACAACGCAAAGGAAGAGTGTTCCAATGGAAAGTTTTTGTACATTAATGTTGAAAATCAACTGCAGACAGACACTGTCACTTCACGGAATAGAGAGCCCTGACTTTGATTAGCTGTGCAGAAATATGCTGATGTTTGTCCACCTATCTAAAAATTGTGCCTGTTCTCTGCTGTATGCGTGGCATTCACTCCCTAAACCAGAGTGTTCTAGAATTTACCACTACGACTAAAGGGACTGCAGCAACTTGAGCCGATGGAGGGCAACTAAGGGTGGACAAAAGCACCATATAAAAACATTTATATCTTTCACTACATCTTCCTACAACCTTCTAAAGACACTTCCACTAACATGAGTTTTCCTTAAACAATTGGTTAGACTTCAAAAATAGGTGGGAAGGGCCAACACTATACAAGGCACAAGTCACACCAAAGCTAGAATACTGTAGCAGTTTTGGTCCCCTCATCTAAGACAAGATATACTGGTAATGGAGGCAGTCCTGAGAAAGTTCTCAAGGTTAATCTGGGTATGGAGGGGCTGTGTTATGAGAAGTTAAGTAGGTTGGACCTGCACTCATTGCAGTTTAGAAGAATGATAGGTAACCTATTAAAACATACAAGATTCCTAGAAGACTTGACAGGATAGATGTGGAATGGGGCCCAGAGGGCATAATCTCAGTCTAGGAGTCTGCTCAGTATTTCAGATGTGAAAACATCAACTGCAGAATAGTACAGCACAGGAGGCAGCTATTTCATACATTTGAACCATTAGAAGTACACTTCCACTTGTTTTTTTAAACTCCTAACAGGATGAGGGCATCGCTGGCTAAGCAGCATTTACTACAGCACCAGGCCCTGCTTTTTCTCTTCCCCCAAAACCTTCTACCCTTCAGTTATTTATCGCATTCCTCTTCAAAGGTATCCAACTTCCAGTTGGATACTATGTCGGGGGTAACAACCCACTGCATTAAACAGCTTTTCCTTCCTTTGATTCTTTTTGCCAGTCACCATAAATCTGCACTCTATGGTTACTCATCCTCCAGTCATTTTGAAATCAGTTCATTATACACTCCATTTATGCTTCATGACTATAAACACCTCAATCATGTTTTTCCTTAATCTTCTCAGATGTTAAGAACAGCCACCAGTCTCCTGTTCTGTAATTCCTCATCCTAGGAATCACTTAGGAAGCCCTCTCTAAAGCTTCCACATCCTTCCTAAAGGAAAGTGCCCAGAATTGCACATTGCTCCAGCTCAGATGGGTTCAATACACAGCTTTAAAACTCAGCTGCACGGGTTTAATATAACCTTTGTTTTTGTACTTTGGGCTTTATAAATAGAATCACAGCAGCCTACTTGTTTCATTAACTGCAGTATTAACTTGTCCTGCTAAATTCAAAGATTTCTGCAAACACCTCAAGAATGAACTGTCCCTCAATGTTCTCACCAAAATGCATTGCCTCACATGCAAGACCACTAAACATACGAGCATAAGTGGGCCATTGACCCATTGAGTCTGCTCTCCCATTCAACAAGGTCTAGCTGATCTGATTATCTGCAAATCCACTTTCTAGCCTCCAACTTTAAATATTCAGCTCATCTTTTCTTCTTACTAAGATGCATAGCCTCACATTTTGACATTGCATTCCAACTGTCAAGTCTTTGTCCATTCGCTCAACTTGTCTATTTCCCTCTGCTGACTCATGCAGACCACTTGCCTTCTCACCTATTTCAAGGTAAGACAATAAACTAGTTATAATTCCTTCAGTTCCTCTATCCAAGTCATTAGTACATACTGTAAATAATCATGGCCCCAGCATTCATCCCCTTGGCTCTCACTAACTGCGGGTTGCTAGCCTGAAAACATCTCTTTTATGCCAATTCTGTCTATTAGTTAGAGAATCCTCTATCCAAAGGAGGATAATCATTACCTCCAACACCATGGGCTTTTATCTTATTACATAGCTCTTTTAAAAGAAATCGCTATGGGATTCAGGCGTGGCTGGAGGGGTCAGCATTTATTGCCTGTCTCCAGTTGTCCTGGTGGTGGTGGTGGTGGTTCTGAGCGGCTTTCTTAAACCACTGCAGTCCACAGAGTGTAGGTTCACCCCAATACAGTTAAGGAGAGGTCCAGGCTTTTGATCCAATGACACTGAACAAACAACACTATATTACCAAGTCAGAATGAATGGCATGGAGATGAACTTGTGTGTGGTACCTTATTGAATATCTTTTGAAAATCCAAATACATAAACATCTTTGGTTTAAGGTTTTAGCAAAAAGATTTGTAGCTCGGGTGGAGAGGGAGGTTGACAACTTTGGTTTCCTACGTCTATTGTGACGTTCTCAAAAGAATTCTAATAAATTTGTCAAGCAATATTCCCCTTAAATCCATATTGACTACTTGATTGCATTATGTATTTCTAAATGCTTTGCAGTTACATCCTTCATTAACAAACAATTTCCTAAAGATAGCTGCTAAGCCAACCAACCTATAGTTTCCTGCATTTTGGATCCCTCCATTCTGTATTAGGGTGTCACAATGCTTTTTTCTCCCCCACCCCCAATCCTCTGGGACTTTTCTAGAAGCCAAGGATTCTTGGAAGATTACTACCAGCACATCAATCGACTTTGCTGCTACTTTTAATGTCCTAGAAAGCAACCCATCAGGTCCAGGGGTACCTTTCTTTCTCTCCATCCAAAGTGTCAACTCAAATGGCAAAAATGGTAAAAGGCTTCAAGTGTTTCATCAGCCTGACTGCATCAAATGGCATGACAGGCTCAACAGCTGAGCTAGTCCTGACCTCAATACTTCAAATGGCATCACACTACTGGATAGCGTACGATAGAAAATACATTGCTGCCTAAGTATTTACGAACCAGCACACATCTGATCAGATCAGAGGCAACAATCAAACTGTCCGATACTGATATGAAAACAATTATTCTTTTAATAGAAAGATCCAACTATGTAATATGACCCACCTGTTAAGTTCATGGACCATTGAGGTGTCTCTGTGTCCTCGCATCACCATCTGCTGTTCTTTCAGCTGTTTGGCTACCTGTAAATCAAATGAGAAAGAACATTCATGTTTAATACTGCTACCAGAGAATGTTCAAGATTTTATCAATACAAGTCCTTTACTGTTTCAGGAACAGTCTCTGATCTTGGACCAAAAGCAGCAATCCAATTATTCCAGCAAACTCAAAATAAAACACAAACAGCAGCTGGATGGAAACTCAACACCAAACACTGGACCAATATAAACACTGACCAACAAGGCAATCATTGCAGCACAAGCTGAAGATAAAACATCATGACAGACCAGCTGACGAGTTTTAGTCACTATTCTGAATCAACTCAACGATATCTTTAAAGGCCAACCAGATCACCTGCTTTCCCAAGAGATTTACTGCACTGGTTTATGCCAGCTTCACCCAACCACAGAAAAACTGGTGGGAAAAACAAACTTCGTTATTATTCACTCTCCCACTTGCTTGACAGGGGAATGAACCTGGAACTTCTAGGGAAGGGTCACCAGACTTGAAACATTAACTGATTTTTCTTCAGATGCTGCCAGACCTGCTTAGTATTTCCAGCAATTTGTTTTTGTTCTTGATTTATAGCATCCAAGGTTCCTTCTGTTTTTAAAGGGAGTGAGCCTGCTTGTTGCAAATATTTCTAAAGCTATCACCAGACTACATTGTACCCTGGAGCCCAGGTCTAAGTAACATCAACTAAGAACCTCACCATTTGGATCCTTCAGGGTAAGGATGCTCAAAATGGGTGTCAAGTGATTTTTAAAAAAAAAAGAAATCCGGCAAAACCAACTGATCAGATCACAATATTGGGGATCAGCAGGGTTTTGATTCAAATTACAGGGATCAGTTCAGACAAACTTCCACTTCTCAACCCGTGCACAAGTTCCACATCTCAGGGGGAGTGGGAGGGCAAGCAAGAGACAACAGGAAAATGCACACACAGTGTTGCCATTTCAGAATCTCTGTGCACTCAACTCCTTGCTCAGTACCAGTTCCAGATGTCTCTACATTCTTGTAATTCATATTTTTAATAAGCTGCTATTCTTCTCTTGCAATCAAATGTCAGTGAGCTATTCAACTGCGAGGGGCACTGCTTAGATTGAGGAGTTACTCCTCTAGGGGGCCCTAGCAGTGGGACTGTGTCATTACATGAGTAACAGAGGCAGATTCAACAGTTATCCAACTTTTTATTTGGAAAGCAACTATCCAAAGAGAAATAAAAATGTTCCAGGAGACAAGTCTGAATGGAAATAGCAGAGCTGCTCACAGACAGCCAAAGACAAAAGGCTAAATGGCCTCCACTTGCATTGCAACTTTCCATGATTCTGTGAAGACGGAACTTAATATTAGCACAAAGTACTGAAGGGTTAGGTCCAGCAAATGTCTAGTAGCCTCCACTCTGTCTCAATGTTATAATAGTTACCTGCTCCACTGAGTCAGAACTTTACGAGGTAACTTGTGATTTTTGAGGGTGACTGCCTTTAGTGCTAAATTAGCAGTTTAACAATGAGATCCAAAACACACTAAAGAACCAGACTGAAATCAAATCCAGGTCTGCAGAGAACTGAGCAAGGTAACAATAGTTCAAAATTTTAACATCAGGAGGGAGCTAATGGCAAGATTCCCACAGAGAGAAAAATAAATCTTCACTGTGTGGACACTTACATCTTTGGCAGAAGAACCAGACACCTCGATCCAGGTCTTGGAGAAGAACGCACAAGAGCCCAACATGAAGACAATATAAATCACCGCATGAACAGGGTCATCCAACACCGAACCGAATGATTCTGGAGGGGAGAGGTAATAGCACAGACCTCCAACCGGATACGCACGGGCTGGACCACCACCTGTGTTATCCTTCAAAAGCAAAGAGAGGAAACAAAATGGGGTGAAAGGGCAATCCTAGTTTGCTGTCAAAACCCAAATTTCAGCTAAAACATGGCCGTACTTCTTCACTTTCTCCCCATCTGTTGAAGATTCTGATGCTTAATGCAGGTTTATGTGGCTGTCAGGTCTATCACCAAATGCCCGGCCTTTGAAAGAGTTTCCATTGATGGGATAGTGTCATACTGATCTCAGCTTTCTAACTTCCAGCACAGGGTTGTACTCTGCAACATAAGCTATGGTACCATCTCCAAAGAGGATCGAGGGCACCAGCAGTACTTGAATTCTAGAGACCAGTTAGCTGTACATAAGGATCCCTGCTACACCGGATGAGGCATCTACCAATAAACCAGAAAGCAGCCACTGTGTCTCAATCTCAGCAACACCCCTCCCTACCCTATTGACCAAGTAATCTGTTAATTCCTATTAAAAAAAGGAAAAAATAGAGAATTCAAATTTTATGAAAGCTGAATGTCAGATACATGGAGTTATTTGAATTTTCAAACCTGTTGCTGTATTGAAATTTTTGAAGCACTAGAGCAGACTCTAGTCTCATACCTCTAGTCTCCATAAATCCTACAAAACATTGGTTCCACTACACAAGTCTGCTTCTCTACTGCTTTTTGAACTGCAGCATGTGGACAAGTTCAGTCTAGGAAAATATCAACACATACTTATATGGTGTTTTTCACAAAGTCCCACAGGAACATTATTAAAATCAAAATCTAACACTGGTCCTCAAAAGCTACGACTAGGGAGGAAGGTGAAGACAGAATTCCAGAAATTGAGTTGCAGGGAACTTGAGATGGCCGTCGATGTTGGAGAGATTAAAACTTGGGATCCACACGAGGCCAGAATCAGAGCAGCACAGGTACAATTAGAAGGTAATGGGTTGGGAGAGGTCTGGCCTACATGTGACTCCAAACCCACTGCACTGTGTTGATTTTTAACTGCTCTCTGGGCAATTAGGGATAGGCAATAAATGCTGACTAACCAGTGACACCCCTCATTCCGTGAATGAATGATTAAGAAATACAGGCGCCCCATCTCAAATTCAGCAATCTAGGTGATACAAATGGCACTCATGTATGGTCTTTGAGATCACATGAAGACACAAGCAAGACCATATCAACTTGATTAATTTTGGTTTGTTCGCTACTTGAGGTTTTTGGTTTAAAGACATGTCCTTCACACCTCTATCAAAAAAAAAAATTTACTTACAGACCATGTCCCCAACAGATTGACTAGAAAGTTGCCACTGAATCTTGTAGACAACATCTGAGAGATGACGTAGAGGTTGGAAACTAGAGCAGACTGGAGGATGATAGGAATATTTGATGTGTAGAAAAGCTTGATGGGATAGGTGTTGTATTGTCCACGGTAACGGGCAGACTTGATTGGCAGATCCACCCTGAAGCCCTGCAATGTGCAAACAAAGATGCTTTAAATTCAATTATTATTGAAGTGATTAAAATTTAAAAATTAAGACCAGTAGAACTTAAAGCTGGAGCAAACAATTTTCTTTACTTATACTAGAGGTAACTGGAATAAACCAAAAATCTATTGCCCACACTAAATTCAACAAAGCTGGCATTTAAAAAAAAAAATCTAGCAGAGTATTACAGAACAGAAAAAAAAAGGCCATTCTACCCACCGTCCCTATGCAAACAGTGTTATCACAGGTGACTCCTCTCACTGGCTTAGTCTTTAGACCAGAACGTTAAGACATTTCAAGTGCATACCCAAGTATTGTTTAAATGAAATGAAGGTTTCTGCCACCACCTCTCTTTCAGGTCAAGAGTTACTGGGCTCCACACCCTCTCCAAACCCATCCGCTTAGTCAAAATATTTCTCCCGAATTTCCCTCTAATCTTTCTAAAGCAACTTTAAAACCTACATCCCTCATTACTGACTTTTCTGCTAACAAAAGTAGGTCCTTCTCCTCCATTCTAGGTGCTCTAGTTTTATACACAATTATACATGTCCTCAGCCCCTGCTCCAAAGTAAGTCAAACCTAGTCTTCAAATCTCGACTCATCACCGTAATGCTCCATTCCGGGCAGCATTCCCTTGATCTGCTCTCTGTACTCATTATTGCAATCACATTCTTCAAGCCATGAGGTGGCCAGAACTACGCAGCTCATGACCAGGGAAAAAGCCAAAAAGAGGAGCAACACTGCTTCAAAATCCAATCAGCTCACAAATGTTCTTCAGTAATCAGAAGCTGCCATTCACATTCACCCAGTCTGTTTTAAAAGTCCAGCTTGTCAATGCCCTCTCCCCAGGTAGGGTAAAAATATATTCTTAAGTACTACATTACCTTGATCATGAATAGACAAAAGCAAATACAACTGCAACAAGAAAACAAAAGCAAAATATGATAGAAGCTATAAATTAAAGAAATGTTGGAAAGATTCCAGCTGGGTCACATCTGTGGAGAGTGTTAGCGTTTCAGTTCTAATGGAAGGCTCACTGACCTGAACTTAACTTTATTTGTCTCTCTACAAACGTGGCCACAGTACATCCCTATAGTCAGTAATGAGTTGATCAAGTGCTAATCTTCTTGACAGCCCTATTTTCACCACTCACCTGGAAGTATATCACTACTGCAAAAACAAAGATGGTGGCAATGAGGTTCATCAGATTTGGCAGGTTCTGACGGTAAAAGGCTTCACGAAGAGCACGGACTTTGTCCTGCCGTGTGGCCAGCAGATGAAACAAGGCAATGATTGATCCCTCAAACTCTGTCCCTGTTGAAAAAAAGATCCACAATTGAAAGAGGATAAGTGCTAGATTGTGTGTAGAGTGTATAGCTCCATATAGAGTTCAGATGTAATAAAAATTATGTGATGTCCGAGTGAGGGTGCGAGTGAGAATGCTCTTTGCTGATAAGTTAAGGCAAAATTGCATTTTAAAAATTTGATTTATGCTCAATAATAGCGACATGCATACCCCCTGCCATTACTTTGATAATGTGGAACTCTTGATCAATGTGAAAGCCTGGTCCCTTAGGTGCTGATTCATAAAACATTTGCTGTATAAAAGTAAAGAGATCATTCTGATTACCTCTTCCAGTGTTCACTGTGGTTGGGCTGAAAGCTTTCCACACGATGGTCTCACAGATGTTTGTAGCGATGAAGAGAGAGATACCAGATCCAAGACCATATCCTTTCTGCAGCAGTTCATCCAGCAGCAACACAATCAGCCCAGCAACAAACAACTGAGAAAAAAAAAAGTTAAAAACCCTTTAACAAGGCCCAATGAAACTCCACAAGGAGAAAGCTAAACAGCTTGCCTGAACAGCTCAAAACTTGAATCATCACTATTGCCAAAAATTAAACATTTCAAAATTACGCACTTCAGCAGCAAATGAGCAATTTCATGGCCTCTTACAGCACACAGCAGCAACACTGGCTGCTTAAACAACATTCAAAACAGAAAAAGGATAGCAATATAATTAAGTGACTAAATATCACTTCTCAGTACTCATACTAGACTCAATTTGTTTTCCCCAGCTATATCTAATTTCCATTTGAAAGGATCAAAAATGCTTCCACCACCTCTCATGGGAATCTATTTCATTGTCATGACCATTATTTCAGTGAAATTTTGTAATTGGAAACTGTTGAGTTCAGTTCAACTAAGCACCCACATTTTCAAACCTCAAGATCAAGTTCAGGAAAAAATCTGTCCAAGGCTGATTTCAAAAGATAACATATTTTACCAGAACAATTGCCAGAGGGCATGACAACTACCCACAGCATTACCTGGATAATGATCAGTAGACAGATGCCTGCTCCCATTTCTGATGGATCTCCATACATCCCGGTCATGACATACACAATGGCTTGTCCAATAGTGATGATCATACCAAAAACTGCAGGGTGCAAGTATTTACAGTTAAGTTGTGTATAAGAAAGTTTGACAACGTGCAAATATACAGATGAACATGAAGCAGCAGGCTAGTCACCCCATTGAGTCTGCTTCACCATTCAACAAAATAATGGCAGATCAGATTGTGACCTCAAACCCACATTCTAGACTAACCCCGCAACCATTCACTCTTGCTCAGCTTCCATCACCTTTTCAGGAAAAGAGCTGCAAAGACTTAAGAGCCTCTTGAATGGGCAACATCTTATTTTTGAAACAGTAATTGTCAGATCCAGTATGGGTGGCATCAGTGGTTAGCACCAGAGGCCCAGGTTAACACATCCATAACACCTCCGAATGTTGTAAAAAAATGCCCCAAGATGCTTCACAGGAGCAGAATCAGAAAAACAGAAGGTTTCAGAACAAAAGGATCAGCTAGGTTAGATCCTTTTAATCAGTGCTGATTGGAGGGAATGCTGGACTACTCCTGAATTTAAACATTCAAACAAAAACTGGTCATTATAATATTATTAAATTTGAGGATTTGACAGGCACAAATTGGCCACTATGTTTCCTGCATTACGGCAGAGACGACACTTAAACTGCTTCCAGCACCGTAAAGTTGGGACCTCTGGGAGGTTCTGAGAAATGTCATTGCAATGCAAGTTTTTTTTCCAAAAAAGTGCTGCCTCCCATGAAAGCAGAGACCTCTGCTTGAAGGGCAGGGGAAGTTTTACAGACATTGGCCAGCCTTCTTTCCACATCCACCGTCATTTTAAAATATATTTATTCACTGAATGTAAACGTTGCTGGCTAGGCCAGCTTTTAATGCCCATTCCTAATTGCTCCAAGAGTAGTTAAGGGTTAAGCACCATGGGCCTGGACACACATGTAGGCAAGACGAGGTAAGGAGAGCATATCCCATCCCTAAAAGATTGTGAATCTGATGGGCTTTTCTGACAATCAACAATGGTTTCACTGTCATGATTAGACTCTTAATTTGACCTGAAGTCCCCAGAACATTCCCCAATGTCTGGATTAATAGTCTCAAGATAGTACCACTAGACCATCTTCGCCCTCATGTTGTGTTTCACACAAGGCACAAATATACTGTGATAGTTATCTACACAATAGTGACTATGTCAGTAGATGCGAAATAAAGTTATTTTTGTTTACAAACTAATTTACTACACTTGTGGTTGTCTTCATCCTGTGGTTATGCAATTCCTAATTCATTATCCAGGATCGTTAGGATTTGTGCAATAGTGTGCAACTATAGGTCTGTAATTTTGTATAGTACTGAGACTTTAACTGAAGATTGCAGTATTGGTGACTATTGGTATGGCATTGGGACCATAACAATTCAGGATATTAAAACAGAAGCATCTCCAACTGATACAGATTAACATTCATCCGGAAGCTGATTTTGCACAAGGTACTAGCTACTAGACCAGGGACAAAAGCACAAACACTTTTTTAAAATTCATGCATGGGTTTTGGCCATCACGGCCAGCATCTATTGTCCATTAGGTGGTGGTCAGCTCTTTTCTTGAAGCATCACAGTCCATCTAGTGTAGACAGACTTTGAAGTTAGGTCAGAAGTTCCAGGGTTCGATACACTCTGAAGAAAGCGGTCCTTTGAGCGTCCTCTACTACTAGGAAGGACAAGGGAATAAGTGTATGGGATAAACCAGTGGTGGGTCGAGGTTCACATAGTACACAACTACTGGCACGGACCGGTTAAGGTGAATGTCCTACTTATAGCTTGTAGTATTACAGAAAAAGCAAACAAACTAGTTGCTGCATGTCAAACTGGATCGTGGTACTCACGTTTCTGTGCTCCATTGAAAAGAGCTCTGTCTTTGGGAGTGTCACCAACTTCAATAATCTTTGCACCTGCCAGAAGCTGCATGATGAGACCAGATGTGACAATCGGCGAAATACCAAGTTCCATCAGTGTACCTAAATTTAAATTTTTTTTTTTTTTAAATATCACTAACAATCACATTTCATTACTGCATTTACTACTTTCAAACTGCGCCATGTATTTTGGTTTTAATGTTACAGTGATGGTAATCATTTGGATTTTCAAACAGATACTGTTGACATTAAAATAAGGGCTCAAAATCTTTATGCCGTGTAATCTGGGATAAAGATCATAAAATACAATTAGAAAAACAACTCTTCCAAAACAAGATGGCTTCTTCAGAACAGCAGTTTGAGAAGTGGAAGAAAGCTTGTTGCATTGTTGGTCACTAAGAAACAATTAAATCGCATAAGTGAAAAAGTGCACAAAATGTTTATCAAATGTATTATGTAAATTAGCTTGTCTGTTTGAAAAAAGGATACAAAAGAACAAATTAACAAGAGAGAGACTGCATGGACAGATACAAATGTAAAAGAAAAATTGAGTGTTAGGAAAGAGTCATACATAAGGCACACAGAACAGTGAATGGTGAGAGATTAGAAAAGTTAAAAATTAATCTGGAAAGACAAAAGGGCACTTTGAAATAAAATTCATCAAGAGTCATTAAGCAAAAAGTGAGAAATATTTTACAAGAAAAAAAAAGGATTGTGAAGAGGGTAGCACCTTTAAGAGATAGACAGGATAATACCACAGATAACGAGGGGAGCTGGCAGAGAAGCTAATATTGTTTTGTTTCAGTATGAGGAAAATATAGTCAGTAGGCACTGAATGATGATCACCAAAATAAGTGCATTTAAAACAGAAAAGGAGTATTACTGAAAGTGCAAACATACAAGTTAGGAGTGGTGACTCATTCCCTTGAACTTGCTCCAATAATCAATGGGATCATGGCTGATTTGATTTCTCCACAATTTCTCTTAACCTGAATAACTTTTCACCCCCGTGCTTATCAAGAATCTACTTCTGCCTTAATATCAAAAAATGTTGCTTCTGCTTTTCAGGGTCTTAACCATCTGAGAGAAAAAAAAACTCATCTGTCTTAAATGGGTGATGCTTTTTGTGAGCAGTGATACCTTAAAACTCTGGATAAAATTCCAGATTCAGATAGAGGACATTCAAAGCTTTTGATAGAATCCGGTGAAGAAACAGCAGACCAATTAGGACAGATGCAATAATTTGTTAGAAACACAAATCAATGCCAGAGGACTGATAGACTGCTCATGTAGTTCTTATATTTGAGGACAAACCATACCCAGGGAAGGAAAGCCAGGAAAATTAATGGAAATCCTCTAAACCATAGAAAGGATCATTTTGAAATGAAAAGCATGAATTTCAAAAGGGAAAATCTTGCTTGACTATCTCCATTGACCTAATAGTGGGGTCTTCAAAATTTCTGATACAGGGTGAATGTTGCCTCTGTAGGAAATAGCATGACTAGAGACCAAAACAAGCTCACCAGCGAGAGATCCAATGGGGAATTCAGCGAATCTTTACAGCAGGAAGAACGCGCATTTACTACCACAGGGAGCAGTTGAAGCGAATAGTACAGATGCAGTTAAGCAGAAAACAGGAGACAGAAGAGATGTGGATGCAGCAATTTAGGAGTAGACTTGAGTGGAGCATAAGGAAAGGCATAGATAGTTAGGACTATGGTACGCTTCTCTACTGTGTATGCTCCATAGCTATGGACCTGACCTCCAAGTGACAAGTTTAAGTCAATGTGGAAGTGGTGTTGGACTGGGGTGGACGTGGTCAAAAATCACACGACACCAGGTTATAGTCCAACAGGTTTATTTGAAGACTCTGTGTGGACTATAATCTGGTGTCATGTGATTTTTGACCAAGTTTAAGCAAATTTGTTCAGGAGACAATCCTCCTGCTTCAGGTGATTTAGTTAGATATTCAATGCTCTAGAACCTCAAGCAAGCATCCAAGCAGGAATAATCCAATTTATAGCACCAGAACATGATTAAGGAAGAGCTCTGTATTAGCATTAGTACTGGACTTCAAAACGGTCACTCAGAGCAAATTAAAACTGTATACCAGACGTTTATGTGCAGGTGAGAGAAACCGACAGGACTAATAGCCCTCAGTGAACAATACAAGAGCTACAGAGACCGGCGTGGCCATATTAGCTAATTCCCTTCTTTTCTTTCCCTTTCCAGGAAGAAAGGAGAGAATATCGTTGAGTTCCAATTCAGTGATGTGGCCCACAACCGTAAGGAGCAAAGATCCATGGACACAGCACCTCATCTACCAACAGACACAGAGGTGGTAATTCCCAAATGTCTTGAGCCACACAAGTGCCACCCCTCTACCCTAACTGTCGACGTTAAGATTAATCTTAAATAAACTTCCATTACCTCTGTTTGAAGCCAAAATAACTCTCATCCAGTAGAAAGGATCTGCGGAGTCTGAGGACATGATACCAAATAAAGGAATCTGAAGAGATTAAAAACAAATATCTAACATGTAATTGCAGATTTCCTAATTCTAATCACACTCAAAGCAAATAGTAGGGAACCAACCAAATGTACTGGTGACATTCAGCTTCACAGCACCTCTGATCAGGAGAGGTAGTCAGCTAATTTCTTCTCTTCAGATTCCACTTAGCATTTTTATTTAATAATTATCATACAGCTTTAGAAATGTACTGTAAATTAAGCAAACCACCCCAAAATGAAAACTTTGTTTCCAGCCAAAATGCTTGGTGGTGTTAAAAGTGAACAAGTAACAGGAACTGACCTGGCAGCAGACTAAGAAGATGAAGAGTGTAATCGCTGTCCATAGTACTTTTTCTCTAAACTGAATCTAAAAAAGCAAAAATTAGAACATTTAAATATTGGGTTAAATCCACAAAATTCTAAAAGTAACAAGAGGAGCGTATTCAGCCCTTCATGCCCTTTTACCATTGAATTATACCACAGCTGATTTGCATGCACCTCTACTCCATCACCCAACTTTAATATCTTTTAACATGCCTGGTTATCAGAAACATAGAACAGGAGATTATTTGGCCCTTCAAGCCTGCTATGCAATTCAATATGGTCATGACTAATCACCCAAATCATCATCATGTTCCTGCTTTTTTCCCCCTAAACCCTTTGATCTCTTTACACCAAAGAACTATAATCAATCACTTTCAAAATATTAAATGTTTGGCTCAACCACTTTGTGGCAGAGAATTCCGTAGGCCCACCACTCATTTCTGTGCTAAATGGCCTATCCGTCCCCTACCTGCATCCTTAAACAGCGATCCTAATCTAATTTCAGAAACTGTTCCTGAAATTGTTCATTGGGCCAGCATCTTTTTCAATTTAAAAGCTCTTCACACTTTTACAAATATTTGTATTGAACAAACGGTCTTGCAGCTTCCCTCACCAGCAAACAAGATCTGCCCTTATTGTTTCAATCAGGTCATTTATAATTGGCAAGTTTACACACCATCCAAGCTTGGAGGACGCAAGCAAACAGCAATATATACAGCTATCGCCAATACAGAGTGGTACATGCAAGGTAAACCCAGAATTCTATTTCAAGGCAAGTCAGGCCAGGAAATACAAGCTAAATTTAAACACTGAAAAAAGTAAACTTAAGGGAGAGATCAGGGAAAAGTGTTTAAATGTCAAACTTTGAAACAATCTACCTTGTTAGTGAATGAAGTCATTAGGAGAATTAGAAACAAGCTACATCAGAATCTCCAGGCTATGATCAAACCTAATTTAGTATCCAATCTAAAATTTTCAGTGTCAAATAATCAACATCTCACAAATTAGGCCAAATATGGGGTTACCTCTAATCACTTTGTTTTTCTAGTGTGCAAGACACATTACAACACACTTTTCAACCAGTGTTCATTTGTGCTTTTCAAGATAAGTAACAGAAAATTTATATTCTTCATCAAACTTAAAAAAAAAGTTCCCCCTCAAATTGGTGGCGACTGTAGATATATTATCTGGGTACAGCAAAACAGCCATGTTACTGGACTGAAAATCTGGGAACACAAGTACACATCCCATAATTGCAATTCAGTGATTTTCTTTCTACTCATTCATGGGATATGGGTATCACTGGCTTGGTTAACATTTGTTGCCCACCACCAAGACAAGATGAGCCACTTTCTTGATCCGCTGCAGTCACTGGAGTGTAGGAGACATGCACAGCACTGTTATAAAGGGAGTTCCAGGACTGTCACCAAACAAAAATGAAAAACTTAGTGCCCTTTCCAGGACGGGTCCATAAGTTACTCCAGACCCTCAATGTCCCAGTAAACTATTCAGTTGTACTCAAGGCAGCAGTTCTAAGGGATAGGCAATGAATGCTGGCCTCGCACAAATAGAAAATCTGTTTTGAACAAGACATGGCATCTAGGAGGAATAAAAGGCAACTAAGTGGATATTTTGGGGACAGTGTTAGCTTCATCAACTATGCATGACATGGACCAAGTGCAGGTAAATGGGATTAGTGTAGTTTGGTTTTTATTGGTCAACATAGTAGCAGGCCCTTCATCCCCATCATGTCTAATGCTGATGACAATGGTTCTATTGACTGAAAATGTTAAAACCAAAAAAGGTAGGATTACCATAACTTGAATTTCAAATACAAATTTGTAAATAGTTCAGGTAAGTGTACTCACAAAGCACAATGTATAAGGCACTGAAAAAATAACACATGGAAGAGCCAGACTTTCACACCTGCACTGTCTTAATCCCTTGTTTATATCTCTAGACAGGAAGTATGTGCTCCCAGTGGCATGAGCTAGGACAAACAAACTTGAACCTGCCAATGAGAGCTTTAGTTTGAGACTAAATTCATTTAGCGAACAAGAAACTAGGAATTGAGTTGAGGAAGAGACAGATTGTGTGACTTTACATGTTAGGTGCTTTCAAGCATTCTCACATCAGCCACTTGTGATAGAATTCGACTTATCTGCCTTCAATATTGCTGGATTAAGGATCAACATCCATCATAGCGTAATACAGCTCGGAAACCAACCCTTTGGTCCAACTTGTCCATACATATAGACTAAGTCTCGCAAACCAAACTAGTCCTGCATTTGGCCCATATCCCTCAACATTTCCTATTCATATACCTATCCAAAAGTATTTTAAACAGTTGCAACTGAATCTGAATCTACCACTTCCTTTGGCAGTTCATTCCAGATATGAACCACTGTGAAAAAGTTGCCCCTCAGGTCCCTTTCCCTCTCACCATAAAATTATGCCCTCTAGCTTTGAGCTCCCCTACCCAAGGGAAAAAGACCTTTGCTATTTACCTCATCTACCCCTCAGGACTTCATAAACCTTGACAAAAAGTCACTCCTTCAACCTCTTGCACTCCAGTGAACAAAGTCCCAGCCTATCTAGCCTTTCCATTGGACTAAACCCTCCAATCCCAGTAACATCTTTGTAAATTCCTTCTGCACCCTCTCCAATTTACTATATCGTTCCTCTAGCAGGGTGACGAGAACTGTACACATTTCTTCAGCCTCACCACTGTCCTGTACAACCGCAACATGATGTTTCAACTCCTGTACTCAATGATCTAAGCAATGAAGGCAAGTGCTAAACGCCTTCATCACCCTGTCTACCCATGACGCCACTTTAAGGAATTAAGTACCTGAACCCCTAGGTCTGTTTGTGAACACTCCCTGAGCCCTACCATTGGCTGTGCAAGTCCTGCCCTTGTTTAAAGTGGCAGATGCAGATTGAGCCCACTGAAAAGACATTTGGAAAGGCATATGAATAGGAAAGGTTTAGAGGGATATGGGCCAAATGTAGGCAGGTGGGTCTAGTTTAGTTTGGGTAACTTGCTCAGCATGGATGAGTTGGATCAAAACTCATGTTTCTGTGCTGTATGACTATAACCATTTTAAAACCCAAAAGACAAAATAGCAATATCAACTTACTGTCCTTTGCTAATAGAAGTAACTGAGAAAACATAGCAAAGTAATGGGGAGATCGCATCACCTTGTCTCAGGTGGTAATATCATTGCAATGACTCAATTTCAGGTTTGAGCTCCAGAAACTGAGCATCTCATCCAAGTAATACTGCAATGCAGCACCAGGAACAGAGTGTAGCATCAGTGTTGCTGTTACCTTTGACAAGTTAAAGCACAATCATTTCAGGTGGTCAAAAATGAGCTCAGCTGACTGAACAAAGTCAGATTAACATTCTCATCCTTTTCCCATTTGTGAGATTAATTAAAGCCAGAATAACCGAGATAACAACGAATGCACTTCAAATTCTTTCACTGGCTGCGAAGAAATTTGGGATGAGGCGAGTTGATCCACATATTCACAGAAGACAAATTATCCATCTTTCTACAACACCACTTTTATGAATGAAAAAACTGCAGATGAAGAAAATGATTGACGAATTTACCTTTCTTTCTGGCTTTTGGATTTCTGGTAACACCGCACAGAATGGTTTGATAACTTCAAGGAATTTTACTGGAAAGCAAACCAAGGATAATTGTTTATAAAGTTACAAAAAAAAACAAACAAAATCAAAACCAAACATGCAACACTAAATAATTGCTAGGCCTGGCCAGGTCGTTGCAGTAAGAAACTTTTCATTACCAACCAACTTTTGGAGACTGTTTTTTTAAAACCCAAGTAACTTTGCCCAAAGAAATTGGCTCCTTGCTGGGGTATAATTTCCAAGACAATTCTTCTCTAACACATGTATCTGTTGAATATTCTTCAGGAAGCACATGTCTACTCAACAACAGCAGAAACATATTAAAGCCTGATGTCTGCATTCAATTGACAGCCATGGGATTTCATCCAAGACAGACCAAATACCGAAAGAAATAAGAAATCAACTATTCTCCAACTAGGGATCAAGGGAAATTGCAGCTCTTCTACTGATATCCTGTTCAACAGTAGCTAATTTGCCAACATAGCAGAAAGGGGATTAAATCCATATTTGTTATGACTCAAATACTCACTGTTCCATAAAGAAATACTATCGTAATGTCCAGTTTCAGAGATTTCAGGGGAGAATAATGGGAGAAACCTATCAACTCAATTTAATCCAATAGAACCTTGAAAAAAAGCTTCTCAGCTCCACAACCACCAATCTGTCACTTGATGCTGAAATCAACAGCTGCAACTTTTGAGATGTCGGTTTTATGTCCCAAGCTGAGTAAGAGTGTGGAACTAGAGCAACCTGACTGGGAATAACAAATTACAAGTCCATGAAACCCGCAACTTCAGTAGTAAGACATGGATTGCACATGCCAGATAGGGGAAAAGGCTGTACAGTTTCCACCTTTGCTGTCTCAAACATATCCTAGACAGGGTATGGTCACCAAGTCAATGATCCTGAAGCATACCAATTCCATCTTTGTCCACTCATTGCTAAGCCAACAACCACACTCATTTAGTGGATGATGACACCACACACAAACACCCCCTGAATGATGAAATGGCCACTGGATCATGACCTCCTGTGCATCCATACCTCCACTTTTAAGGACACCTCATAGCGGGATACAAAGATTGCAATCACAGCCAGTTAGGAGATAGTCACTGAGGGCCCTGATATCTGGAGGATCACTATTTGGTTGTGCACTGGGAGACAAATCAGAAAAGCTCAGCTAGGAAAAGAAGCCAGCTAACCATGCTCGTTCTCAGCCTGTATTCCTTTGTAGCAAATGGGCAGAGACTACCAGGCTAGAGCTCCTGAGCTGCACGAGGCCATGCTTAACAAGGTTGATCACCACAGCATAGACAATCACCTTATAAAACAGAAGGGTGCAAACGGAGTTGATGTATGTTTTTTAGAAAGGCAAAGACCTGATGAATGAGATTTTTTAAAATAATAAGAAGATTAGATTATATACAAGCAGGGCAAGTATTTAAACTAAATAGGTTAAAAATGAAACTGGGGCCACATGTATTGATTACGTGAAAGCTTAGATTGGATATTAGTTGTTTCTTTAAACATTAATACGTCTCCCAAGCAGTCTGATATGGCTTCAAGTAACAAATAGACTTGCTTCTGGCTGAGGTGGAGATCACAACCCAAGAGATATTCATTTCCCATCATACAAATCAAAGCCAAAGCAAATTCTGGCATTAGATTCAATGGCCTAAGTGGCCTGGAAAAAGATTTCACAGTGTGGGCGCAGAAGTGCAAGGTATACAGAGTAGGTTGGATGGACCTTGAAGTCACTTGCTGGCCATTATCTACGTTTGCAGGTATATAATGTGTTAGAGTACCTTCACAATTGCAGTCATACAAAGTGACATACATCATAAAGGCAACTGAGGTTAACAAACACTTAACCATTTATATACTCCAACAGCACACAATCCGAATTTAATTATCTGCACTCGTGGAGATGCTTCTAGTGATGGACAAACAAAAAAAAAAGACAGCCACAACTAGCTGGTGCAGTTAAAAACATCAGTTTCATATATAAACTCAAAATCACATAGATGGGGTGAAAGATCCATGAACATCTTCAATCCAGAATATAGAAATATCCATACATGGCCTTCTCAGTAAACTAACCAAACACGACTGCAGTTGGCTAACCAACACGTCTGAGGCAGGAACAAGATTACAAAAATACTCTGGAAATTTTAAGTTTTATTGGATAGGCACATAACCTTTTGATGCCCCTATACAGGGAGGTGCATGACCATACAGACCAGGTAGTTGCCTGAAAATGTTGCTACCAGATAAAGTACAACTGATTTTTGGTTCGATACAATTGAACCAAGAGCCTAATATTTTAGGGACTGCGATCGCATTACACCATTTTAAAATCAGAGCAAGGTTGCTGGTTCCTTGGCAAATATTTATCCCTCAATGTCACACAAGGGTGAGAGAACAGGAAGGGAAACCAACACAGGTGATTTTTGGGGCTACGACTTAATGTGGAACCAGACCATATTCATCTGCACCCCAATGCTGTATCTGCCCCAGCAAAAGATACCACAGTTACTATTCCGAGAAAATCACAGGAGCTCTCCCTGGTGCTCTAAGTGGAACGTTGGACAGCAAGCAACAGCTCCAAAATCATTGATAGTGGCAGCTTGCTGTGCACAGTGTTAATCCTTCAGAAGTATCTTGCCAGACATTTATCTTTTGAGTTATCCAGCAGTCAGAAAAAAGGTACCCTGGAAATCTTTCATTTAACACATCCAGAAGGTCAATCCTAGGCTGCAGACTACCCATCACAAGGAGGAGTGCTGCACGGGGTCATTGTACACATAGCAAACTTAACATATTCATCCTCTGAAAGCCAAGTTACAACATTAACAGCAATTTGGCACCAAGAAGTCCAAATCAAAAAAGATTAATGCATTGAGAAAAAACCCAGAAAACGAAATCAAATCAGTTGTCAAGAACTTGTTGCAGTAGACCATCAGTCAGGGTGGGGAAGTTTGAGGGAGTTAACTGGAGAACGGATTGAAGGACAATAAACTGGATAAAGTTGAAGGATGATGATGATGATGATGATGATGATGATGATGATGATGATGATGCATCTGACAGCGAAATATTGGGCGACGTGGCATTTAAACTAACCCCCACCACAGGCCCTAGCATCGCTTCCCCGAGGTCCTTGGGACAAGCTGCCCGACTGGGGCCGCGGGGTGGGGAGGAAGTAACTGACCGCTTGCAAGGGCGGTTGTTTTTCTAAATTAAACCCTATTAAAGTATTTACCTCCGTCCGGGTAGAGGCCTTCACTCCCTACTTCGAAGTTTGGGTTAAATCAGGGCAGTCTCCCAATTCACATCAAACCAGGCAGCAACAACAACAAGACTCCTCTGGTCCAGGCCCTGGGGATAGGGGCGCCGAACCCCGGGTTTTAAAAACAAAAATCACGCGAGGCCCAGGCTTGGCCGAGGCCTCGGGGATATATTTATTCACCCACACCCCCGTTCTCCTCCTCCCGCGGGGTACTCACTGCCCATGTTGGCGGCGGTCCTTCTGTTTTCCTCGCGGTCCGACTAGATTACGGGCCACTCTGGCCACTCACTTTCTCACTTCCACTCAGAGGAAAGTCCACTCGACGCCCGAAAGACACGTCAGCTCCCGGCAACGGTGGCGGGGACCATCCCTCAGCCTATCAGAGTGCGCCTCTGCGTACCACCTGACCCTAGCGCGTTATTGACTGGGCTATCAACCACTTGCGTGCTATGTACCCGCCCGACGAACCCAGCAGTCGTCCAATCACCGCTCGACAGTGCCGTAGCTGTTCTCCAATCACATGCCGTTCGTTTGTCCCGCGTGTCGTCCAATCGTGACCAGCTCTCGGATGCCACCTGGCCCGCCCACGTACGGGCAAAGCTCTTAGCCAATCCTGGTCCCCGTTTCCGAACCACGTGATTTTACACGTCCGCCGTCTGTTAGCCAATCGCACACCATAACGGTGTCGGCAGGCTTTATCCAATCACAGCCCTCTTTTGCCCTCCATGTGACCTTCGCGACGGGCGTGTCGGTGTCGCGGGCGCTGCGGATCTTGCCCTGTCCCCACACCGGAGCGACGGAAAACCCGAATGGGTTGGAGGCTATCTGACGGAAAACCCCGAATGGGTTGGAGGCTATCTGACGGAAAACCCCGAATGGGTTGGAGGCTATCTGACGGAAAAACCCGAATGGGTTGGAGGCTAACTGACGGAAAAACCCGAATGAGTTGAAGATGATCTGACGGAAAAACCCGAATGGGTTGAAGGCCGCCTGATCCCACAGTATCTTGAGGATAGGTGGTGTAGTGGTAATGTCCCTACCTCTCAACCAGGAGCCCTGGTTCAAGTCCCACCTGCTCTCGGGATGTGTAATAACATTTGTGATTAGGAAAAATACGTTAATAAAAGAAAAATCAGTAAGATGCACTGCATTAACTCATAATGCTTTTCCAACAGCACCTTCCAAACCCATGACCATTTCCATCTGGAAGGAACAAAAACAAAGTTGCTGGAAAAGCTCAGCAGGTTTTCCAGCAACTTTGTTTTTGTTCCTGATTTACAGCATCTGCAGATCTTTTGGTTTCCATCTAGAAGGATAAGGGTTGCAGATGCATGGGAACACCACCCCCTGCAAGGACTCCTCCAAGCCACTCACTCACCATGATTTGGAAATATATCGCCATTCCTTCACTGTCATTGGGTCAACATCCTAGGACTCCCTCCCCCAGGGCATTGCGGGTGTCACTACACCCTAAGGACTGCGTTGGTTCAAGAAGGCAGCTTACCAGCTCCTCTCCCAAAGTTACTCAAGGATAGGCATAAATGCTGGTCCAGTCCGGAATGCATACATCTCATAAACAGATTAAAAGATCCATTTGTTGCTGCTGATCCCTTCAATAATGAGGCCTTGATGCCACGTTGGGGTGCCCTAGCATCGAGCTCTCAGGGACCTAGGAGTATGATTCTGACTGAATTTAAGGAGGGGAGCAGTAAAATAGACTGCTGATTTAACTTAGGAGTAACCAAGACCAACAATTATCAGAACCACATGATTTCCGAGAAATGCCTTGGTTAAAATAATGTTCCGAAGCGTCTATTCATTGACTTTTTAAATAAAATTATCCAGGCATCTGGGAACATATGAACAGGGGTCGGCCATCCAGCTCCTTTAGCCTACTCCGCCATTCAGTGAGATCATGGCTGATCTTTGACCTAACTCAAATGCCCGCCCTTGCCCCTTTTCCTTAATACCTTTGCTTAACAAAAAAAAATCTATTTCAGATTTTAAATTAACAACTGATTCAGCATCTACTGCTGTTTGTGGAAGTGAGTTCCAAACATCCACTGCCCTTTGTGTGTAGAAGTGCTTCTTAACATCTGTCCCGAACAATCTGGCCTTAATTCTCAGACTATGCACCTAGTTCTAGAATCCCCAACCAGTGGAAATAGTTTATCTAGCCTGTCTTTCACTGTTAATACCTTGAGGGGTTGAATGGCCTTTTCCTGTTCCATGTTCCTAAAACAGGCCTAATTTGTATAATCTCTTCTCATAACTTAACCCCTGAAGTCCCGGTATTATTCTTGTAACATAGCTCCCCAGTCCTTCAAATGTAATTCCACAAAAAAAATTCAATCTTTATAACACTAAACTAAGTCCAACTGGATACACTGTGTGTGACTAGTGGCATATCAGTGAAAATACAACAGTTAGTGCAGAAACATCAGCAGTATGAAGAACAATTGCAGGAGTGAGACAAAGGCTGCAGGAAAATGATACCGTAATAGGAACATTACTGAAAGAAATGTTGGCCAATATCAAAGTTTAAGTTATCTATAAGCAGATCTGCGTGATGCTTAACAAAGTGCAAGTTATTGCTTTAAAAAACATGCTCTTGAATTTCTTTTTTCACTCATCAGGACAGAATTGCAAGAACATCAAATCTCAAAGGGAACAACAATTTCTACTGCATGAGCAGAGGATGCTGGTTGGTTGACAATGGACACTGATGGAAGGGGCAATGCCATGGAGAATACACCAGAGAACAGTTCATATGAGTCTTTTCAGAGACAAAAAAACTCCAGATGCTGGAATCCAAGGCAGACAAACTGCAGGCTGGAAGAACACAGCAAGCCAGGCAGCATCTGGAGGGAAGGAGCAGTTAACGTTTTGGGTGTCACCCTTCTAGCAGAGAATTTCTTCAAAATGGGCATCCTTTGAAGGGACTTTGCAGTGGTATAAGCTTGGTTAGAGACAAAAAAAGGATAACACACAAAATGTTGACTGCTCCTTTCCTCTAGATGCTGCCTGGCCTGCTGTGTTCTTCCAGCCTCCTGTTTGTCTGCCTCATACAAGTTTTGTTTAATTTCAAGCCAAGCAAGTCCCCCTGTGATTGGTCACAAGGCATTGCTATGACTAATGATCCAGTCAATGGCTTTGGTGGTTGAATAAGGCACAATGTGAGGTCATGTTCTTTCAGTTTGAAAAGGACAGAGCCCTGAGGAGGAATATGTGAGGTACTGGCATGCATGAGAACCACACTGCAGGTTCTGAGAGACAGCTCAGTAAATTTTTAAGATTAATATATTAGAACTAGGAGCTGGATTAGGCCATTCAGCCCCTCGAGCGTGCTCCGCCATTCAATATGATCATGGTTGATCTCATCTCAGATTCAATTCCACTTTCCTGCTACTCTCCATAATCCTTCACCCCATTACTCATTAAATATCTGTCTCTCTCCTCTTTAAATTTACTCAATGTCCCAGAATCCATAGATTCATGGCTCTTTGAGAGAAGTAATTTCTCCTCATCTCTGTTTTAAATCTGATAACATCTTATCCTAAAACTGTGACTTCTCATTTCAAATTGTCCCACATGAGGAAACATCCTTTCTGCATCTTCTTTGTCATCCTTAGCATCTTATAGACCTCAATCAGGTCTCCTTTCATTTTTCTAAACTCCAGAGAGTATGGGCATAAACTGCTCAATCTCTCTTCATAAGACAAACCCTTTGTCTCTGGAATCAATCGAGTGAACCTCCTCTGAACTGCCTCAAATCCAGTAAGGGGACCAGAATTATACATGATGCTCCAGGTGTGGTCTCACTGATGCCTTGTACAGTTGCAGCAACAATTCCCTACTTTTGAACTCTATTTCTTTAGCAATAACTACCCAAATTTAATTTATAAATTTATATTTATAAATTAGAAATTCGTATGACAACTCCCTACATGAAGTTATAGAATCATAGTCACAGAGTCATACAGCACGAAAATGGGCCCATCTGCCCAACTTGTCCATGCTGATCAGATTTCCTAAACTGAACTCGTCCTATATGCCTGCATTTGGCCCATATCCTTCAAAACCCTCCTATCCATGTACCTATCTAAATGTCTTTATTGTAGCCATTGTACCATGCTCTAACACTTCCTCTGGCAGCTCATTCCATATACGCACCACCTCAGTTCCGCTTCAGGTCCCTGTTAAATCTTTCCCCCTCACCTTAAATGTATTCCCTCCAGTTTTGAATTCCCCTACCCTGGGGAAAAGACCTTGGCTATTTACCTTATCTCTGCCCCTCATTATTTAATAAACCTCTATAAGGTCACCACTCAAACGCTCCAGGGAAAAAAGTCCCAGCCTATCCAGCCTCTCTTTAAAACTCAAACTTTTCAGTCTCAGTAACATCCTTCTTAATCTTTTCTGCACCCTTTTCAGTTTTAGTAACATCTTTCCTATAGCAGAGCGATCAGAATTGTACACAGTACGTCAAATGTGGCCTTACCAATGTCTTGCACAGACAGCATTTCTCGTCAAGTGGACCTCATAGACAGCAGTCTTCATCAAGTAGTCTTTGCCAGGCAGATGGAAGATGGACGAGGAGGTGTGGAGAAAGACAGAGGGAAGAGTTCCCTGACACCTCGGTTAGAGAGCAGGATGCTACTCCCACCTCTTCACTACGACTGAACCTTTCTGAACCTGTTTGTCTTCTGGTTTGAGTGAACCATCCCCAGTTGTCAGAGTTGTATACTTTCTTTATCTAACTAAGTAATGTATCATATCTAAACTACTGCTTCTGAACAAACTCAATAAACAATCAGAAAATGACTTGCAAATCATTGACTGTGACCATTAACAAGACCCTGAGGGGTCTTCAAAAGGCAGCGGAAACAGAATCTTTCAAAATTTATAAGGCAGAGGTAGATAGATTCTTGATGACTAAGGGGGATGAAGAAACATCGGGGGATATGCAGGAATGTAGAGTTGAGGTTAAAATCACATCAGCCATTGAATGGCAGAGCCATCTTGAAAGGCCGAATGGCCTACTGTTGTTCCTTGTTTGTTTGTGAAAGTGGTTAAATGGCTGAAAAAAACTTCGAGCCATCCTGAGTCACGAAAGCCACTATTTAAATGCAAATCTTTCTGTAAAAGGGCAATCAAAGAATATAACTGTGAGGAACGCTGCTTGGTTTAACTCAAGCTATTAGTGAGTGGGGGAGCAAGGACGGGACAAAGGGCAGCACGGTGGCTCAGTGGTTAGCACTGCAGCCTCACAGCACCAGGGACCCGGGTTTGATTCCACCCTCGGGCGACTGTCTGTGTGGAGTTTGCACATTCTTCCCCGTGTCTGTGTGGGTTTCCTCCGGGTGCTCTGGTTTCCTCCCACAGTCCAAAGATGTGCAGGTTAGGGTGGATTGGCCATGCTAAATTGCCCGTAGTGTTCAGGGATGTGTAGATTAGGTAGGTTATAGGGGGTGGGTCCAGGTGGGATCCTCTGAAGGTCGGTGCGGACTTGTTGGGCCGAAGGGCCTGTTTCCACACTTGTAAGGATTCTTAGAATGAAATTAAATGCAGTTCAGTGATATTGCAGATGTGACATTCAACCAGCAGAGGGAGTGTCTGTTCCAATATTCACAATAGCCCAGAGATAGTAAGAACTGCAGATGCTAGAGTCAGAGATAACACCGTGTAGAGCTGGAGGAACACTGCAGGCCAGGCAGCATCAGAGGAGCAGGAAAATCCCCACCCGAAAACGTCAACTTCATAATAGCCCTGATCTGTCCAGAGGAAAATGGTCAATGTAGCAATGCTAGACAGTGTGCGTGTGTGTGTGTATGTATGAGTATGTGTGTGGTGTAAATCGTGACACAGTTTACTCTGCAGTAACTGCCTGGGAAGTTGAAACTGGAACACTCCAATAAAGTCCCCATTTCTGAGTTAGGGCCTTTTGGTGGTTGTGGCTCGCTTGCCGGAGCAGATTAGGCAGGATCCATAAGAGAAACTCAAGCTTGTTCTTAACTCCCAGCCCCATGACTGGCTACGTTCCCAGCACCACAGCCCCTTACCGCCTTCCCCCATCCTAACCTTGCAGACAGACTCCTGACAAACTTCTCACTGCTACCCACTGCCTGCACTTCCACCCCCGTTATACCCAAACACACCCCACCCCAACTTCCCAAGGACACTGAACAAACCAGCTGCTCCCCCATTCTCTCCCACCATCTTGGCCCTAAACCAACAGCATGCACCTAGCCTAAGGCCCTCACTGATTATCCACCAATCTGGCACCTGTACCCACTACCCACCTGGCAGCCCACACTCCACCCATTTGGCACCCTACCATTTGGCACCTTACTCCTTACACAAGTGGCATCTGTATCCCTCATCCACCTGTACCCCTCACCCACATGGCACCCTCAGCCCTCAGTGAACAACCACCTGTACATACCAATGTACCTGACACTCTGCACTCTCACCCTCTCACACCTGTGTCCCCTTACCCACCTGGTGCCCTACGATCTCCTCCACATGGTACTCTCTCCCAAACTGACCTGGCACCTTAACACCTCACACAGGTGGCACCCTACCAAGCCACTTCCTTTCTCCTACTCCCTGTCGAGTTTACTTTGGGTCTTTAAACATGGAATACTGCAGCTTCTGCTGATACAGAGGGACTCAGCCTTTGCCTGTGCGGAGGCCTGGACTGGAATGCTTCAGCTGCTGTGTCAGAGTTTCTGCTTTAAAGCTCTCCCAAAGATACGTGGGCATTCGTTTGTTTGGAAATAGGGATTCCAACTGAGACCAGAAGACACAGGGCAATATCGTCAATGGCTCCCAGTCATATAAATCAAACTCCAAAGCAAAATGCTAACCAGCTTTCTGTGCTGAGACCAGTCCCTGTATGGCCCCATCACCAACATCTTATCAAGGGTGAGCAAACTTCAGCTAAGGGGAGACAGAGAGTCATAGTCATAGAGTCATACAGCTGACCCATCCACATTGGCCCCACTTTCCAGCAGTAGGCTCGTAACCTTGAATGTTATGACATTTCAAATGCTCATCCAAATACTTTTTTAAGAGTTATAGAGTCATAGAGTTGTACAGCACGGAAACAGACTCTTCAGTCTGACTCATCCATGCCTACCAGATATCCCAAATTAATCTAGTCCCATTTGCCGGCATTTGGCCCATATCCCTCTGAACTCATATACCCATCCAGATGCCTTTTAAATGTTGTAATTGTACCAGCTTCCACCACTTCCTCTGGCAGCTCAGTCCATACACACACCACCCTCTGCGTGAAAAAGTTGCCCCTTAGGTCCCTTTTCCCTCTCACCTTAAACCTATGCCCCTCTAGTTTTGGATTTTCCTACTCTGGGGAAAAGGCCTTGACTATTCACCCTATCCATGCCCCTCATGATTTTATAAACCTCTATAATGTCACCCCTCAGCCTTTGACACTCCGGGGAAAATAGCCCCAGCTTATTCAGCCTCACCCTGTAGCTCAAACTCTCCAACCCTGGCAACATCCTTGCAAACCTTTTCTGAACACTTTCAAGTTTAACATCTTTCCAGGGATCTCCACTACAAAACATTCATTCAGGTGAAAGCACAGATATTTTCTAACCAACCTGCTCAGAGATGGTGTTGCACATGTCTGGAGCACGTAAGACGCAAGCCCAGACCTTCTTGCTTAGAGGTAAGGACACTACTACAGCACCACAAGAGCCTCTCAGCCTGAAAATATTTCCATTAGCCATTACTGTTTGTTTCCCATCTTGTGAGGCACTGTATTGAACATTGTCTGAAAGATCCACATACACTACATCAACAACATTACCCTCATCAACCCTCTCTGTCACATTTTCAAAGAACTCCAGCATGTTTTATTAACAAATTACCTAGACACAACTTTCCCTTAAGAAATCCATACTACTTGATCTGTATTACAAGACAATAAAAGAAAACACAACGGGGAGAGCATAGCTAGAGGTTATCAAGATAAGATCAGTTCTCATGGACAATATGACATTCCTCCTCTCAGGAATTCGCTCTGTGCTAACTAGCTGCTGTTTTTCCTAAATCTTAATCCTGACTGCACTTCACAATTGCTTTATTATCTGTTAGGTGGTGGAAGGTGCTAGAAAAATGCAGACTCTCTATTTGGTCATCGTAACTTCAAAAGTAATTATTGAACATGAAGTGCCAATGGAATGTTTCTGAGCCATGATACCAACCACAACCTTCAAAATTCTCTTCCTCCACACCAATGCTCAGAACTGGCTATATGTACTATCTACAACATGCACTGCAGAAATTCACCAAAGATCCTCAGACAGCACCTTCCAAACCTACGACCACTTCCATCTAGAAGGACAAGGGCAGCAGATAAATGGGAACTCCACCCCCTGCAAGTTCCCCTCCAAACCACTCACCATCCTGCCTTGGAAATATATTGCAGTTCCTTCAGTGTAGCTTGGTCCAAATCCTGGAGTTCCCTCCCTAATGTCATTGTGGATCATCCTAGAGCAGATGGACTGCAGTGGTTTAAGAAGGCAGCTCACCCCACCTTCTCAAGGGGCAACTGGGGACGGGCAATAAAAGCTGGGCCCCAGCCAGTGATACCCACATTACATGAGTGAATAAAACAAAAGTCACAGAGAAATCCAAGTGGGAATTCAGAAGGATCTTCTCAAGTAGAGGTGAAAATGTAAAACCCACTCCCACGGGAAGTGGGTGGAGTAAATAGTATTGGTGCATTGAAAGGGAAGCTGAGCAAACAGCCAAAGGGAGAAAGCTGAAGGGAGGGGTACATTGATAGATTCAGATGAGGAAAGATTGGAGGGTGTTCAAGGTGCATGTAACCACTGACATGGATTAGATAGGCCAAATGGCCTATATCTTTGTGGTATATCCTATATAACCCTATGCAGTTTTTGAGCTCCAGATGGTGGACTCTTGCCAACCTATCTCAGAGCAGTTCAGTCCAACTCAATAATATCCTGCTGTCTATTGGTCTGCCCATCAATGCCCTGAGCCATCAGAAGGTTCTGGGAAGACTGTAAGGTCATTTATTTATAGGGTACTACATTCCAGTATGAAAGCTTCCAAACACCAAAATGACCTGTTCCTTTGCGTTTTATCAACACAATGAAGTCAGAAATCTCAGCTTGTGATTTCCAGAAGGGAATGTTCATTGTTTTAAAGTTAATGGTTTGACATTGAATTATCCTATAATTTTAACAGCAGCTCTCTTGTTTTAAACTCTGTATGAACCCTGATTAACATCTTCAGCGTCCAAATCTTTAATGTCTTTTGCAGCCTTCAAAGTGTGTTATTATTTGCGTTTACCGACCCATGTCTAATTGAATTTTGCCATGTATGAAAGTTCGACATTTCTATAGAACATAGAGAGTCAAATAGTTGTACAGCACGGAAATAGACCCCAGGGTATCCCAAAGCACTTTACAGCCAATGAAGTACTTACAAAGTAAGACAGGAAACATAGCATCCAGTGTGTACGCAGCAAGATCCCACAATGAGAAAATGGCCAAATAATGTCTTTAATCTTTACTTCGGAATCCGTGTAGGTTGTTGGATCCCTCACCAGAGAAATTGGCTCAATACTAAGAGGAGATGAGAAGGCAGCCGTGGTGAACTACAGCAAATTTAATGGCAGGGTATGATTTTAAACATTTTGGCTTGGCAGCAATGCAAAGAAAATCAATAAATAAAATTACAAGGCCTATGTCTCCAGCTTGCTAGGGTATGGAGAAAAGGGAGGGAGGGATTTTTGGATCAAAAACAGAAGTTGCTGGAAAAGTGCAGCAGGTCTGGCAGCATCTGTGAAGATTAAATCAGAGTTAATGTTTCAGGTCCTTCCTCAGAGCTACCGTAAGTTCTGAGGAAGGGTTGCTGGACCTGAAATGTTAACTCTTGATTTTTTCTTCACAGATGCTGCCAGACCTGCTGCGCTTTTTCAGCAACTTCTGTTTTTAGTCCTTGACTTACAGCATCCGTGGTTCTTTCGTTTTTTTATTTAGAGATTTTTGGATGGTTTGGGTGACAATCCCAGGAGGATTTTTTTTTCTTTATTCATTCACGGGATGCAGGCGTTGCTGGCCAGGCAGCATTTATTGCCAACCCCTAAGGGAAGTTAAGAGTCAACCACATTGCTGTGGGTCTGGAGTCACATGTAGGCCAGACCAGGTAACGATGGCAGTTTCCTTCCCTAAAGGACATTAGTGAACCAGATGGGGTTTTTCCAACAATCGATAATGGATTCATGGTCATCATTAGATTCTTAATTCCAGATATTTATTGAATTCAAATTCCACCATCTGCCGTGGCGAGATACGAACCTGGGTCCCCAGAAAGTTATCTGGGTCCCTGGATTAACAGTCCGGTGATAATACTACAAGGCCATCGCCTCCCGGTATGATGTGATTGCAGGGCCCATATTAGTTGGAGTTGGACGCATGTGAGTTTGTTGCCTGGAGACTCGACTCTTCTGATGGTCTTTTGGGCAGTCATTCATCACCTACATCTGAGCTCACCCAAAACCCTGCTGCCCCGCGTCCAAACTGGAAACGGGTCCCACTCACCCACTGCCTTCTACCTCCCAGAAACAAACCAAATAGGAGCAGGATTAGGTCATTCGGACCCTTAAGCTCTTCAAGCCTGGTCTGCCATTCAATACCAATATAGCTGCTCAGGCAACTCAATTCCTGTCCCCTATTTAAAGTTAGCCTAATTTCTAAAAAAACATATTTTTTATGTATATAAGCAGAAAATCTTGCATTCTTCTCATGGTCTGCATCTAATCAAGACTAGAGTTCGTCTCCAACATTTCCAAAAGGGAATTGAGAACGGGAGGCTGAAGAGTGACCTTATAGAAGTTTATAAAACCTTGAGGGGCATGCATAGGGTGAATAGACAAGATCTTTTTCCAAGGATGTGGGAGTCCAAAACTAGAGGGCATAGATTTAAAATGGACAGGGGAAAGATTTAAGGGGGACCTAAGCGGCAACGCTTTCACGCAGAGGGTGGTACGTGTATGAATGAGCCGTCAGGGGAATTGGTGGAGGCTGGTACAATTACAACATTCAAAGGCATCTGGATGGGTACATGAATAGGAAGGGTTTAGAGAGATATGGGCCAAATGCTGGCAAACGGGGCTAGGTCAGATTGGGATGTCTGGTCAACGTTGGACGAGATGGGCTCCATGAGAGATCTCAGTTGCGTGGATAAATTGGGAAAGCTGGGTGCTGTTCCCATGTGAGAAGAGAAGATCGAGAGGAAATCGTGGAGAAGTTGTTTCTCTTGTGGAAGAGTCTAGGACCAGAGGGCATCATTTCAGAATAAGGCATTGCACATTTAAGACAGATATGAGAAGGATTTTTTTCTCTCAGAGGGGAGTGAAACTGCAGAATTCTTTGCCACAGAGGCTGGATCATTAAGGCTGTGATGGACAGATTTTAATCATTAAGGGAATCAAGTGTTAAGGGGTAAAGGCAGGAAAGTGATGTTGAAGATGATTGGATCTCATTGAATGGCAGAGCAGACTCTATGGGTTGAATGTCTACTTCTGCTCCTTTGTCTCATGGTTTTAATTTTGATATACAGCTTAGGGGCAGCAGTAGGATGCATGGCCTCATGAGTGTGCTCCAGCACTTGGTAGGGTCACGGTGAGGTGGTTAGACCATATTCCTGACCACACCCAATGTCCTTTCACACTGTCGTTTGCCCTTCAAGAATCTAAAATTTAAAGATAATCAAAGGCCCTGCCTCCATCGCATTGTCCGAGATATTCAACATCACGAGGGGTCTGGACAGTTTCGATAAGGAGACACTGTTCCTATTGGTTGGAGGATTGAGAACCAGAAGTGAATAAAATAAAAACTGCAGATGCTGGAATCCAAGGTAGACAAACAGGAGGCTGGAAGAACACAGCAGGCCAGGCAGCATCTGGAGGAAAGGAGCAGTCAACGTTTCAGGTGTTACCCTTCAAATCATCTTCAACATCACTTTCCTGCCTTTACCCCTTAACCCTTGATTCCCTTAATGATTAAAATCTGTCCATCACAGCCTTAATGATCTACAATTCTGTAACTGTGAAGACTTTCCCAACATCTCTCTCTCTCTTTCTCACTCAGTTCTGGGTCAAATTTTTAACAAAACCCAATCCATCTCTCAAGTTAGCCTTTCTCCTTGTAAGTCGGTTCTGTGCCCATTTGTTTAATTAGAATTAGATTTTATTGTCTTGTGCACTCAAGTACAGGAGTACAGTGAAAAGTTTACAAAGTCGCCATTCTCCAGTGCCATCTTAAAATGCAAAATGCAAAACTGGAATTTTTTTTAAAAAAACAAGAGAAGAAATGAAAGAAACAGAGGCAAAAGAGAAGGAAAACGTCCAGATTTTAAAGTTTTATCTCCCTTCGCCTAGCCCTGGCCTGGAGTCTCGGCCAGCCTCCACCTGAGACATGCTTGACCAAATGCCTCTGTGGTCACCACTGATCGCCAGGAAGGAGCAGTTTCCGTTGCTGGGGCAACCGCAAATGCTCGGGAGCCATGCCCACTCTTGTGATGCCCCTAGTCCTTTCCTGGTCCGTTTCCTCCATCCCCACTCACTCCCATCTGGCAGTGCACATACTCCAGACTAAACTGCTTAAAATTGTTCCAATTTGCTGAATTGTTCTCACTTCAGCTGTTGCTAGTTTGTCCTAAATTTCACATCCTCCTCCTTCCCTGAGACCTTTCTCGTCACCGATGAAGCAAATGGAAGGACCACTACACAAATAGGAAGTGGGGATTGCACAAGATCACTGAGCTACTAATCCAGAGGCCTGGGCTAATCCTCTAGTGACATGGGTTCAAATGCCAGTGTGGCAATTGATGAAATTTAAATTCAGTTAAATAAATCTGGAACTGACTGAGGGTTCTTGTGATGCAGTGATAGAGTCTCTGCCTCTGGGCCAGGATGCCTAGGTTCAAGTCCCAACTGCTCCAGCTGTGTGTAATACTAGCTCCGAACAGGTTAGTTCAAAATGATCTAAATCTGGGAGTTGAAAGTCGTGGTAACCATAACTGAGGGTTGCAAAAACCCAGTTGGGTGGTGTGTATATGGAACGAGCTGCCAGAGGAAGTGGTAGAGATGAGTATGATTATAACATTTAAAAGATATTTGAACAGGTACGTGATATGGGCCAAATGCAGGCAAGTGGGATTAGTACAGTTTATAAAACCTGGACAAGTTGGGCCCAAGGGTGTGTTCCTGTGCTGTATGACTATGACAATGGCTCTACCAATCAGTACTCTCACAATAAAAGGGCTATTTTCACTTCAGAGATAGCAGGAACTGTAGATGCTGGAGAATCTGAGATAACAAGGTGTAGAGCTGGATGAACACAGCAGGCCAAGCAGCATCAGAGGAGCAGGAAGGCTGACGTTTCGGGCCTAGACTCTAGGCCC
>NC_063347.1:4172923-4216956 GCF_021869965.1 Rhincodon typus
CTTCACATGCCTGTTTCTTTGGAATTATCCTGATGAATGCAAGGCGGAAAGCTTCAACAACCTTTATCTTTCTTCAATGATTCTCAAATGCTGTACCACCAAACAACTAATTAAAAACAAGGACTTAAGCTCTTAGCAGTTTTATTGAGGGATGTAAGAACGCAGGCAGAGACAATGTCCCAGGATGTGTTGTGATGTTTAGCTGTGGAATAACTTTCAATTAAAATTTTAAAAGGTGATGGTAATCGTCCCTAGCTCATAACAGTGTCCCAGGTCAGGTTTAAACTGAAAAACGTACACTTGCTTTCCCCTACACTCCTGAAGGTGCTGGCCCACACCGGTAACAGCTGTGACTCAGTGCACTGCAATCTCATCTCGTGAGAAAGTTGTGGTTTCATGTTCCACTTTGAAACATGAACATATGATCTATATTGGGACTTCAGAGGAGACATTAAACCAAGACACTAGCTGCCCTCTCCAGCAAATGTTAAAAATCCTGTAGCTACTATTTTGAAGGAGGCAGGAGAGTTGGCCTCACTGACGCAGATGTATGAGAAACCCTCAATCAACATTTAATTTTTTTTTTATTCATTTACAAGATGAGGGCATTGCTGGCTAGGCAGCATTTATTGCCCATCCCTAATTGCCCAGAGGGCAGTTAAGAGTCAACCACATTTGCTGTGGGTCTGGAGTCACATGTAGGCCAGACCAGGTAAGGATGGCAGTTTCCTTCCCTAAAGGACATTAGTGAACCAGATGGGTTTTCCCGACAATCGTCGATGGACTCATAGTCATCATTAGATTCTTAATTCCAGATATTTTTATTGAATTCAAATTCCACCATCTGCTATGGTGGGATTCGAACCAGGATTCCCCAGAACATTATCTGGCTCTCTGGATTAACAGTCCAGCGATAATACCACTAGGCCATACCCTCCCCTGAAATGGATCCTCTGACCACTGATGCCAATTTTTGTTTGTTGGAGTTTGCTGTGTATTAATTGGTTCCCAGATTTTCTCCTGAAACAGTGATCCCACTTTAAAACTACTCCTTTGAAGTGTTTTGGGACACTTCAATACAAGCTGTTTCTTCATTCCTTTGGAACTAATTCCGTGGTCTCACTGCATGGGCCTTGTCTTCTTAGTTGATAAACAAATCCCAGGTCAAACTCCGAAGCATTACATTTGACACAAATCCCTTTCTTAATAGTTCCTTTATTTAAAAAGTAGGGGGTCCATGAGCTCAGTTAGCTGGTTTGCAACATAAAGGGACGCCACAATGTGGGTTCAGTTCCCTACAATGGTTGGGGTTACCATGAAGCATTCTCCTTCTCAACATCTCCCCTCACTTGGCAACCCTCAAGTTAAATCACCACCTGTCATCTTTCTCGAATGAAACAGCAGCCCTATGGCTTATTTAAAAATGCAACATCACACATGTCTGTCTCCTCCAACTGTCCCAGTGGTCTCTCTTTACATTATTTTGATAAAAGTGGCTTTAGAGAGGTTTACCAGGATGCTGCCTGGATTAGAGGGTATGAGGCACAAGGAGAGGCTATAAAAACTCAGATGGTTTTCTCTGGAGTGGCGGAGGCTGAGGGGAGACTTGATAGAAGTCTATAAAATTATGAGATGTATAGATAGGATTGATGGTCAGAATTTTATTCCCAGAGTTGTAATGTCTAAAACTAGGTGGCATGCATTTAAGGTGAGAGGGGAATGTTCAAAGGAGATGTGAGGGGCATGTGTTTTTACACAGAGAGTGGCAGGAGTGTGGAACACACTGCCAGGGGTGGTGGTGGAGGCAGATAGGACAGAGGCGTTTAAGGGACTTTTAGACAAGCACATGAATATGCAAGGAATGGAGGGATGTGGACCATGGGCAAGCAGAAGGGATTGGTTTAATTCAACATCATGTTCATAAGAAATAGGAGCAGGAGGAGGCCATCTGGCCCATCAAACCTGCTCCACCATTCAATAAGATCACGGCTGATCTTCTCATGGACTCAGCTCCACTTACCCACCCGCTCACACTAATCCTTAATTCCTTTACTGTTCAAAAATCTAACTATCTTTGCCTTAAAAACATTCAATGAGGTAGCCTCAACTGCCACACTGGGCAGGGAATTCCACAGATTCACAACCCTTTGGGTGAAGAAGTTCCTCCTTCAGTCTTAAATCTGCTCCCCCTTATTTTGAGGCTATGCCCCCTAGTTCTAGTTTCACCTGACAGTGGAAACAACCTCCCTGCTTCTATCTTATCTATCCCCTTCATTATTTTATGTTTCTATAAGATTGCCCCTCATTCTTCTAAATTCCAATGAGTATAGCCCCAGTCTACTCAATCTCTCCTCATAAGCCAACCCTCTCAACTCTAGAATCAACCTCGTGAACCTCCTCTGCACCCACTCCAGTGCCAGCACATCCTTTCTCAAGTAAGGAGACCAAAACTGTACACAGTACTCCAGGTGTAGCCTCACCAGTACCCTACACAGCTGTAACATAGCCTCCCTGTTTTTAAACTCCATCCCTCCAGCAATGAAGGATAATACCCATTTGCCTTCTTAATTACCTGCTGCACCTGCAAACCAACTTTTCGTGATTCATGCAAAAGGACACCCAGGTCCCCCTGCACAGCAGCATGTTGCAATTTTCTACCATTTAAATAATAATCCATTTTGCTGTTACCCTCCCAAAATGGATGACCTCACATTTACCATCATTGTACTCCAACTGCCAGACCCTTGCCCACTCACTTAACCTATCTATATCCCTCTGCACACTTCGCTGCACCACTCATCTTAGTGTCATCTGCAAACTTTGACAAACTACACTTGGTCCCCAACTCTAAATCATCTGTGGAAATTGTAAACAATTATTTGGCACAACATCGAGGTCTAAAGGGCCCATTCCTGTGCTGCTCTCTGTTTTATATAACCTGAATTAGACCAAATTGAATCAATGTAGTTAGGCTGCAACTCCTTGAAGGGGCGCCATAACTGAAGATCAAATCCCAAATCTCATGATGAAAAGGTCATTTTCATTGATATATCCCAGCTCCTGCGATGCCCATCAGCCACAGAACAGTCTCTCTCTACAAGTGCTCAAAATACTCTTTTGACAAAACCAAATAACAAAATGAGGAAAAAGTGAAAACAAAATGCAATACCTCCTTAGGGCACTGTACCTTAAATGGAAATTTTAAAGGAAACTCAGAAAATCTTGACTCCGGATGACATTTGTCAGGGAAATCCTGCAGCCCAGCCCCCACGATGTTCTCCTGTGACAAAAATCTTTACCAGAGGACTCTGCATTATGTGATCTAAGTATATAACCAAACAATGCCCTTCACCTTTGTATCTTCACGATAGAATTAACACACCAGTAACATGAGCCAAATATTTGACCATACATGGAGGCGGGACAGGTGAAGGAGAAGGTGACAGATGCACAGCTCAGCACAATGGTGTAGTTTCTCACAACATGGAGTTGATTTAGAAAATCAGCCATGGTCTTGAATTGAACGGTGCAGCTGGCTCGAGGGGCCAAATGGCCCTCTTCTGCTCCTTAAGTTCCCAGGACAGCAATGACCAACGGGAATCTCAGTCAATTTTCTTCAGCCCAGCTGAGGAGAATTCAGGATAAGGGACGAGTGGGGTCAGGTCAGGCGGCCTGAGTCATATTTCAATAAATTGGTGTGATCAGTAACTGGAGGGAGCGACTAAGAGGGGTGATCGATGACAAGTGTAGGACTCAAACATCGCTCATGCCACTGTGTTCAAGGGCTGGCAAATTGGACCAGGTTTGTATTGTCTGATAATGCTTCGGCCAATGCATCTAGCAGCAAAATGATGACATTTTAAGCCAAAGAGAAAATCAATGGTCCAGAGTAGAGATCAGCAGGGTTACTCTCTCGCTCTTATTTCTGAGAGACAGGAAAGAAAGATTTACATTTATGTAACGTCTTTTATCCTACCCCCAAAATATCTGATGAGATATTCTTTCAAATGTAGGAATGCAATTTTCACAAACTCCAACAAACAACAATGTGATAAGCTCCATAAAAGCTACATTTAATGATGTCGGTTGAGGCAAAATTGTTGGCCAAAGCATCAGGGAATACTCCCCAGCAGTTATTTTACATCCAGCTCAGAGGACAGACCAGGTCTTAATTTAACATCAGAAAGATAGCACCTCCAACAGTACCGCACAGACAATCTCAGTGCCAATCTGACGTCCAGGGCTTTGGATGGAGGACTTGAACCTACAACCTTTACAATCAGAGGTGAAAGTGCTACCCGCTGAGCCACAGCCAAGCTGAAAGAGCCCCCCTCCCCTCACCCAATAACCTGTGCCACCCTTTCCTCATTGGTCCACCAAGTCTGACAGTGGAGGAATGAGGTCCCTTGGGTTGAGCCTTGCAACCAGACAGACATCATAGCTGTCATGCATGAGGACATTGTGGGCCACTATGTTCCACCGATGCTCCCAAGGATCCAATTCCAAGATGTCTTTGACAATGACTTCATGTCGATCTAGACAAAGGAAGACAATTAAATGCAGTGAATAAGAACAAAGTACCGTGGGTTCTGGAAATCAGGCAGAGAATGCCAGAGAAACTCAACGGGTTTAGCAGCATCTGTGAATAGAGAAACAGAGTTAATGTTTCGAGTCGAGTTTGATTCTTATAGAGTCATACAGCATGGAAACAGACCTTTCGGTCCCACCAGACCATGCCGACTATGTTACCAAACTAAACTACCTGCCTGCATTTGGCCCTTATCCCTCCAAACCTTTCCTATTCATGAACTTATTCAAATGCCTTTTAAATGTTATAACTGTATCCCCATCCACCACTTTTTTCTGGCAGTTCATTCCACACACGAAAGACTCTCTGTACAGAAAAAAGTTGCCCCCATGTCCTTTTTAAACCTTTCTCCTTAAAATCTTCAGAACCTGACTTGAAATTTAATTTTGTTGCTCTCTCCACAGATGCTGCCAGCTAAGCACAATGGTCAACAGGCTGAGTAGTACAAATTTAGGGACTTGCTTTCAGATATTCTATTGGATATGGCAGTTGTAATAATTCCTGCAAGTTGCAGCATGGGCAAGTTGGGACAAAGGGCCTGTTTCCATGGTGTATACCTCTATGACTCTATTCCGAGTCTCTTTTGTGTAGAGAAGTGGCTATGTTGCCCAACATGTAATTGTACAATTACATAACGCAAGGCTCTCACTGTCTGCATTAATAGCGTCCGTGTTTATCTGTGCTTCCCCCCGCCAATCCCCAGGCTTGACCATTCCCACCCTTTCCAACCAGCCTGACTTCCATGCTCCAACCTCAGCCTATAACTCTGCTGCCTTTATCCTAACTCACACAGAGACCTGTTGACCCATTAACCCCTACTCTCCCTATCCTGATCCACCAGGATTTTAAAATTCTCAACCCAGTGTGTTCAAAGACCCCCAACCCCACCCCGGTCTCACTCACTTCCCTACTTCTGTAAACCACTCCATCTCTGCAACTACCCAGAATTCCTGCAAGCCTCCAACCACCCAGATTCTGACCTCTTACATTCCCAATTTTAACTAATTATAAAAGCGAAACACCCTGAAATCTGAAATAAAGGCAGAAAGTACTGGAGAAACTCAGCAGATCTGGCAGCATCACTGGAGAGAGAAACAGAGTTAGCGTTTCGATTCCAATATGGCTCTTTGGAAATTTTTTAACCTTCCCTATTATTGTTTGGCCATCGCTTCAGCCAAAGCCAGGGTTTCCCTGCGAAGGGGCTGGGACCCCAAGTAGGATTGCCTGCTGGAATTTTGGGAACAATGGTAGCCACATGGGTACAACTGCATTAAGATGGTTATATTCCCAATCTCTCGGCTCTCACCGGGGCCTCATGCAGTCATGGAAGAAAAAAGTTAGAGAAACGCTGACCTCAGCTCTAAAGTCTGCAACGCCCTCTCAAAACGTCACCTCCTCTCTATCTGCCTTTGAGGCTCTGTTTAAAACCAATATTTTTGGCCAAATCCCGACAATGTGGAAGCAGGCCATTCAGCCCATCAAGTCCACATTGATCCACCAAAGAGCATCCCAGCTAGACCCACTCCCCTATCCCTGTAGCCCTGCATGTCCCACACCCCTAGACACTATGGGGCAATCCACCTAACCTGCACATCTTTGGACAGTGGGAGGAAACTGGAGCACCAGGAAGAAACCCACGCAGACACGGGGAGAATGTGCAAACTCCACACAGACAGTTGCCTGAGGGTGGAATCGAACCCAGGTCCCTGGCACAGTGAGGCAGCAGCGCTAACCACTGAGTCACCATGCCATATGGCCACTAGCCTTTCTGTTCCCATGCTAACACTTCTATCCTGGATCAGCTACTGCAGCCTTGAGGTCTCAATATTGAATTCAATACTGACTGGTTTGTGTCTGCCCTCGATTTTTCTTATATTCTCCACCCATCCCCTCCCTCACAACCATGGCGTATTTGTATGACGTTTACTTTGCACTTGGTAACAAGAAATAATTCTCTCCCCTTCCCACTTTAATTTACACCCTTTCGATGTCTCTATTTTTTACTCTCCACTACTAACAATCCCTTTGTCTTTTGCACAACTGCAACACCTTCTCTCTTGCTCCTCCTCTGCCGCTTTCAAAAGAACCAGGCAGCTTTCTCTGCTAACAGTGCTCACTCCCATCACCCCCTGCCCTTGTACTCTGCCACACAATCCATTATTTTTATGGAGTACTCTTGGGACACAGTGGTAGGGGCCCTACGTCTGAGTCAGGAGATCCACCTTCAAGTTCCACTCGTCCAGAGGTGCGCAATAACATCTCTGATCAGGTTGATTAGAAAACTTCCTTTTTTTTAAAGGCCAAACCTATTTTCCAATCCCTTTCAGTTCTGAAGAAGAGTCATACCAGACTTGAAACATTAACTCTGTACCTCTCTCCACAGATGCTGCCAGGCCTGCTGAAATTTCTCTGGTGGTTACAGCCTTTCCAATGCTGTTTAAACCTAATATCTTTGACGAAGTGTCTGAACGTTTGCCTTCTCTGGCTCAATATCAATGTTTTCTCTTATCTGATCAGCTCAGAGCCAGTCGAGTAATTAGACCACTGAATCAGTCCGTACCTGCTCCCCGGAACGCTCCACAAACGTACAGCTTTCCGTCTACCACCCCAGCGTTGGTGGAGTTGGTTCGTAGTGACAGTATTGGGGTCGGCAACGGAGGTCCTGCCCTCCAGAAATCTCCATCCGGGTTATAGATTTCCACAGCATCCAAACACCTCCTGGCCTGGCCTCGGTCTGGTCCGCTACAGCCTATCCCCCCTGAAAGCAGGAGAATGGGGTTGAGGAACTTATCAGCCATGATTGAATGGTGGAGCAGACTTGGTGGGCCGAATGGCCTAATTTCTGCTCCTGTGTCTTATGGTCTTATGAAAATTAAAGACTTCCAAATTAGTCCAAAGACCTCTAAATTACACCTAAAAATACAACTGTGGGGGGCACAGAAGAAGCCATTCAGCCCATTGAAATAAACAAATCTAAAATAACACAAAGAATGGCAGATGCTGCAAATCTGAAACAAAAACAGAAATTGACAGAGAAACTCAGCAGGACTGGCAGCATCACAGATGAACCACAAACTCCCCCCATCCTGAAAAAGATCCATTGACCAGTAATCTCGGCTTCCCATCACTCAGTCAAATCTGTGGCTGACCCTTTTAATTTGGAGCAGGTTTATTACAAAGCTACTGTATTGAGGGAATTCAGTGATATGGAGGGATGGGTGTATTTGGGGCTTGCTCATGACAGCAGAGAAGGTTAAAAGGAGATTGACAGGGCTTTTCAAAATCACAAAGCAATTTCATAGATGAATTAAGGCCGAACTGTTTCCAATGGGGGTCCATGAGAAATGGGCACAAGGTTAAGATACAAAAGCAGCAATTGTTGGAAAAGCTCAGCGGGTCTGACAGCATCTGTGGAGAGAAAGCAGATTTAGCTTCCAAGTCCAGTGACCCTTCTTCGGAATTGATGATAGCTAGGAAAAGGTTGGTTTTATGCAGAAGTCCTCACAAGGGCTGCTACTACAAACAACCCATTTTCAGCCACTAGTAATCCCCATTAGCAGTTATTAATTCTCCCAGGCTGACCATCACCCATTCTATTGTCTGCCCAACTGTGTTCCTCTCTCTTTGGGCTCTATCTCTACCTATTGTTTACACTTTCCCACTACCCCTCCCCTTCTCTAGCATACATACCAACCTTTTCCTAGCTACAGTCTGTTCTGAGGAAATGTCACAGGACCCAAAACGTTAACTCTGCTTTCCATCCATGAATGCTGCCAGACCTGCTGAGCTTCTCCAGCAATTTCAGATTTTATTTCATGAGGCAGCAAGTTGATATGATCTAGAACGCTCTGTCTGAAGGACAGGGGAAGTAAATAAAATAGTAACTTTCAAAAGGGAATTGGATAAAAGACTTGAAAATGAGAAATGTTCACAGCTATGTTAAAAGTGGAAGGGAGGGAAGCTACGGAAGCTAGCAGAGACATGATAGATCAAATGGCCTTTTTCAATGCTGTATGGATCTACAACACTGCCAGACTTGGAAATAAGAATGTTTTCTTATATCAATTATCAACTATCTACATTTCGCAGTGAAACAGCAGGTACAGAGAAGCACTTATCTATTGTAAATCGTCATCCCAGAAACATACCTTGGCCTCCAACTTGGAGATGACTGAGCTCTGTGGGACTCAGATGAGCCCTGTGGCCATGTTTAAAGTTATTTTCCTCTATTTCCCTGGTATGTATATACCATTAGTTGCTAATATTAACAGTTAAAGGATATTAAGGCAGCTTAGAGATATGGGGACAGGGCTGGAAATTGGAGTTAAGGTAGGAGACCAGACCTTCTTCAATATACATGAACGAAAGGTTTGAACAATTCATCTTTGAGTTGGTTAATTCATTACTACAGCCTGCCCTTCCTCAATCACTTGTTCATTAGCTGCGTAAACCGTTCATCAAATACACTCAGATATTGCCGTGTTGCTAGGTCAAAATCCTGGAATTCCCTCCCTAAGGGCATTGTGGGTCTACCTGCAGCACATGGACTATAGTGGTTCAAGAAGGCAGCTCATCACCACCTTCTCAGGGACAACTAGGGACGGGCAATAAATGCTGGGCCAGTCATCCCACAAGTGAATAAAAAAAAGTGAATGTTCATTTATGATTTTAGCTTTGTAAATCAAAGTGTTGGTACAGAAAAAATAATGATTCCTTTTGATATCAAAGAGTCTAGGGAAGGAAAAAGAGGGCATGGGGGAAAGTGAGAACAAGTTACTGAGTTGGAGGAATGGCTCAAAGGGCCGAATGGCCTGCTCCTGCTCCTTTATTCTATGTTTCTCTGTTATTCCTGGAACTTAGTGTCTCCCCTGAAATCAGCGAGGAAGTGAGTGTGTTCTTTGTCCATCCACAGTACAAGGGCAGTGTTTTTTGGTGCAGTGGAGTGGCTCAGTGGTTAGCACTGCTGCCTCACAGCACCAGGGACCTAGGCTCGATTCCACCCTCGGGTAATTGTTTGTACATTCTCCCCATGTCTGCTTTGAGTGCCCTGGTTTCCTTCCACAGTCCAAAGTTGCGTGTGCTAAATAGATTGGCCATGCTAAATTGTCCATAGTATCCAGAGATGTGGAGGCTACGTGGATTAGCCATGGGAAATGTGGGGTTATAGGGTAAGGGGTGGCTCTGGGTGGGATGCTCTTCCGAGGGTTGGTATGGAGCCAAATGGCCTGCTTCCACACTGTAGGGATTGTATCTATTCTATGGTCAGTAACCAGAGCACTGGGTTCAAGTCCTACCCTAGGCCTCAATGGTCAAGAAACACACATTCAGAATGCAGCCAAACAGGTAGATCATCAACTTGCAAATCTTTTCACCTCATAGTGAGCTTTAAGAGAGGGGAAAAGTTTCTGGGTCAGCCACGACCACATGGTAACTTTTCTTTAATACAGTTCACACCTGTAAGGGTTAATTAACATCACAAAATAAGCTCCACTCATCAAAATATAAAACTGCTCCTGGGAGCAGTCAACCAGCATGTCATTCTAGTTTGAAGTCAATGTAGCTAACAGTAATGAATGCTTACTCTTAAGTTGAGCCTATCTGTCATAAGAGGCAATTGCGTATCTGAGATATCACTAGCTATTAACTAATATATCCTTTATTCATTCACAGGATGAGGGCATTGCTGGCTAGGCAGCATTTATTGCCCATCGGGCAGCTAAGAGTCAACCACATTGCTGTGGGTCTGGAGTCACATGTAGCCCAGACCAGGTAAGGATGCCCTAAACCAGATGGATTTTTCCCTGACAATCGGCAATGGATTCACGATCATTAGATTCTTAATTCCAGATATTTATTGAATTCAAATTCCACCATCTGCCATGGCAGGATTTGAACCCGGGTCCCCAGAACATTATCTGAGTCGCTGGATTAACAGTTCAGCGATAATACCACTAGGCCATCACCTCCCCACTATATAATAAACCTTTACTGGTGATCAAGATCAAGCCTCACTTGATGGGCTGAAGGGCCTTTTTCTGTGCTGTAAACCTCAATGACTTTATGACTATTTTCTATTGAAGGGTTTATGTGGACATTCTTTCCCAACTTGGTACCAGTAACTTAGACTAACACCAACCAGAAGGTCTGGTGGCAGTGAATCGACCCAAGGTATCTCAGTCACCCCATTGTCAGGCTTGGGCACACCCAGCTTTGTAAGATTTTGTCCAATTGTAATAGTGGCCCCAGTGAAACAGCTTCCCCACATGAAAAGACCCTTGTATAGGTTCTTACGCTGGACAAGAGGAGAAGAGAGAAGGAGATAGCCAGAGGCTGTGCCATCAAGTGGAAAATGTCCAACATTGGAATCTGAGAAGAGGGGAGATGGGTATAGCGAAAACCTTACACAATCACCAGGAAATGTATTGTAGCCAATTGCAGTACGTCTAGGGAGGAGTCAGGAAAAAAATACAGCAGGTAATTTTCACACAGCAAGCTCCCACAAATAGGAACATCAAAATTCAACAAATGTACTGCTTCAGTGAATCCATTCAGCCTCGTGTTTCGGTATCTTATAGGAACATAAAATTATGAAGGGAATAGGTAAGATAGAAGCAGGGAGGATGTTTCCACTGGCAGGTGAAACTAGAACTAGGGGGTATAGCCTCAAAATAAGGGGGGACCAGATTTAGGACTGAGCTGAGGAGGAACTTTTTCACCCAAAGGGTTGTGAATCTGTGGAATTGCCTGCCCAGTGAAGCCGTTGAGGCTACTTCATTGAATGCTTTTAGGGAAAAGATCGATTTTTGAACAGGAAAGGAATTAAGGGCTATGGTGAGCGGGCGAGTAAGTGGACCTGAGTCCATGAAAGGATCAGCCATGATCTTATCGAATGGTGGAGCAGGCTCGAGGGGCCAGATGGCCTACTCCTGCTCCTTATGAGACTGCACTGACCCTCCAAAGAGCATCCCATCCAGCCCCTATCTGGTCCCTATAACCCCACATTTCCCATGGCTAACCCACCTAACCTGCACATCCCTGGACACTATGGGCAATTTGACATGGCCAATCCACCCTAGCCTGCACATATGTGGGAGGAAAGCAGAGTACCCAGAGGAAAACCACACTGACATGGAGAAAACATGCAAACTCCACACAGACAGTCCCCGAGGGTGGAATCAAACCCGGGTCCCTGGCGCTGTGTGAGCCAGCAGTGCTAACCACTGAGCCACTGTGCCACATTTAATAAATGGAGAACTCCCATCCTTTCCTTTGAAAGATTGTTGTAGAAAGATTGCCTGGAACGGCCGACGGGGCCTTGGTTTGAAGTCTGATTATAAAGACAGCATCTTCAACATTGAAGCACTCCTTCAGTACTGCACCAAGAGTCTTGGCCTGCATAGCAGGATTAAATCTCTGCAGCAGAACAGAAAGTTGCAATGGGAGATGCTGGAGGGCTCGAGCAGATAGCATACAATCAGACCACAAAGGGGAGTCTGCAGAGGATGTCCAGGAGAGGGTGCTCTTTGAGCAGGATTTGATGAGGATTGCAATTGTTGACATTCTCAGTCACTCGGAGTTTGTGTAAGGGGTTGATGCTGAGACAATGATTCCCCAGCTGTGGAATCTAAAACATGGGATCAAACATCGTGGTTTAAGGAGTTGGGCAGAGGTGAGAAGAGGCTTCTTCGTGCAAAGTGTTGTGAATCTTTTGATTTCTCGAGTCAGAAAATGTGGACACTGAGTCAGTGAGTGTATTCAAGACAAAGGGTAATGTAGTTTTCAGTATTAAGGGATTTAAAAGGATATTATCAGGGAATTAGGGCTTGATCAACCATATTCAAGGTCAGAGGAATTGCAAATGACCAAACAGCTGACTCTAGTTGCTAGCAGTCTTATGGGTTGGAGTTTCCATCAGGATTGCATCGATCAAATGGGAGATAGTTCTAAATTATCCACAACCTGATGTTGGAAAACTAATTGCTATTTCAAAAGTGGTGGGAAGCACATCACCTCCAGGTGAAAGGTGGATGATTCGGTGAGGTCGAGGTGCCTGCAGTGAGCATTGGAATGGTTGAGACATCGTGGGAATTAGGCGCCAGAGTTTCTCACTTTTAAAGCTCCCTGCTGCCCTCATTAAGAATTTGTGTAACTCAGCATCTCCACATCCGTGCAGCTAATTTTCTCCATAGCACTCCTCTCAAACTGCCCTGATCTGCATCTTTAGTTTCAATGCTCATCAGACTGAGAATATATTGCACTCTCCATTCAGCAATGAAGAATAGAATAAAGGTTAGGACAGGAACATGCTGTCTAGCCTTTCACACCCAGTCCCAGGGGCCTAAAGGATAAGGTGGTTACCTCCCTAAAGCAGGTATTATGGGTTCAAGTTAGACACTTTGAAAGGAAGAGTAATTTTTAATGTGATACGTTGGCAAGTGTGGATGTACAAAGTGGCTTTGAAAGTAGACAGGCAGATGCAGCAGGCCATTAGGAAGGCAAGTGGTACACTGGCGTTCACTGCAAGAGGATTCGAGTTCAGAAGTGGAGATTGGTTTCTGCCATACTCCATTCGTAAAAGAAACAAGAATGAGAGGGCGTACACTTGAAGTGATGTGCAAACAAAGCAAGAGTGATATGAGGAAAAAAAATCATTTTCACACAGCGAGTATTTAGGGTCTGGAATGCACAGCCTGGAAAAGTGGTGGAGACAGGTTCAACCACGGAATTCAAGGGGAGCACCAGATTATTATTTGTATAGGAATGAGGGTGTGAAAGCATGTGGGGAAAAGGCAGAAGATTGGCACTAGGGGATAGAAGCTGTCTGGTATCTGCACTGCAACAATTCAGAGATTTTGCAATTTGTATTTTCGTAAGCCACCAGGATTCTATCAATTAGACCAACGGAGAATGACGTATTTCTTAAGGAGCTGCTGTTGAGTCAGAAGGTTGTGGGTTTTAAGATCCTTTACAATGACTCGAGTCCTGATATGAACTAAGACTTCCTCAGGGACTACTCCATTGTCAGAGGTGATGTTAAACTGTCTGTTTACATCCTCTCAAGTGGCACACAGGATTAGAGCTATGTCAAAAGAAAAGCAGAATTCTCCCCAAGTCCACACTCAATGTTCATCCATCAATTAATATCGCTGGAAAATGATATGTGGTCTTTTATCTCACAAATATTATGTGATTTTTCCGTGTGCAAACTGGCTGCTGCATTATTGTGCTTCAAACAGTATTCACAGACTGTAAAGTACTTTTGATTATCCTGAAGTCATAAAAGGCACCAAATAAATACAGGTCTTTCATTTTCTTTCTTCTTCAAGCCAGCTACTGTTTGAAAGATAAAGTTGGACCTGGGGAAGGGTGAGGAAATAGAACAGACTGATACTTTACAAAACTATTTCCCTTCCTGCACTGCCTGCAGTGTCCCTGAATCGAAGCAGTTGGGTACACGATGAACTAAAAGCGATTATGACAGCTGAAATGATGCTAGTATTCGGCAGGTTGTGTCAAAGTGATTTTGTTGTCATGTCACATCACACACAGATTGTCTGAATCCAGCCAGTCTGGCAGGCGTGATCAATTCAATATTCACGCACATTAACTAGTTTGATTCAATCTCAACAGCAGAGCAGGACTGTGCAGATTTAGATCACAGTTTGTAAGCTGCCCGTCAACAGTTTGGCTCCCAACATCTCTGCAGCCTTTTCTCTATTGCCTCAGCTTTATGTTAATCTGAATTGCAGGCACAGCTTGCCCAGTATCTGTTGAATTGAACAGTTCATTGTACGTGTTTCATTTCTAATTGGGGAGCCACAGGACATCAACCACATCCTACCCATCAGTAATGTGGGGATCCCTGCACAAGGGAGAGCAAGGCTTGAATATGGAAAGGCCTTTCAAAACATAACACCTTCGGTCTATTCCTCCAGTACCTGAACTCTCTCGTTGAAGCCTCTCCACTATTCATTGGCTGTAAATTACTTTCATATGTCATAAGGATGTCAAAGGATATGGGGAGAAAGCAGGGACAGGGACTGAGTTAGGATCACAGAATCCCAACAGTAGGCCATTCACCCATCGAGTTCACACCGACCTTCCAAAGAGCATCCCACCCTATTTCTGTAATGTTGATTAATTGACTGATTTATTATCACGTGAAAAGCTTTGTTTACAAGCGATACAGGCAGATCATAGAAAGCAAAGGATGTAGAGATCAAAAAGACTTAGACATAGGCATGCAGGTTACACAGCACAGGGCATGTGCTAGGCAAGATCAACGTTAGCAAGATCAGTGTTATTTGAGGCTAGACAGTAATTTAAGTTTAAAAGTGTAGAACAGTTATAAGAATTGAATGAGTTAAGTCTGCTGTAGGGAACTCACGAGGTGTTGTCCAGTGTCAGTCCCATCTTGCTTTCTGACCTCACATTTCCCATGGTCAATCCACTTAACCTGCACACTCAGGGCATTTTCAAAGAATCACAGAATCCCTACAGTGTGGAAATAGGCCCTTCAGCCCAACAAATCCACACTGACCCTTGGAGCATCCCACTCAGACCCTACCCCCTACCCCCTACTCTACACATCCTGAACACTACAGGCAATTTAGCATGGCCAATCCACTTAGCCTGCCTAGCCACCTTTGGACTGTGGGAGGAAACCCAAGCACCCAGAGGAAACCCACACAGACATGGAGAGAATGTGCAAACTCCAACAGACAGTCATCTGAGGGTAGAATTGAACCTGGGTCCCTGGCGCTGTGAGGCAGCAGTGCTAACCACTGAGCCACCACGCCGCCCACGGCCAACCCACCTAATCTGCACACCTTTAGATTGTGATACTGAAGAATGGGAAGAACGTGCAAACTCCACACAGTCACCTAAGTCCAGAATCAAACCCAGGACCTTGGTGCTGTGATGCAGCAGTGCTAACCATGCTGCCCCGTTGGAATTTTGGGTAATCAGCTATGATCCTACTGAATGGTAGAGCAAACTTGAAGGGCTGAATGGCCTACTCCTGCTCCTATTTTCAGTGCTATGGGTGAGCAAATTGCAAATTAATTCAGAACCCTACAGCCTGCATTGTGCAAAAAGCACTGCACTCAAACCACCCTCAATGTTTTGCCTTAATTTTCCCTCTTTAGCCTCACCATGCTTACCTTCTGTAGCCCAATGTCATCACACTCAAGTCTTCCAATTGATTCATATCATAATCTTCTCCTTATCATTATTTCTCTCCCCTCTTTCAAAGTCCTCTTCCAGCCTACTTCTTTATGCATTGATCACCTCATCCAGTTTATCTCCGTGGGCTTAACTGAACAATTCCCTGGATAAGTAGGTTGTCCCATGCAGGAAGATTGAGGAAAACAGGACCGTATTTGCTGGAGTTTTAGGAAAACGGGAGGTGATCTGACTGAAGTATATAGTATTCTTAGAGGCTGTGACAGGATTACATGCTCCCCACTGACTGGAACATCTAAAATGGAGGGATACAATCACCTTTGACCTTTTAGGAATGAAATTTTAGGAGAATTTCCTTTACCCAGGAAGATTGTAAACCTTTGGAATTCTCCATACCAGAAAACCACGGAGGCTCGGTCACTGAGCTTCCTCAAGGAGATTGCCCTGACAGTGTGGCACTCCATTGGCAGTGAACTCTGACTCTCTGCCAGACCCTTTGTGGTTACCGGGGGTGGGGGGGGGTGGGGGGGGGGGGGGGGGGGGGGGGGTGGTTTGGAGCTGCTGCAGATAACTAGGGCATGGAGGGTCATGAATAAACAAGAAAGGAAGGAAGGGAGGAGGCTTTTGTCATCTGGTGATTTAATATGCAGGTTCAGTTGCTAGTTAGGAAGGCAAATGCAATGTTAGCGTTCATTTCAAAAGGGCTAGAAGACAAGATCAGGGATATACAGCTGAGGCTGTATTAGGCTCCGGTCAGACCGCATTTGAAATATCGTGAGTAGTTTTAGGTCCCTTTTCTAGGGAAGGATGCGCTGGCATTGGAGAGAGTTCACAGTAGGTTTACAGGAATGATCCCAGGGATGAAGGACTAACAGTCGAGGACTCTGGGTCTGTACTTGATGGTTTGTTGTTACATTTATAGCCCTTAATTCTGATCTTACACACAAGCAGGAGTAACTTCTCTACAAAGAAACACGGAAAATTGGTGCAGAAGCAGGCCATTCGGCCTTTTGAGCCTGTTCCGTCATCCATCTCAATCCCCTGTTCCTGCCTTCTCCCTATTCCTTTTGATCTCTTTAACCCTAAGAACTTTATCTAACTCCTTCCTGAAAACGTTCGATGTTTGGTCTCCACGGCTTTCTGTGGCAGTGAATTCCACAGGCTCACCATTCTCTCGGTGAAGAAATTTCCCTTCATCTCAGTCCAAAACCACCCACCCATATCCTTAGTTGGTGACCCTTGCTACTGGACTCCCCGGTCATGGGAAACCTCCTTCCTGTTCTTACCCTGTCATGTCCTGTTAGAATTTTATAGGTTTTATGAGATTTCCATCCCCCGCTGTCGTTTTTCTAAACTCTAGCAATCATGATCCTAACTGATCCAGAGTGTCTTCATATGTCAGTCCTACCATCCCAGGAATCAGCCTGGTAAACATTTGTTGCATTCCTTCCATAACCAGGACATCCCGACAAGAAATGCTGGCCAGCCAGCAACACCCACATCCCACAAAATGAATAGGGAAAAAAAAATCCTTCCTCAGATAAGGAGACTAAAACTGTACATGATATTCCAGGTGTGGTCTCACCAAGGCCCTATACAATTGCAGCAACATATCCCTGCTCTTGTACTCAAATCCATTTGCCTTCTTCCCTGCCTGCTGCTCCTGCAATGTTTACCTTCAGTGTCTGGTGTACAGGGACACCCAGGTCTCATTGCACTTCCCTCTTTCCCAAACAATTGCCTTCCTGTTTTTGCTACCAAAGTGGATAATTTCAATTGGCTTAGCATTTCCCGAACAATCAAAGTATTTTTCCGCTTTGATTTCTTCACAAACCACATTGTACTTCAATGTCTATGCTGTCAAACCATTTCATAATCTTAAAGAACTCTATCAGGCCACTCCTCAGCCTTTCTTTTTTGTAGAGAAAGGAGCCTGCAGCCAGTTCCAATCTTATAGGAGTCTCAGTTCTAGTGTAATTCTACTCTTTGATTTTTCACCTTCTCCAGCTCTGCAGTATGCTTTTTACACTGGAACTTTCCTTCTTCTGCAGATGTTGAACAGATGTTTCTATAATCTTGATTTTCGTTTCCATGGCTTTTGAAGCCATGATTAAGAATAAATTTTTAACAAACAACGTGGAGATTCTATATATAATTGGTAACCCCTTCCCAAACTTACTTTCATAAATACTGATGATTTTTGCTGCAAATCAGCTGACAATGTTCGCCCTGGTTCAATTTGCAGCCGCATTTATAGGAAGACTTCGTTATTTGCAATTTGCCTACAGATGTCACACAGGACAGTTCTGTTCTTGACAGCTGCATTCAACTCAACTGTACTTGACTGTGTTTTTATTTCTTTCCCAGGACATAACGTGTTTTGTGAAGAAATCAAAGTGAAAAAAGGCTTTGATTGTTCGATAAATGCCAAGGCAATTGAGATACTTTTGGATAACCTCCAAGTGTGAGGTCCCTGTTACAAGCAATGCGCTTTAATCTGGTGGGAACCATTATAAATACATTAAGGCGCTTCATCAAGTGGGAACTGTACAGATTATCACAGTTGCTGAATTCTAGAAAGACACAGTAAAACTTTCAATGAATATCCTTCACAAGAAGGCTTAATTGTTTAATGGGTGACCTTTATTTCATCTCCAGCTTCCAAATTATCCCTGTGTCAACAACTTTTCTTATGCTGCGTTTTCCTCTTCTCTCTTTGTTCTTTATCAATCCAGAGGCCCCCATTCCCCACAAGATTCCTCCTCCAGCACCCTCACTGTTTGGACCATTGGGACACCATCTCTGACATACCCCCAAGCTCTGCCTTACCAAACCCCCTCCCACCATCTTATATGTGTCACCCTGGACTCAGTGCTACTTTGTCATGTCAGAGGTCATGGGTCATGAGCACAAACTCTAAGCTAACATGCCCGTGCCAGTACTGAGGGACCCTGCCTTTTAGCTGAAACTTTATTCCATTATTCTTCTCTTTTCCTTCAAGTGCACAGTGGAGCGTGCGTTTTTACAGATGATCATGTCTGGCATCTAGTGGTATTTCCCTCCTCTACCAGGAGGCACTGGGTAAGGGTTGTTTGAGGCAGTGCACTGCCACCAATCAGATAGTCCATGGGTTGGGGGGGTGGGGTGCACAGTAGCTCAGTGGTTAGTACTGCTGCCTTACAGCACCTGGGTTCAATTCCAGCCTCAGGTGATGGTCTATGAGGAGTTTGCACATTCTCCCTGTGTCTGCATGGGTTTCCTCCAGGTGCTCTGGTTTCCTCCCACAGTCCAAGGATGTGCAGGTCAGTCGGATTGGCCATGCTATATTACCTGCAAGATTACAGGCATAGGGTCCAGATGGGATGCTCCGTGGAGTTCACTGTGGACTCAATGGGCCAAATAGCCTGCTTCCACACTGTTGGGATTCTAAAGTCATACAGCACAGAAACAGGCCCTTCAATCCAACCTATCCATATCAACCATATTTCCAAACTAAACTAGTCCCACCTACCTGTGCTTGGCTCATGTCCCTCCAAACATTTTTTTTTTATTAATAAACTTATCTAAACATCTTTTAAATGTTTTAACTGAACCCACATCCATCACTTCCTCTGGAAGTTCATTCCAAACCATTGTCTGTGCAAAAAAAATTTGTTCTTCATGTTTTTTCTAAATCTTTCTCTTCTCACCTTAAAAGTATGCCCCCTAGTCTTGAAATCTCCTACCCTAGCGAAAAAAAAACACTTGCCACTCACTTTATCTGTACCCCTCATGACTTTATACACCTCTATAAGGTCACCCCTTAACCTTGTACTCTCTAGTGAAAACAGTCCCAGATTAGAAATAAGGTAAGTCCAAAAATATAGAAGTTCAAAATAAGTTACATGGATCAGTCTCTAAATTCTCATGAGGATTGGATCTTTGAATGTTGTGGTTGTTGCAGTAAATGTTACTTGTTGCATTGATGTTAGTAGCTGGTTGGAGAACCAGTGAAAAACCCATAATGCTTCTCATAGGGAAAGCCCAGCAATATCAGACAATCCGGCATTGGTAAGGCCATCATTGGACTATTGCCTGGAATTCCAGGTCGAGCAGTTAGGCGCACTGCACAGCAACAAACCCAACTCCGGCAGGGTTAATCCTAACAGCAGGAGGCTCATGGCCTAAAGGAGTCCTTATCTGACCACATGAGGGCTTCAGTTGACTGTGGGATGTGGGTCTGAGAACTCAGTTGCATGCAGTGAGCACCAACCATTGTGGTAATGTCGGGGACTAGATCAGAGTAAAGGAGGAGCTGGTGGAAGACAGGCCTGAGGTTAGTGTGCTCCTACCAGTCTCTGCATACTCACATTGTCTGCAAACAGTTGCAGTAGTGCAATAAATGTCATGTTGCTTATAGCCATGGACATCTAAGAAGGTAAGGGACAGCATAAAATTAAAAGACTGGGTGTATAAAAATGCACAGAGCTCTCATCTCACAGAGTGGGACAAATAGAAAGACCAACAAGGGACTACAAAGCAGCTAATAAGAGTGGCTAAAAAGTTTAGGAAAGGAAACTTGAAATGGACATAGGCAATAAGAAGAGATTTTATTGTTGTGTAAGGGAAAGCAGCTGGTTAAGGGTCCTATCAGTCCACCGAACGCTGAGATTGGGGATATTGTCAATGACTGTGGGCACATGGCAGGCATGCTGAATGATTATTTTGATTCTGTGTTCACAACTGAAAAGGAGAACAGCTTGCTGGAAGACTCGAAGAAATTAACAGAAGATCAGGGCCAGGGTCTGAATAAACTGAGTAATGGAGAAATTAATGGGGAACTGAAGAGTGACAGATCCCCAGGACCCGGTGGGTGTTAAAGTCGATGGGAAAGCACATTGCTGATGCTCTAACCACAATCTTTCAAAGTTCCCTGTATTCAGGAGTTGTACCTCTGGATAGGAAGTTTGCTCATGTCATTCCACTCTTGTCACTCTTCCATAGGAAGGAAATTATTAAACTTGAGAGGGTGCAGAAAAGATTTACAAGGATGTCGCCAAGGCTGGAGGTGAGAAAGGAAAGATTTAAAAGGTACCTAAGGGGGAACGTTTTCATGCAGAGGGTGGTGCGTGTATGGAATGAGCTGCCAGAGGAAGTGGTGGAGCCTGGTACAATTACAGCATTTAAAAGGCATCTGGATGGGTATAGGAATAGGAAGGATTCAGAGGGATATGGGCCAAATGCTGGCAAATGGAACTAGGTCAGGTTGGGATGTCTGGTCGGTGCAGATGAGTTGGACCAAAGAGTTTGTTTCTGTGTTGTATGACTCCACGACTCTAAGAAGGTTTAAGCGAAACCAGGGGACCACAGACCAGTTAGCCTGGCATCAGTGGTGGGTAAATTGTTGGAGTCTATAATCAAGGATAGGCTAACTGTTAACTCAAAAAATTTCAGTTAATTAGAGTCAGGATTGATTCATAAGGGTAGGTTATGCCTGACAAACCTCGTAGAATTTTTTTTGAAGAGTTGTCAAAGGTAGTGGACAGAAATAAGTCAATGGTTGTTGTTTATTTGGAATTCCAGAAAGCTTTTGATAAAGTCCCACTCAAGAGACTGTTAGCTAAGGTAGAAGCTCCACAGAATCGAGGGCAAATTACTTACATGGATAGGAAATTGGTTGAGTGGTAGGAAACAGAGCTTTGGAATAATGGGTAAGTGCGCAAATTGGCAGGATGTGACCAGTGGTGTCCCTCAGTGAGTTGTGTTGGAGCCTCAATTATTCACAATATTCATTAATGACTTGGATAATGGCATACAAAGTCAAACGTCCAAATTTGCTGACGACACAACATTGGGCAGCATTGTAGACAGTGTTAACAACAGTATAAAAGTACAGCAAGATATTGATAAATTAGGTGAATGGGCAAAGCTGAGGCAGGTGGATTTTAATATAAGTGTGAGGTTAACCATTTTGGATTAAGAAAGGATAGATCAGGGTAAATTTTAGAAGGAATAAAGTTAAATACAGTGGATGTCCAATGAGATTTGGGGGTTCAAGTGCACAGCTCATTGAGAATAGTCAAGGTGGCTAATGGAATGCTGGCCTTCATATCCAAAGTATAAGGATGCAGACGTTGTGCTGCAGTTATACAACACCCTGGTTAGACCCCACTTAGAGCACTGTGAGAGGATCTGTGCATCGCATCTTAGGAAGTATGTTTTGGCCCTGGAGGGAGTTCACCGCAAGTTTACAAGGATGATACCTGGACTTCAGGGGTTAAATTATGAGGAGAGATTAGACAGATTAGGCCTTTTCTCCTCTAGAATTTAGAAGGTTAAAAGGGGTGATCTAATTGTGGTTGTCAGGAATATTACCAGATAGCGATAAACTATTTCCATTGGTTGAAGATTCTAGAAGCAGGAGGCACAGTCTAAGAATTAGGGCCAGTCCATTCAGGAGAGACGTTAGGAGGACTTCTATATGCAAAGAGTAGAAGAGGTTTGGAGCTCTATTCCCCAAAATGGCTGTTGATGCTAATTCAATTGTTAAATTTACATTTGAGATAGATACATTTTTAATGGAGCAAGGGTATCAGGTGATCTGGGTCCAAAGGAAGTAAATGGAGTTAGGCCACAAATCTGCCGTGATCTCTTTGAATGGTGGAGCAGGCTTGAGGGGCTGAATGGCCGACTCATATTCTAATAGTCCTGTGTACCCAACAAGACTCTTCTAATTTGACCACAAAAGTTGTTATGCTCATCCACACTAGACCATTAAAGGCTTGAAGAAAATCACACAAAACACAGCCCATAATTTGAACAGTGACCCCCTAGTTCAAGATTCTCCCACAAGAGGAAACATCGTTTCCATATCCACCCAGTCAAGACCCCTTATCACCTCTGAGTCTTCCAAACCCCGAGGATACAGGCCCAGCCTTCCTAGTCATTCCAAGATCAGATTGCTTCTCATCCCATCTAAAAGAAAACAAGCTCAGTTTATGCAAGTTGTCTACATAATTCAATCTGGCCATATGCTCATGTATGTTGTGTTTATTGCTTTCACATCTAAGCCAATACCTAACAGCTCAGTGTGGTTGACAGATGCAACTTGGCATGCAATGTTGAAAGCTAACATAAAATTCACCTCAAAACCATCTGGCTTGTCATGTTTCATGCCAGTCAACCATTTTGAATCGTCTGGCTGACCTACTCAGATAGTCACAGAAGCAGTACATACAAATGGAATTTGCCTGGAGATAGGTTCAACTGAGCCATTCAAAAGGGGCATTGGGATGGACATGGCACACAGGGATGAGGGGAAAAGGCAGCAGGTTGGCACCGGGTAACAGAACCAGTGCAGACACAGTGGGCTGAATGGCCTACTTTGGCGCCATCACAGTTCTGTGACGCTGTATTTTTCATTCATCCAGTACATTTTAGGCAAGGCCAGCATCTGTTGCCCATCCTAATGGCCCATGAATCGCGAGACCACCTCAGCCATTTCAGAGATCAATTAAGAACAATGTAGGCCAGACTGGGTAAGATTTCCTTCTCTGAAGCATATGAGTAAGCCAGATGAATTTGGTGATAGCCTCAGTAATGATGACCATAAAACTCACTTTATATTGTGGATTCTATAAATTGAATCGGAATTTCATTTATTGACATGGTGGGATTTGAACATTTGAGCATTAGCCTCAGGATTATTAGCCCTGTGAGAGTTCTGTAATGCCACAAACTCCTTTCACTAATATCCTTCACTGAATGGAAGTCTGACTCTACATATCCAGCCTGTAGACAACTCTCCTCCATTTCTCTTCATGGCCCAAATGTTGCCAGGGCTGGATAGGCTGGGACCTTTTTTCCCTGGACCATAGGAGGTTGAGGGGTGACCTTATAGAGGTTTTTAAAATCATGAGGGGTAAGGTAAGATGAATAGCCAAGGTCTTTTCCAGTTTTGAGGAAGGGTCACTGGACCTGAAACGTTAACTCTGATTTCTCTTCACAGATGCCACCAGACCTGCTGAGCTTTTCCAGAAACTTTTTTGTTTCTTTTCCATAGGGTGGGTGAGTTCAAAACTAGAGGGTATATTTTTAAGGTGAGAGGAGAAAGATTTAAAAGGGACCTGAGGGGCAACATTTTCACACAGAGGGTGCTGCTTAGATAGATTGAATTGCCAGAGGAAATGGTAGATGCGGGTAAGTTGCAACATTTCAGTTTGATTTGATTTGATTTATTGTTGTCACATGTACCTAAGTACAGTGAAAAGTTCTGTTCTGCGAGCAGTACAGGCAGATCATAGCAAACAAAGACATACACATCATGGGGTGCTTAGACACAGCGAGGCATACAAGGTTACACTGCACAGAAGGTACACAAAGCAGGATCAACATTAGCAAGATCAACATTAGAATGAAGTTAGAGAGGTCCATTCATCAGTCTGATAACAACAGGGAAGAAGCTGTTCTTGGACCTGTTGGTGCATGTATTCAAGCTCCTGTACCTTCTGCCTGATAGAAGAAGTTGGAAGAGAGCATTACCGGGATGGGAGGGGTCGGCAGCCTTCATCAAAGACATTTAAGAGACATTTGGATAGATACATGAATAGGAAAGGTTGAGAGTCAGTACTGGCCATACACAGGGAAGTGGGACTAGTTTAGTTTGGGAAACTTGGTCAGCATGGACAAGTTAGACCAAAGGGTCTTTTTTCCATGCTGTATGATTCTACGACTCCTAATGGCCACAGGGCAACTAGGGAATGGGTACAAATGTTGCCTCAAATTTGAAAGCCCCATGACTGAGTATCGAAACACACTGTTCGAATGCAGGGTGTGTCAAGGATTGAAATCCCATTGATGACCTGAACCAACATAACTCCCCATTTCCTTACCCAAAACGTAAATTTCATTGTTAAGCACAGCTGTACTGAAACGATATTTAGAGAATTCCATGGGCCCACACTCTGTCCATTTGTCTCTTCCTGGATCATACCGAAACATTCTGTTGCTGAGCCGATCAGGTTCGTCATCGGGAAAATCCGTCTGCACAACAAACAAGAATCAGAGCCACGAGGACGTCAATAAAATCAGGGAGTTATATTTCCAGCAAGGTAGCAGACTAATCAGATTGAGCTCTCATGGAGACTAAAATGCTTGCAAGGACAAGAAATAGAATGGACACTAATTAATGCCAATTAATAATGGTGTTTGTTTGACAGTCTATATCAAGTAGGAAATATAAACACAAGCACAGATTGTTAGAATGATGTGCACAGCTCAAGTACAGCCCCAAATTGGAGGAAAGCAGCCACAAAAACAATAAACACAGGAAGGATACTCCTGGTGACTAAGAGGTCCAGAACCAGGGGTCACAGCTTAAGGATATGGTGTAGGCAATTTAGGTTTGAGACGAGGAGAAATTTCATCACCCAGAGAGTGGGAATTCTCTGTAGCCTCAGAAAGTGGCTAAGGCCAAAACATTGAATGTTTTCTATAAAAAGTCAAGTACAGTTCTTAGGATTACAGGCTGAGATACACAATCTTATTTTTTAAATCAGTAAAGGAATCAAGGGTTATGGGGAAAAGGGGAGCTGAGGATTATCAGATTAGCCATGATTACTTTGAATGGTAGAGCAGACTCAATGAGCTGAATGGTCCTATATCTTCGGGTCTAAAGGGATCAAATGGTACCGGGAAAAAATGGGAACAAGGTATTGAGTTGGATGATCAGCCAGGATCATATTGAATGGTGGCACAGGCTCAATAGGCTGAATGGCCTACTCCTGCTCCTATTTTCTATGTTTCTAAGATGCATATTTTATTATTGATTAGCCATCACATTGTGCTGTCACAGTGTATTGTCCAATTTCCTCAGCTCGTTGGATTCACATTCGTCCAGTACCTGAAGGCCATGCAGCCCAGCCGTGTACAGCACAGAAACAGGCCATGCATCCCAGTTACGTACAGCACAGAAACAGGCCATTCATCCCAGCCAGCCTGTGCTGATCTTTGCACTTCATAAGAGCCTCCAGTTTCATTGAGCTGCATGTCCTCCAGGCCCTTTCCCCCCCGATGCACCATCCAGCCTCCTCTTACAAACATTGATCCAATTCTACTGTTCACAGTGGCACGTTCCATATTTTAGCCACTTCCTGAGTTGTTAAGGTTGCTATTTTTGATCATACTTACGCTCCCCATAACTGGAAAAAGCTTTACTGCATCAAACCGGTTCATAATGTTCAAAATCTTGATCGGGAGCTCAGTGTTCACTCTCTTTCTGAAGACAGGTTAGTCCCAGCTTCTCTATTCAGATGTTTCTCAACTGGCTACCCCTTGCGTGCAAACTTAAGGGATGTCAGTGGGATGTTCGACTGTGGAGCTCCTCACAGCTATTTTGGCCTTTCCCCAGTGCTGACAGCCATCCACCATGCAGAAGGAGATCACTACACAGAGTAAAGCCAGACCGTGGTTGATTTGTCATTTTCTCAGCACTGGAAGTTATCTGCATTAATGCTGCCTTGGCCAAAGTTAGAAACATAAAATCTTGGAGCAGAAATAGGCCATTCGGCCCTTCGAGCCTGCTCTGCCATTCAATATGATCAGGGCTGATTCTCTACCTCAATACCATATTCCTGTTTCCTTCATATACCCTTGATGCTTTTAGTATCTAAACATTTATCTATCTCTTTCTTGAATATATTCAGTGACTTGATCTCCTTAGCCTTCTGTGTGGAGAACTGCACAGGTTAATTATTCCTCTGAGTGAAGAAATCTTTCCTTACCTCAGTCCTAAACGGCCTACCCCATATCCTGACTCTATGATCTCTGGGTCCCAGACTCCTTAGCCAGGGAAAACATTCTCCCTGCATCTAGTCTGTCCCACCTTGTTAGAATTTTATGTGCTTAAATCAGATCCCCTCTCACCGTCTAAACTTTAATGAGTACAGGCCTAGTCTAACCAATCTCTCCTCAAAGGACAGTCCTGCCATCCCTGGTATCAGCCTAGTGAACCTCTGCTGCACTCCCTTTCTGGCAGGTATATCTTTTATTAGGTAGGGAGACCAAAACTGCATGTTAGGGTGGCACGGTGGTTAGCACTGCTGCCTCACAACACCAGGGATCCGGGTTCAATTCCAACCTTGGGCAACTGTCTGTGTGGAGTTTGAACGTTCTCCCTGTGTCTGCGTGGGCTTCCTCCGGGTGCTCTGGTTTCCTCCCACAGTCCAAAGATGTGCAGGCTAGGTGGATTGGCCATGCTAAGTTGCTGCATAGGGGTCTGTGGGTTATAAGGGGATTGGTCTGGGTGGGATGGTCCAAGGGTTGGTGTGGACTTGTTGGGCCGAAGGGCCTGTTTCCACACTGCAGGGATTCTAGGATTCTGTGATAATACCCCAGGTGCAGTCTTACCAAGGTCCTATATACCTGCAGGAAGACATCCTAACTTCTGAACTCTTACAATGAAGGCCAATTTACCATTTGACTTCCTAATTGTTTGTTGCACCTGCCTGTTTACTTTCACTGACTGGCTACAAGAATACCCAGATTCCTTTGTACATCCACACTTCCCAATATACCACCACTTAAATAATACTCTTCCTTTCTATTTGTCAGTACAGAGTGTATAAACTCACACTTATCGATTTTATAATGCAATCAGCATGTGTTTGCCTACTCACAACTTGTCTAAATCACCTTGAAGCCTCCTTGCATCCTCCTCACAACCCCACCCAATTTTGTGTCATCAGCAAACTTGGTAATATTGCATGTGGTTCCCTCACCTAGCTTATTTCTATATGGGAGTGAATATCTAGGGCCCCCGCACTGTGCAGCCACCTTGACAGAGACCCATTTATTTCCACTCTGTTTCTAATCTGTCGACCAATTTTCAATCCTTTCCAATATCCTACCCTCAATCCCATGTGCTTTAAATTTGCCCATTAGCCTCTAATGTGGGGCCTGTTTGGCTGGTTATATCTTCAAAAATCTCCAGATTAGTTAAGCATGATATAATTTACATAACCCATGCTGGTTTTGTCTAATCCCACTAATGTTTTCCAAGTGTTATCAAGTAGAGATTTGGCCATCTGCCCTGGGTGGTCTCTTAACAAGATGGTGGGCTGGAGCTTTCTCTTTCCATGAGATACCGTCAAAACAAAGTTTAGAGATTGGGTTTAATGAATACGTAAATGAGCTTCTGAGGTAGGCCATTGGTGACACTGTGACAGGTGATAGTGTTCTGATAAGAGACTGGACCCTGTACAGCTCGGACCGCATTGCTCTGTAGACTTTAGGGTGGCAAAGTGGTTAGCACTGCTGCCTTACAGCACCAGGGACCTGGGTTTGATTCCAGCCTTGGGCAATTGCCTGTGTGGAGTTTGCACATTCTACCTGTGTCTGTGGGTTTCCTCCCACAGTCCAAAGATGTGCAGGTTAGGGTGGATTGGCCATGCTAAATTGTCCAGGGATGTACAGGTTAGGTGAGTTAGTCATGGGAAATCTGGATGGGATGCTCTTCCAAGAATCATACAGCACAGAAATAAATGCTTTGGTCCAACTTGTCCATGCTGACCAGATATACTATATAAATCTAGTTGCATTTGGCCCATATCCCACTAAACCCTTCCTACTCATATACCCATCCAGATGCCTTTTAAATGTTGTAATTGTACCAATCTCCACCACTTCCTCTGGCAGCTCATTCCATACACGCACCACCCTCTGTGTGAACAAGTTGCCCCTGTGGTCCCTTTTATATCTTTCCCCTCTCACCTTAAACCTATGGCCTCTAGGTTTGGACTGTTTACCCTATCCATGCCTCTCATGATTTTATAAACTTCTATAAGGTCACCCCTCACCCTCCAATGCTCCAGGGAAAATAGCCCCAGCCTATTCAACCTCTCCCAATGGATCAACCCTCCAACCCTGGCAACATCCTCGTAAATCTTTTCTGAACCCTTTCAAGTTTCACAACATCCTTCCAAAGGAGGGAGACCAGAATTGAACACAATACTCCAAAAATGGCCTAACCAATGTCCTGTACAGCCTCAACGTGACCTCCCAACTCCTATACTGAATGCACTGACCAATAAAGGCAAGCGTACCAAACACCTTCTTCACTATCCTGTCCATCTGGGACTCCACTTTCAAGGAACTAGGAACCCCCACTCCAATGGTCTCTTTGTTCAGCAACACTACCCAGGACCTTACCATTATGTGTATAAGTCCTGCCCTGATTTGCCTTTCCTAAGTGCAGCACTTCACACTTATCTAAATTAAACTCCATCTGTCCCTCCTTGGCCCATTGGCCCAACTGATCAAGGTCCTGTTGTATTCTGAGGTAACCTTCTTCACTGTCCACTACACCTCCAATTTTGGTGTTATCTACAAACTTACTAACGATACCTCCTATGTTCACATCCAATTCATTTGTATAAATGACAAAAAGCAGTGGACGCAGCACCGATCCTTGTGGCACACTCCTGGTCACAGGCCTCCAGTCTGAAAAGCAACCTTCCACCACCACCCTCTGTCTTCTACCTTTGAGCCAGTACTGTATCCAAATAGCTAGTTATCCCTGTATTCCGTGTGATCTAACGTTGCTAACCAATTTACCATGTGGAACCTTGTCAAACACCTTAATGAAGCCCATTCAGATCGCATCCACCACTCTGCCCTGATCAATTCTCTTCGTTACTTCTTCAAAAAACTCAAACAAGTTACTGAAGTACTATTTCCCATGCACAAAGCCATGTTGACTATCCCTAATCAGTCCTTGCCTTTCAAAATACAGGTGAATCCTGTCCCTCAGGCTTCCCTTCAACAGCTTGCCCACCACCGATGTCCATCAATAGTTCCCTGGCTTTTCCTTACCACTTTTCTTAAATAATGGCACCACATTAGCCAACCTTCAGTCTTCTGGCACCTCACCCTGCGCCTATCGATGATACAAATATCTCAGCATGAGGCCCAGCAATCTCTTCCCTCGCTTCTCACAAAGTTCTAGGGTACACCTGATCAGGTCCTGGGGATTTATCCACCGTTAAGGCATTCTGCACCTCCTCCTCTGTAATAAGGACATTTTTCAAGATGTCGCTATTTATTTCCCCACGTTCTCTATCTTCCATATCCTTCTCCACAGTAAACACTGATGCAAAATACTTGTTTAGTATTTCCCCCATCTCCTGCAGTTTCACCCATGGGTGGCCTTGCTGAACTTTCAGGTGTCTTTTTCTCTCCTTAGTTACCCTTTTCTCCTTAATGTATTTGCAGAATCCCTTTGGATTCTCCTTAACTCTATTTGCCAAAGCTATTCCATGTCCCCTTTTTGCCCCCCTGATTTCCCTCTTAACTATACTCCTACTGCTCTTATACTCCTCTAGGGATTCACTCGATTCCTGCTGTCTATACCTGAGATATGCTCCCTTCTTTTCTTGACCAAAACCTCAATTTCTCTAGTCATCTACCATTCCCTACACCTACCAGCCTTACCCTTCACCCTAACAGGAACATACTGTTTCTGGATTCTTGTTATCTCATTTTTGAATGCTTCCCATTTCCCAGCTGTCCCTTTACCTGCAAACATCTGCCCCCAATCAACTTTTGAACGTTCTTGCCTAATACCATCAAAATTGGCCTTCCTCCAATATAGAACTTTAACTTTTAGATCCGGTCTATCCTTTTCCATCACTATTTTAAAACTAATAGAATAATGGTCACTGGCCCCAAAGTGCTCCCCCACTGACACCTCAGTCACCTGCTCTGCCTTATTTCCCAAGAGTAGGTGAAGTTTTGCACCTTCTGTAGTAGATCCATCCACATACTGAATCAGAAAATTTTCTTGTGCATACTTAACAAATTCCTCTCCATCCAAGCCCTTAACACTATGGCAGTCCCAGTCTATGTTTGGAAAGTTAATATCCTCCACCATAACCACCCTATGGTTCTCACAGTTAACTGAGATCTCTTTTCAAATATGTTTATCAATTTCTCGATGACTATTGGGGGGTCTACAGTACAATTCCAATAAGGTGATCATCCCTTTTTCATTTTTCAGTTCCACCCAAATAACTTCCCTGGATGTATTCAGTACAGCAGTAATGTTATTGTTAATCAAAAACGCCACTGCCTCTCCTCTCCTGCTCCCCCTTTTATCCTTCCTCTCGCATCTATACCCTGGAACATTAAGCTGCTAGTCCTGTCCATTCTTGAGCCACATCTCTGTAATTGCTATGATATCCCAATCCCAAGTTCCCAACCATGCCCTGAGTTCATCTGCCTTACCTGTAACCCTCATGTACTGAAATAAATGCAGTTTAATTTATCAGTCGACCTTGTTCTCTGGTTTGTTCCTGCCTGCCCTGACTGTTTGACTTACTCCTTTTTCCAAATGTACCAATCTCAGACTGATCTCTTTCCTCACTATCACCCTGGGGTCCCACAGCCCCTACTAGTTTAACTCCTCCCATTCAGATCTAGCAAATCTCCCCACCAGTATATTAAGCCCCTTCCAATTCAGGCGCAATCTATCCTCCTTAAACAGGTCACTTCTACCCCAGAAGAGATTCCAATGATCCAAAAATGTGAATCCTTCTCCCCTGCACCAGCTCCTCAGCCATGCATTCATCTGCTCTACCCTCCTATTCCTACCCCCATTAGCTTGTGGCGCTGGTAGTAATCCAGAAATTACTGCCCTTGAGAACCTCCTTTTTAAATTCCTGCCTAACTTCCTATATTCTCTCCTCAGAATCCCGTCCTTATTTCTTCCAATGTGTACAACAACCTCCTGCTGGTCCCTCTCCCCTTTGAGAATATTCTGCACCCTCTCCGAGATATCCTTGATCCTGGCACCAGGGAGGCAACACACTATTCTGATGTCTTGCTGTCGGTCACAGGAATATCTGTCTGTGCCTCTGAGTAGAGAGTCTCCTATCACAATCGACCGCTTGGAACCTGACATACCCCTCGTTACATTGGAGCCAGTCTCGGTACCAGAAACCTGGCTGTCAGTGCTAAATTCCCCTAAGAGTCCATCACTCTCTACACTTTCCAAAACAGCACACTTGTTTGAGATGGGATAGCCACAGGAGGTTCCTACACTACCTGCCTCCTTCTCCTACCTTTCCTGGCAGTAACCCATTCACTAGCTTTCCTGCTCCTCTGATGCTGCCTGGCCTGCTGTGTTCATCCAGCTCCACACCTTATTATCACCTGACTGTATCTGTTGTTAGCCTCTCTGCTCCTATGATGCTGCTTGGCCTGCTGTGTTCATCCAGCCCTGCACCTTGTTGTCTCGGATTCTCCAGCATCTGCAGTTCCTACTATCTCTGTATCTGTTGTTTTTCTCCTTTCCTACTGCTGCCATCCATCACCCCCCACTCCTTCTCCCATCCACGGCTCCTGTAAGTTGCTCAGTGTCTGGAAATGCCATTCCAACTGATCCATGCGGTCCGATAGGATTCACAACCAAACACACTTCCGGCAGACATAATCATCAGTAACATGGAAACTCTCCTTAATCTCCCGCATCCAACAGGAAGAGCACATCACTCTACTAAAGGCCACCTTTGCACCTTAACAATCTACAGTCCCAGAAAATAGCACAGTCTTACTGCTCTAAAAAAACACTACCCCAGGCTAACTTAGCATCTATGTTTTATATTTTTAAAGTTTAATCAAAAGACAGATCTCAATAAAAACATATAATTAAAAAAAACACATTCTACTCACAACTGTAGATTTACAAAAACAAAACTAGCCGCTTAGCTGCTCCCCTGCTGTGAATCTTCCCACACAGATTTCTCCAAGGTCAGCTGTGAATTTCGCTGTTTATTTTTCTTGGTCGGTGTGAACTCAATGGGCCAAAGGGCCCGTTCCATGCTGTAGGGATTCTATGACTCTATTCTATCAAATAAGGTGAACGCACGCCAAGCATCATTTAATGGTTACAAAGAAATCTGGTCTGACCTTGTATTAAGACCTGATCAACCCACGTTAGAACATGCTCCAAAGCATTCCAAATACCGCAAGGGGTAGGGGGGCCTAAGAATTGTGCCCGGGTAATTGGTTACACCGTTTGCATGCAAAAAGCAGCCAGCAGTACTTGACAAGCAGCTTAACCTGTGGTGTCCATCCTCCCAGGATGTAGATCTGGTTCTGAACTGTGACTGCAGCGTGACATGCCAGGGCTAAAGGCAGTGGAGCCATACTCCTCCATTGGCCTGTCTCCAGGATGCACTTGTCCACACTGTTTGTGATCATGTATCGGCCCTTGAACTTCATCTGGCCTCCGATGAGGTACAAGTTACTGTGGGCGGTTCCCATTGCGTAGAGCTCTCGGAACGGAGCTGAGCTTAGGTTCTCCCAGTGCTGATTCCCTCGAACGTGGTACCTAGGGGTTGACAGGATGACTGGGGAGGGTTACTAACCTGTCAGTTCTACCATGGTGCACTCTGAGACTAGATTACCGTGTGGGTGAGCTCATAGAATCGTACAGTACAGAAAAGGCCCTTCGGCCCATCGAGACTGTACTGCCAAAAATAGCACACTTTGGTAGGAGGATTAAGAATGACTTAGAGCAGACTGGGGTATGGGTGAATGGTTATACAAACATTGGGACGGCATGGGGGCTCAGTGGTTAGCAACGCTGCCTCACAGCACCAGGGGCCCAGGTTCAATTCCAGCCTCAGATCACTGTCTACGTGGAGTTTGCACTTTCTCCCCATATCTGAGTGGGTTTCATCCCACAGCTGACAGGTGTGCAGGCTAGGTGGATTGGCCATGGGAAATGCAGAATTACAGGGAAAGGGTAGGGGAGTGTGTCTGGGTGGGATGCTCTTCGGAGAGTCAGTGTGGACTTGATGGGCCAAATGGTCTGCTTCCAGATAGAGATTCTATGATTCTAAACATTACAAGTTTACTAGGCACAAAACACCAGACTTCATTGTTAAATTCATTCACTGGACATGGGTCTTGCTGGCTAGGTCAGCGTTTATTGCCCAGCCCTATATGCCCAGAGGTCTGGAGTCACATGTAAGCCAGACCAGGTAAGGAGAACAGTTTCCTTCCTGAAGGACATTAGTAAACCAGATGCTTTTCCCCAACAACTGACTATGATTTTATGGCTGAGGGAGCTCGGGCTTTTTTCATTAGAGCGAAGAAGAATGAGCAGGGACTTGATAGAGGTGTTCAAGATGATGAGAGGCATAGATAGAGTGGATAGTCAGAGACTTTTTCCCAGGGCGGAAATGACTATTACGATGGGGCATAATTTTAAGGTGACTGGAGGAAGGTATAGGGGAGATATCAGAGGTAGATTCTTCACACAGAGAGTGGTGGGTTTGTGGAATGCGCTGCCGGCAGTGGTAGTGGAGTCAGATACTTTAGAGACTTTTAAGTGACTCTTGGATCGGCACATGGAGGATAGTAAAATGTAGGGTATGCAGGGTAGTTTGATCTTAGTAGGATAATAGGTCGGCACAACATCATGGGCGGAAGGGCCTGTACTGTGCTGTACTGTTCTATGTTCTACGTCCTTAATTCCATTTGTTTTGTTATTAAATTCAAATTCTACCACCTGCCAAAGCAGGGTTCAAATTCAGCTCCTCAGAACATGATCTGGGTCTCTGGATTAACATTATAATGAGAGTACCAGTAGACCATGACTTCCCTTGCGTTCCTGGAGGAACAGAATTCACAACTAAGAATTATGTTAAACCTTGACAGAATCTTGCTTGGGAACATAGAAAACAGGAGTAGACCTTCGGCCCATTGAGCCCAATCCATTGTTCATTCTGATCATGGCTGATCTCTATCTCAACGTCGTGTTCCCAATCTCTCCCCGTCCCTCTTGATACCTTCGGAGTCCAGAAATCGATCTCTTTCTTCAATATATTGTGACTTGGCCTCCACAGCCTTCTGTGGTAAAGAATTCCACAGGTTCACCACCTTCCAAGTGAGGAAGTTTCTCCTCATCTCAGTCCTAAATGGCCTACCCCATCCCCCTAAAACCATGACATTATGTTCTAGACCTCTGAAATATGGGAAACATCATCCCTGCATCCCAGTCAGAATGTTATATATTTCAATGAGATCACCTCTCTTTCTGAACTCCACTAATTACAGGTGTGGTCAACCCCTACTCAATTTGAGTAAAAGCCTGAACCACTAAAAAGCACAAAGGTGGCTTGCATTTGATAAGGTAAGGCTTGATGTCATCTACTGCTAGACCATATTAGACACAATTCTGGTCTTCATAATTAATTTTAAAAATCTCAGACGCACAGGAGAGAAAAGCTAATACGATTTACAAGTGCAACATGAGATTTGAATACGTGGAAGGTCCAAAGATCATGAAGCAAGGATCCTTTATTCCACTGGCAGCAGGTCATTATAATTATGAAGGAAAGTTAAGTTTAAACAAAAAAGTATTTACATGGATTAGAGATTGAGGAATCCTTTGCCTTTTTGCTCCTTCTTCCCATGTGGCCTCCTACCCCAAAGAAAGCCTTTTGTTGACAGTTCCAGCTGTCCTCCCTCACTGTTGCCATCTACTGAAGGCTCTGTTGTGCTAAGATGATCTCAGATTGGAGAAGCTACAGGAAACTTGAGAAGCCTTTCAGGCTGGGGTTCTTTTCAAGAAAAGAGCTTTGCAAAATCCTGACAAGGTTTGACATCTGGCTGTAATTTTATTGGATTGAACCAGTGCCAGCTGACAGTGAGATCATGACAGTGATAAGTTGAGAAGGGTCCCGACCCGGAACATCAGCTTTCCTGCTCCTCTGATGCTGCCTGGCCTGCTGTGCTCCTCCAGCTCCACACTGTGTTGTCTCTGATTCCAGCATCGGCAGTTCTTACTATCTCTGAGTGAGATCATGACAACTGTTTTACTGATGGTGGCCGTTTGAAAGGTGCTGCTGGTTCAGGAAGGGAGCGTGTTGTGTCAAGGTTCCAAAGGGAGTTCAAAACTGAACTTGCAGGGGGTGTCGTTCCCATGTATCTCCTACCCTTGTCTTTCTAGATGAAAACGGTCGAGGATTTAGAAGATGCTGTCTAAGAATCTTTGGTGAATTTCTGCAGTGCATCCTGTAGTTAGTATGCACTGCTATTCCTGAGTGTCGGTGGTGGAGGGAGTGGATGTTTGTGAATGAGGTGCCAATCAAGTGGGCTGTATTGTCTTGGATGGTGTCGAGCTTCTTGAGTGTTGTTGGGGCTGCACTCATCCAGGCAAGTGGGGAGTATTCCATCACACTCCTGACTTGTGATTTGTAGATGGTGGACGGACTTTGGGGAGTCAGGAGGTGAGTTACTTGCTGCAGTATTCCCAGCTTCTGACTTGCTCTTGTAGCCACAGTGTTTATAAGGTAAATCCAATTCTGTTTTTGATCTATGGGGGTAAACCCAGGATGTTGATAATGGGGGATTCAGTGATAGTGACACCATTGAATGTGGAGGGGCAAAGGTTAGATTCTCTCTCACTGGTGATAGTCATTGTCTGACATTTGTGTGGCATGAATGTAACTGGTCACTTGTCAGCCCAAGCCTGAATATTGTCCAGATCTTGTTACATTTGAACATGGAGTATCTGAGGAGTTGCAAATGATGCTGAACATTGTGCAATCATCAGTGAACGTCCCCACCTCTGACCTTATGATGCAGGGAAGGTCATTGATGGTTGAAGATGGTTGGGCCTAAGACTCTAGCCTTTAGAGGGAGTAGTTGCTTTTGGACCAGATCTCTATGGTCCTCGTATTCCTGCCTGACGGAATGTCATTGTATTAGCTACTGTCCTGGAATAAACCTTCTTGTTAGCTAAGAACAGAGCCAATCCTGTAGAGACACTATGGTGCTGAATGCTCTACCACTAATCATTAGATAGTAAAGTCACCAGGGGTCTGCTCTCCATCTTTAGAGAGGAACAACTGGTGATGGTTTAACCTGAGGGTCACCACACCTCAGGTGAGGGAAACTCGTTGAAAAGGTGGGACTTTCAGCCAATACAGGAATTGGTAACGTCATGGTAACCTCAGCCAATAAGTTGTGGTACCACTCTACATTGCAATCCAGTCCCCTAACCATGCCAAACAACACCATGACAATCGTTACACAGATCCAATACAAAGCAAAGATGAAGGAGGAGAAGTGGCATTGAACAACCTTGGACCGCACGCACGCACACACACACACACAAAATAAGGCGCCTGGTGTGGTCGTCTGGGAACATACCACAAGTCCTGATGCTGAGAGAAGAGAACGAGAAGCACAACAAAAGGGAAAGGGGCTAGAAGCAGTCCAAAGATTAGATGGAAGACATCCTGACAGCCTTAGGCATCTTGTGTGGACATCAAAAAGCATAGTAATGTACACAGCAAAAGATCATTAGAGGATATTTAGCCCTGTATGAGATGTCATATGTCTTGAAAGGGAAAGAATCATATTCCATGAGTCAGAAGGAAATTTTTTGCATGTTGTTAAGTAAATATTTATCTGTTGCAAAAAGGATTTAATTGTAAGATGTAGCATAGCATTACTTGTGTCAGTTATAGCTCAGTTGGCAGCCCACTTGCCTCTAAATCAGATGAGTGTGGGTTCCAGTCTCAATCCAGGATTTAAGCACAAAAATCCAGGCTGATACCTCTCGAGCCAGTATTGAGGGAGGGCTGAGGAGCTGCTGGCTCTTGGTTGAGACATCAAACCTTAACCCTGACTGCTCTCCCAAGTGTAGGCAAAAGATCCCACATGATGTTATTCTGAAGAAGAGTTGTTTCTGATATTTATCCTTCAATTAACAGATTATCTCGTCATTAACACATTGCTGGGAACTTGCCGTGCCCAAATTGGCTGCAAAACGCTGCATTTCTACAATACAACGGGGTGACTACATTTCAAAAAGAGGCTGAATGGTTAACAATCCCATTTCTGATCCCCCTCAGGGGACTAAGGACCTTCCCCAGAGGGCTCAAGCATGTCATCATATGACCCTCCCAGTGCAGTACTGAGGGAATGCTGCACTGCTGGAGGAACTATCTTTCAATGAGATGTTAAGCCAAGAGTCGCTTTGTTGTCTGAGATTAACACAAAAGTTCCCATGAAAGCATTTACAAGACAAGCCAGGAAACTTTCCTGGCCAATACTTGCCCCTCACATATCAAATGATGTTCTTATTATTCCACTTCTTTTGAGGGAAATTGTTCATAGAATATGGGTGTGACTGGTCACGTCACTATTTTTACCCATCGCTAATCGTAAGGAATGAAAGAGGAATGAAGAAGTTGGGACTGTTCTCCTTGGAAAGTTTAGGAACAGATTCAATCACAGTTTTCAAAACCATGAGGTGTCTAGATAGAATGGACAGCGAGAGATTGTTCCTACTCTTGGAGGAATCAAGACTCAGAGGGCACAGGTTTAAAGTAATTTGTGATGTGGAGATGCCAGTGTTGGACTGGGATGGACCCAAAGTCAGAAATCACTCGACACCAGGTTATAGTCCAACAGGTTTACCTGAAATCACAAGCTTTCAGAGCGCTGCTCCTTATTGGGAATAGAACCAATGACAATATGAGGAAAATGTTTTTGTGTAGCGAGTGATTAGGGTTTGGAATGTCTTGTTGCAAGCAAGGTCAGTTGAGGCTTTTGAAATGGATTGGATCATTTTCTGAACAGGAAGAATTTGCAGGGCTACAGGGATAAAGGAGGGGAGTGGCCCTTGGTGAATTGCTGTTTTGGAGAACCAGCATCGGCTCAATGGTCCAAATGGTATCTCCAGGGCTGGAACCAATTGATGATTCACTTTGATGAATTGATGATTCTCAATCAAATAGTTAACTAGAATTCATGTAGCACAGAAACAATTGGCTTCATGACAGTATTTCTGTACCACAACCTCCTCACAGCCAATCACATCAAACCACATCAACACATCCGTCGATTCCTTTCTCCCTAAAATTCTTATCTCAGCTTCTCCTTAATAAATACATCTACACTATTCACTCAACCACTATGTGGTTGCGAGTTTCACATTCAAAACACACTCAGGGTAAAGTTTCTTGTGAATTCCTTCTTGGATATATTCGAGGCTTTTGCTCTGAAAGGACTGTTGTTGGAGGATCTCGTAGATACCAGCCAATTTGACACATCACACAGACTTCGGTCGAAAATTGAGGATTCTCCACTGGGTCCTTTTAGTTTTAGTAATTATCTCAAAGTGTGTAACTTTATTTCCTCTTTATTCATTCATTAGGGCATTGTGTACAGTTTTGGTCTCCTAATCTCAGGAAAAGTTTTATTGCCATAGAGAGAATGCAATGAAGGCTCACCCAAACTTGTTCCTGGAATAGTGGGACTTTCCGATGAAAAGAGATTGGACAAACTGGGCCTGCATTCTCTCCAGCTTCAAAGAATGAGAGGTGATGGTGTTGAAACTGACAAAATAATTCAAAGGGATAGACAGGGGAGAAGCAGGTAAGATGGATCTCTTAGTTGGGGAGCCCAGAACCATGGGAGTATAACTTAATAATAAGGAGGATGCCATTTAGGAATGAGATGAGAACTGTTTTTCCTTAGAGGGCTGTGAATCTTTGGAGTTCTGTAATTCTGAGGACTGCAGAAACTCAGACTTTGAGCACATATAAAGTAAAGATTGATGGATTTCTGAATATCAATGGCATGAAGGGTTATGGATATAATGCGGGGACCGGCACCGAATTGTTCAATCAACCATGATCATATTAAGATTTGATGGGCTGAATGGCCTACTTTTATTACTATTTTCGCATGATCAATAAGTGAAATCCAACCAAAGTAGGTGAACTCATAATAGATAAAGGAACCGAACCTGGCATCATCTTGGACCACATGGCTGCGTGTTTCCTGTATCTTGGAAAGAAAGTACCACTCTAGCAGCTTCCAAAAACAGAAGTGCCATAATACTCCCAAATATTATTCAGTTAAAAAGTTATTCCATTTCCATAAAGGAATCCTTTTTAAAAGACATTTTAAACACAATAGCAACATTCAAGAAGCACCTGGACAAATACACGAATAGGAAGGGAATAGAGGGATATGGATCCTGTAAGTGAAGACAGTTTCAGTATGGAAGGGCAAAATGCATTGGCACAGGGTTGGAGGGCCAAAGGGCTTGTTCCTGTGCTGTATTGTTCTTTGTTCTTAATGAACCAAGATTATATTCAGCATTCATAAAACCTCCTTGTTTTTCAATTCTAGGCTTCCGTGAACCACAGTGGCCTTTCGGGGTTAATTCCAGAAGACTTGTTAAGCTTGTTGCTGCTTTCAAAAGACTTGCAAATCTGAAAAGCTAGATTTTGGTGTTCTCATGCTGAAGTGGGTAGTGTCCCTGCCTCCAAGCAAGAATCTCCGCCTTCAAGTCTCACTCCAACACTTGGCCAAGGGAGGTGTATTCACGATGCAATCAAATTGGTTGATTATCAACCTGCAAAACCCTTGTGACACTCCAATGGCAGGCTAAGAGTGGGAAAGATCCCTGGACAACCAGGTGATGAGAAGATATTGGAGCCTTGACCATCACTAACCATAACTCTACGCTACAATGTGCAGGTCAAAATGCATGTTACCACAATAATCTATACTCAGTGAACTGTATCACACAGAACTCTATTGCCCTTGACCTCTGGTTATATAAATCTATTCCATAAAATTCATCATAATTCAGGACCTTTTGATACTGCCATAGATAAATCGCAGAAAGATGCATACAGGAAATGCCTGGAGATGTGTTGGAGGCAGGTTAAACTGAGGCATTCAAAAGGGACATTGGATGGTTATTTGGATAGTAATGATGTGCAGGGAGATGGAGAAAAGGCACTGGGTAATAGACTAGAGCAATGGGCTGAATGGCCTTTTTCAGCGCTGTAACATTTCTGTGATTGTAAAGAGATCTCAGATTGACACAGAGGTGAACAGTCTTGTCAGGTTGGCATTGAGTTAAGGAATAATAGGTGAATCTTTGTCCATCTTCTAACTTGTGAGGTTCTTTAAGCCAGAGTCAGCTTCTTGCTGACTTTGTGGTGTCTACCCACCGTGTCCCTCGCCCAGGAGAAAAGGTGCCCCGAAAGTACCTACCTCACTATCTCCACATTCTTTGCCTTTTGCCTCGATAGTTTATTCACTCCTGCTTCACCAGCCAAAATAATATCATTATTTTCAGTCACAATTCCAGTGCAGACATATCCCAAAGCTTCACCGCAACTCGGTGACACAATATAGTAACATTTCTTTGTAGTGGGTGCATAACAAAAGCTGGCTTCAGTATAACTCTTGTGCCTTGACTTTATTCCTTGGCCGTTGTTACCAATGCAGAGAAGGAGTTCGGTATTCTCCATCCCATAACGTAGACTGAGAGATGGATGTTGCTGGGCCTTATGGATGGTCTCTATAGCAACCTGAATCATGTTGTAGCATTCCCCGTCACTAAGGAGGATGGTGTTCCTTTTAAGAGTCTCCCTCAGGAAGGTAGGACTGATGAGCTCCAGTCTTACCTGCTTCATGAGTTCCACAAGGTGGACTGCCCGGGAGTTACGGTCGTGGTTCACCCAACGAACAACGAGATCCAAAATGCTCTCCTCACGTGAGATGTTGAGATCATCAGAGCAGATCAAAGGTAGCAACTGATGTCCTTCTATCTCCAGCACCTCGTCCTGCAAACAGACCTCTGCAAAGTGCCGGTGAAGGTACTTACTCGCTGGATCAGCTAGGTCTTCTGCTCCTAGCTGCTTGGCAAAGTAATAAATCCCGAGACAGTTTGACACATCCATGTGATCCATCATGTACTTCTGGCAAGCCATGAAGACACCTTCCATTTGGAGGAAGTAAGCCATGGTGGCCACTCCCTGGACATTGGAGTTGGTGAGATGCAGTTCTGAGTTGTACATGTAGTTCAGGATTGTAGCCACACCCTCTGACTGTGCGTCATGTAACACCACCTCCCTCTGACTGCATTCCGCCAGGCCGCAGGTGAACATTGCACGGAAATAGGGGCTGAATGCAGCCAATAGCAGCCGATGGCAAGGGAATTGACATCCTTCAGCCAAGAGCACGACATCAGTCAACTCATCTGCATCCTTCATTTTGTTAATCTGGCAAAGCAAATTCAAGCTGTGCTTGACCCGAGCACTGTCCTCACGATCCATGACTGTCTTCAGCTACCATCCACTGAAAAGAAAATATCAAAAGGTTTGGTTTTCGTCAAAGTTCCCATCACCGTCACTTGACCAGAATGAGTTTGTCCCCTGCGGTCGCTCAAGTTCCACAGCCCATCATAACAGTTAGCCATTGTCTCTCAGTTGTTAGGCAAAACGAATCAACCGGAATTTCCCATCACCATTCGCACAGTTTAATCTCATCGCAGAAACAGAGAGTATGCAGAGTTGTCTTTGTCTGATTAGCACAATGGGGACAAACGGAGTTTTGTTGGGGCCTCCACTTTTTGCAGTTTACACCAATGACCTGGATGCAGGGAGCTAAGGCATTGTGGCTACACTTGCAAATAGTACCAAGATAGGCAGGAAATTACGTTATAAAGAACTCGTAAGGAAATTGCAGATGATTATTACAGATGAACAGATGAGCAAAAATCTGGCGGTTGGAATATATGGCGGTGGGAAACTATGAAGTCACTCACTTTAGCAGGAGGAATGAAAAAGAAGGGTTGAAATTAAACAGAGGATGACTGTGGAGCTCCAAGATGCAGAGGGATTTAGTGTTTCAGTTCATGAGTCACTAATGTTGTGAGGTTGGGTACAGTACTTGTGGATTGGAAGGCAGGACATTAGAGTTTGTTTGTAAAATATGGGGTGGGAGGCGGGAAGAGTGTGTGGTCCCTTTAAAAGATGATGTGTTTTTCTAGGCCTGGAGATTTACAAAAAAATGTCTGTGAGCAGCACCAGGCACAGGGGGTCCCTGAAATTGAAACATTTATATCAAAAGGCTGTATGGTTAGTAATCCAGGCAACAGTCTTGTTTTATTAATAAGGCAACCAGTTTGAATATCAGCCAATTAATTTAAACTAGGCATTTACAGACTAGAAACCAATTAAATTTAAATCTGATGGTTTTGACAACCTAGGACCAATCCTATTGTAAGAAATTGATGGGTCATCAAGGGCATAAAAGAAGAGTGTGTTTGAAAATCGGTGTGAGAGGAACCGCCATCGTTTAGCGCTAACAACCAGCAAATCTAAAGAGAAAATCACTGGCTCTCATGGAATTCTCTAAGCTCTCAGAGGAACCATCATCTGATTAAAGGTATAGTGGCATTCTTAGCTAATATTCCTGACAGAAGAATTTGATGGAGAAAGGCGGTCCTGACTGAAGAACAGCGGAGAAGGCACAGAACATTCCAGAAGACTTATCCTGGCTGTAATTTTGAGAGACTAAGTTTTAAGTTTTTGTTTGTCAATTTGGTTTATATAAGTGGGAGTTATATTTATTGGAACAGCATACCATTAGAACTTTGTTTTATTTGGGAATAGTTAATATTTGAGAGGGAATTGTTCATAAAGTCCTTGTCCTGACAGTGTTTGATGGAGGCAGTGTAGAGAGAGCTTTATTCTATATCAAGCCCTGTACTGTCCCTGCCCTGAGAGTGTTTGATAGGGACAGTGTAAAACATAGAAACAAAGAAACATAGAAAATAGGTGCAGAAATAGGCCATTCAGCCCTTCAGGCCTGCACCACCATTCAGTAAGATCATGGCCGATCATGCAATCTCAGTATTTGACTCCCGTTTTCTCTCCATACCCCTTGATCCCTTTAGCTGCAAGGGCCACGTCCAGCTCCCCCTTGAAAATATCTAATGAACTGGCCCCAACAGCTTCCTGTGGGAGAGAATTCCACCGGTTCACAACTCTCTGAGTGAAGGAATTCTTCTTCATCTCAGACCTGAATGGCTTACCCCTTATTCTTAGACTGTGACCCCTAGTTCTAGACTTCCCCAACATTGCGAACATTCTTCCCGAATCTAGCCTGTCTAGTCCCATCAGGATTTTATATGTTTCTATGAGATTCCCCCCTCATTATTCTAAATTCCATCGAATACAAGCCCAGTCGATCCAGTCTTTCCTCATGTGTCAGTCCTGCCAGCCTGGGAATCAGTCTGGTGAACCTTCACTGGACTCTCTCATTAGCAAGGATGTCCTTCTTCAGACTAGGAGACCAAAACTGTACACAATACTCAAGGATAGTAGGAACTGCAGATGCTGGAGAATCTGAGATAACAAGGTGTAGAGCTGGATGAACACAGCAGGCCAAGCAG
>NC_063347.1:4217456-4233312 GCF_021869965.1 Rhincodon typus
ATTTAAAGTAAGGGGCAAGAAGTTTAGAGGGAATGTGAAACTCACTGCCTGCGAGGGTGGCAGAGGCAGAAACCCTCATAATATTGAAGAAGGATTTAGATTTGCAATGCCAAAGCTTTGGGCCAAGTGCTAGAAATTGGGATGAGCATAGTCAGCTAGTCATGACTAGCTTAGACTCAATGGGTCAATGGGCCTTTCTCTGTGCTGCAGATTTCTATGACGCAATCCCAAAATGTTGAAATTGCACTTCTGATTGTTGAGTCAGAATGGTTTGTTATTCTGTTCACTTACCAGAGCATGTGCAAAGATGAAGACCTTTAGATTTGGGAAGCGGTCTGTTATCATGTCAAAGTGTTGCAGGGAATCCCGGATGTAGACTCTGAAACTGGACACGTACATGCGCTTGCCTTCACTCTGCCCATGGCCAACTGTGCAAGGAGGGAGAAAGGAAAGATAATCGCTTAGAGGAATGGTACAAATGAGTGGGGAGCTCCAACCAACACTAAACAAGATGTTACAGACCAGGAGGGTGCGCAGTTCACTCTTGTTCAGGTGGGGTAGTGTCGGGGGAGGGAGAAGGGCTGCTGAGGTCACCCTTTGCACACCAGGGTAATCAGGTTGATTAGTGGACCCCTCCTGTTCAATAATGTGCTATCGCTACACCTCCAGGTCCCCAGTCACTGAATGTGAAGATACTGGAAGAATTAACTTGTGCCTACGCAACAGTTCAGTATGACACTAAAATAAACATTTGCTAAATGCTTCGTTATGTCTAATTACTTCAATCAAGCAACACTCATGAAGAAAGATTTGCAAATTTAATACAGCACTTTATTAAATACTTTATTTAATACTAGTGACGGCCGCATCCCCTGAATAAACTAAGACACAAGCACTCTCACCTCAGGAGTTTAAGAACCCACTTGCCGATGTGAGTATTCATTGATACCTATTCATTTCTGTAGCATCTTTCCCAGCCCCAAGTCATCCCAAAACATTCCAAAATTAATAAGGTGGGGTCACTCTTGTTGTGGAGGAAGCACAGCAGCCAATTTGCGCACAGTAATATGGTAATGACCAGGTAACTCATTTTGGTGCAAACACAACAATTGCTGGAGAAACCCAGCAGATCTGGGCAGCATTTGTGGAGAGAAAACGTAGTTAACATTTTGAGTCCAACGACCATTCTGCAGATCAGTTCTGAAACGTCAACTCTGTTTCTCTCTCCACAAATGCTGCCAGACCTGTTGAGTTTCTCCAGCAATTCTTTAACTTTGCTTTGGATTTCCAGCATCTGCAGTTCCCTGTTTTATATGAATCAGTTTTGGTGAAATCGGTTTGAGTGATAAATATTGGTGCCATAACATTAACGAGTACATCTCTGCCCTTTGCACCCAGCTGCCAGGCCAGACCTACAGTTGGCACACTTAGCTGGTCATATCCCAGGGGACTTCATGTGAACATCACAAACAAGGCCACGCAGCCCATCGATCCACCATTCAATAAGATCATGGCTGATTCGATTGTAAACACAAATCCACATTAGCTCCTCCCTCATACAGCCTTTCACCCCCTTGCTTAACAAGAATCTATCCAAATATCTAACACCTCCTTAAAAATATTTAAAAGCTCTGCTTCCATCACCTTTCCAAAGGAAAGTTCCAAAAGACCCTTGGATGGAAAAAAATTTCACCTCATGTCTGTTTTAAGATATTTTCCGTAACAACTTGTTCAGATCTGTACACCTCTGAAGCAGGTTGGACTTGAACTTGGACCTCCAGGCTTACAGGCAGGGACACTACCACAAAAGCCATTATCTCTGCCTTAACTGATGTTGAAACAGTGACCCCAAATTACAGATTCTGCTGTGACAGGCATAACACCATCTATATCCTCCCTGAAAAAAAACCCCTTTAGCCAGTGACACTTACAAACTGCGAATGATTTTGAAAAAGAATTGTATAAAAATTGTTCCTTCCTACTTCTCACTCTCACCTAAGCACTTGTACCACCCTGGAACTGGACGCAATTTCCAAACAATCATTTTTTCTCTGACTGGCTTCCTCACATTGTGACTTAACCTGACACCCCGTCTGACCTCGGTTAACTCCAGTCTCGAGAACTCTCCAGACATCACCTACATTAACCTGACACCCCATGCTTCCATCAAAATCACTCTTTGAGACTGACCTCCCAGCTCTGACTTCCCCAATCCCAACACTTTCAATATTTTTATAACCCATGGGTGTTCAAACTAAATTAGAAGTTAATTCTTTCAGGGTCCACTGTATTACTCGAGGAATGTTCAAACCGATTCTGAAGGGATGTCTGGAGAGTTCTCGAGACTGGCGTTAACTGAGGTCAGACGGGGTGTCAGGTTAAAGTCACAATGTGAGGAAGCCAGTCAGAGAAAAAATGATTGTTTGGAAATTGCGTCCAGTTCCAGGGTGGTGCAAGTGCTTAGGTGAGAGTGAGAGGTAGGAAGGAACTATTTTTATACAATTCTTTTTCAAAATCATTCGCAGTTTGTAGGTGTCACTGGCTAAGCCAGCATTCAATAATAAACCCTAATTAAAAGCCAACGACATTGCTGTGGGTCTGGAATCACATGTAGCCCAGACCAGATAAGGACAGCAGTTTTATTCCCAAAAGGGCATTAATGAACCAATTAGGTTTTTACCAACAATCCTCAATGGCTTTGTGGTCATCATTAGACTCTTAATTCTAGATTTTTATCAAATTCAAAAACCATGGCAGGATTTGAACCTGGGTCCCCAGAACATTACCTGGGTCTCTGGATTAATAGTCAAATGATGACACCACTAGGCCTATATATGCTATCAAATCCTGAAAAGGCTGTGGAAGCAAATTCAATGATAACTTTCAAAGGGAACTGGATCATACAATCTTATGGGGTTCAACCGAATGTGAAGCAACGCTATGGTAAGCTGTAAGATTCTGAGGGATACTGGTAAAGGGCTTGTTAAGACGGATGATGGGTTGGTGAGTTGAAAACAGGGGAGGCAAAAGTTCTAAAAACAGAAATTGCTGGAAAATCTCAGAACACTGAGGAAGCTGAAAGTCAACTGTCCAAGGAAAGGAGGAAAGAATTCCTAAATGGTAGCCATGCCTTGCTCATCAAGGGGTAGGCAATGGCCTAGTGATATTATCGCTGGACTGTTAATCCAGGGACCCAGCTGATGTTCTGTGGTCCTGGGTTCAAATCTCTCCATGGCAGATGGTGGAATTTGAATTCAATAAAATACCTGGAATTAAGAGTCTAATGATGACTGTGAATACATTGCCGATTGTTGGAAAAACCCTCCTGGTTCACTAATGTCCTTTAGGGCAGGAAACTGCCATCCTTACCTGGTCTGGCCCACATGTGACTCCAGACCCACAGCAATGTGGTTGACTCTTAACTGCCCTCTGGGCAATAAATGCTCGCCTGGCCAACGATGCCCTCATCCCGTGAATGAATAAAGGGGAAAAAAAACTGGGGTCATCGGGGCTCCTGGGTGACCTTCCATAGGGTTTGTGAAAGTGTGAGCAGGGGGTGGAGTGAGGCTGTTAGATGTGCAGGGTCAGTCAACTGCTTCACAGGGAGGAATACTGAACTGATTGAAACATGTCAGGTCCTTAGAGGACCAGACATACAGACGGTGCAGAAAGACTGTTTCCCGCCTGTGGAAAATTCTACAACCGGAGGGCATCATCTTAGAGCAATGGGTTACCTGCTTGAGGCAGACATGGGAAGGAATTTCTTCTCTCAGAGGGGAGTGAATCTGTGAAATTGTTTACTTCAGAGGGCTGTTGAGGCTGGGTCGTTGAAATAACTGTGCAAAGGCAAGTCACCCTTTACTTACTTGTGCACAGTACACTGGATATAGCCAGCCATCTCAGAGTCAGTCCCCTGAACTGAGGGGATTCTAAGACCCCTGTTAATATTTGGTCAGCCACGGTTTCCTGATTGGCCTGGGTTTTTAAGCCCAATCATCGACCTCGCACTCAACAAGATCCACCTGGTTCCAATCACTACAGTCACTAAGTCTGTATTTTCAATCTGTAAAGGTATCAATGGGCTATGGAAAAAAGGCAGGAAAGTGGATTTGAAGATTTTTTTTATTATTCATTCACAGGATGAGAGTGTTGCTGGCTAGGCAGCATTTATCGACCATCCTAGAGGGTAGTTAAGAATCGCCCACATTGCTGTGGGTCTGGAGTCAGTTTCCTTCCCTAAAGGGCATTAGTGAACCACACGGGTTATTCCTCAACAATGAATTCATTGTCATTAGTCTGTTAAGTCCAATTCTCTTGAATTCAAATTCCACCAGCTGCCATGGCAGGATTTGAACCCAGATCCCCAGAACATTACCTGGGTCTCTGGATTAACAGTCTAGCTGAACTGCCACTGGGCCATCGCTTCCCCAAACTGATTAGCAGATCACCCGTGAGCTCATTCAATACCGGAACAGACTTGATGGGCTGAATGGCCCAAGTCTGCTGCTACCTCTTATGAAAGATATACATTTGAAAAGGAAACATTTCCAGGACTGCATGTGGGAAAAGAGCAGAGAAATTGGACTAATTGGGTAGATCTTTCAAAGAGCTAGAATTTTTGTGATGGACTGAATGACTTCCTGCTGCGCTATACAATTCTATAAATGGACAGGGAGTTGGGGGAGGAGGGGGATAGGCTCGATGGGTAATTGCATCTCCAAATCCTTTTCTAAAAGGGATTAATTCCTTTGGCCTCTGTTCTCCAAACCCATCATTAACCTGGAACCGCGCTTCTGAGAAAGTTACGTACAATTTGGCAGGCAGACTGTTACTGAGGCAAAAACAGAATGCAACTGCCAAATTCGGAACAAAGTCGGGTTACAGCCTTTTGTTTAACCTCAAACAAGTGGGGCCTAGCTAAAGACTCCAGCTCAGAACATAACATTTCTACTCTACGCAAAAATTGCTGGCAACAAAAAATAATGGAACAAGAATTTAAGATTTGTAGAAGCAAATCAATCTCCCAAAAAGAACAGTCTTCATTCATTCCAGTGAAAGGGACATATCAGCACTTTAATTCTAAAAACTGCAAAAGAACAGGATGGGAGGTGAGGAGATTTTGATTTTAAACTCAGTGAGTTGTTGTGATGGGGAAAATGCTGCTTGAAAGCACTTTCAACAGTAACTTTCAAAGGAAAATCAGATATACACTTGAAAGGCAGAGATTTCAAGGATTTTGGAATAAGAGTGAGTGAGTGCTACTAATTGCTCTCTGTTCTACGATGTACAAATTTAGCTTCTCTAGTCTCTCCGTACTCAGCGTAATCTTATGAATGGGGCTTTGCAGTGTGTTTTCCAGTAAATTCCTGGCAACTGTTTCCGGGCTGGTTAGGCTCATTGCTTCAGTGGATGCTTAACATGTCTTTGTTGAAGGACCCTTTTCCGAATGAATTAGCTATGGCACAATCCCATCTAAACTATAATACTACACAATTCATCGAAGGTGGAAGGGATACAGGGTAACAAGAGCTTAATGGTGCTTTTAACAGAATAGGTATTTGGCTTTGTTTGGTGTCCATAAGACCATAACATGTAGAGGCTGAACTAGGCCATTCAGCCCATCGAATCTGCTCCACCGTCCAGTGTACTCATGGCTGATTTAATAATCCTCAACTCCACTTTCCTGCCTTTTCCCTATAACCCTTGATTCCCTTCCAGATTAAAAATCTCTTTATTTCAGCCTTGAATGGCAGCCCTCAACAGTAAAGAATTCCACAGAGTCACTACATTCTGAGAGAAGAAACTTCTCCTTAACCCTGTCTTACATGAGCAGCCCCTTATTTTAAGATGGCACCCTCTGGTCCTAGATCCTCCCACAAGGGGAAACAACCTTTTGTTTTTCCTTTGTTCATTCACAGGATGAGGGCATCACTGGCTAGGCAGTATTTATTGCCCATCCCTAATTGCCCAGAGGGCAGTTAAGAGTCAACCACATTGCTGTGGGTCTGGAGTCACATGTAGGCCAGACCAGGTAAGGATGGCCATTTTCTTCCCTAAAGGACATTAGTGAATCAGATGGGTTTTTCCCCAATAATCAGCAATGGATTCATGGTCATCATTAGACTCTTAATTCCAGACATTTATTGAATTCAAATTCCACCACCTGCCATGGCAGGATTCAAACCCAGGTCCCCAGAACGTTATCTGGGTCTCTGGACTAACAATCCAGCGATAATACCGCTAGGCCATCACCTCCCCTCTCCACATTGACCCTGTCAAGTAACCTGTGAATCTTTTATGTTTTAGTAACGTGTCCTCTCGTTCTTCTGTATTTATAATGCATCTATATCTGTATCTGTAATGGTGCGCCTCTCAGCACTATCCTGCCACGTACCTCCGCACTAAATATAAAACAGAGAACCGCAGAGGCTGGAAATCTGAAATAAACACAGAATGCTACAGAAGCTCAGCAGATCCTTCAGCATCTGTAGAGAGGGAAGCGAAGTTAACGTTTTGAGTTCAATGACCCTTTGTCAGAACTGGAAAATGCTGGTTATTTATGCTGTCACTTCTGCAGAGGGAGCTAGCTGCTTCACCCAGGAAGCAGTGCATGTAGAGGAAGACTAACAGTCTATTTGTTAACAACAGTCTTCTTCCCTCTTCATTCTGGGACAAGGCGAGATCTCAGAGGAGGGAGGCCAGGCCGGGGCCTCTTGGAGAGGTAGCGGTAACAGCCTGGCCTAGCAGTGGACTCCCAATTGCAGTAGGCCCAGAGCGGGGACTCCTGGCATTGGTGAGGTAGCAGCAGAGCCAGGGACTCCCAGTTGCAGTAGGCCCAGAGCGGGCACTCCTGGCACTGGCGAGGTAGCAGTAGAGCCAGGGACTCCTGGTCATGGTCATGGCAGACCCAGAGTATGGATCCCTGGGTTGAGGGGCGAGGGCAGTTTCAGCACAAGACCCGGCATTGGTGAGGTGGGCCCACTGGCGAAGAGATGGTGCCTGAAGACTGGCAGCACCTATGTTGGTGGGTCCATCCCAGGCTGCGGTGAGGCGGTGGAGGGGGGGTGATGGCACATGTGTCATTGGTGAGCCGACTCAGGAGTCATGGCAGAGGCAACAGAACAAAGGTGGACTCTCTTCCAGTTACCCAACCCGAAACGTCAACTTTCCTGCTTCTGTGATGCTGCCTGGCCTGCTGCGTTCCTCCAGCTCCACGCTCTTGTCGTCTCTGACTCCAGCATCTGCAGTTCTTGCTATCTCCCTCTTTCAGTTATATCTTTTTATTCTTAAACTATTCAAAATGGCCCTGGGATTGTGATGACAGTTGAAACTTTTCACTGTATTTTACTGTGTTGTTCAGTGTAGAATGCCAGTTACAATAAATCATTCAAATCAGTCTTTGCCTCCACACATTGGCTGGAAGTCAGGAAGCCTTTTGTCTTCTCAAAGACAAGGGTTGGAAATGGCAATTTCTGAAATGTTTATTGAGCTAGGCAGGCTGGAGCTAATGTTGTCCACCTCAAGGATGCTTCTTCTACCTAAAGTGTTGTCTCCCCGCTCTTCAGAGTCCCTGTACTCACCATCTTTCTGGGATGCTTATGCCAATCATTTACTCAATTGTCCACAGCCAAGGAACATACATTCAGGTTAATCTGTCCTACTTCTGTCCCCATGAGGCCATCGCTTATTGACACATCCTTGAGTCGTAAGATCACCCCCCACTCAAGTTCCAATGCCTACGCCAGAGAAATATGTTTGGCAGCGGTTATGGCCTTTGCTTATTAAATAAAGGAGCAGGCTTGACTGGCCAACTGGCCTACTTCTACTCCTAATTCTTGTGTCCTTGTGCTGTCCTGCAGTTTGTTGGCCCAGGAAGCCACGATGAAAGTTTTCTTTATCAAACAGAGCGAGAACTACTCTTATGGCATTCAATAAATTTTTCAGGGTTGCATAAAATTATTTTGTGTTGATCTTCTACATCTCTCTCAACCCGACTTTTCTGCCTCCTCCCAGAATTCCTTGATCCCCGTGATGTGCAAAATCTATTGATCCCAGCCTTGAATCTACTCATGAGAGAGTCATAAAGATTTACAGCATGGAAAAAGACCCTTTGGCCCATCCAATCTGCGCTGGTCATCAAGCATCTGTCTGGTCTAATCCAATTTTCCAGCACTTGGTCTGTAGCCTTGTATGTTGCAGCATTTCAAATGCTCGTCTAAATAGCTCTTAAATGTCAGGAGGTTTTCTGCTTCTACCACCCTTTCAGGCAGTGAGTTCCAAATACGCACCTCCCTTTGAGTGAAAAAAAATTCCCTTCAAATCCGTTCTAAACTTCCATGTCCTTTCCTTTAAATTGTATGCCCTGGTTAGAATCATAGAATCCACACAGCATGGAAAGAGGCCATTCCACCCATCAAGTCTGCCCTAACCCTTTGAAGAACATCCCACACAGACCCAGCACACCCTACCCCATCCCTGTATTTTCACCCTGACTAATCTGCCTAGCCTGCACATCCCTCGACACTATGGGCAATTTAGCACAGCCAATCCACCCTAACCTGCACATATTTGGACCTCCCACAGACACAGGGAGAACTTGCAACCTCCACACAGTCAGTCACCCAAGGCTGGAATTGAACATGGGTCTCTTGGGCTGTGAGGCAGAGCGCTAACTGCTGTGCTACCCTAATATGGAAGGCTCTATTACTGGCTGGTCTCAAACCAGCAACCATCCAGTTAACAGTCAAACATGTTGACCCAATGCACCAAAGAGACTGGTTATTAACCCTTCTCCCTGTCTATGCCCCTCATAACTTTGTATAACTCAATCAGGTGGCCCCTCAACACTCAACTGTGGGACAGAAAATTCTGAAGATTCACAACCTTTTGAGTGAAGAAGTTCCTCCTCATCTCAGTCCTAAATGGTCAGCCCTGCATCTAGAGATTGTGTCCCATGTTCTAGATACGCCAGCCAAGGGGAAACAAACCCTAAAATGAAACAAACAGGCTGAAAACCAAAATTAGAAATTGCTGGAGAAGCTCAGCAGGTCTGGCAGCATCTGTGGAAAGAAACCAGATTTAATGTTTCAGGTCCAATCACCCTTCTTCTCTCCACACATGCTATCAGACCTACTAAGTTTCCCCAAACAAATTCCACACAGACAAGTGCCCGAGGCTGGAATTGAACCCAAGTCCTGGCGCTGTGAGGTAGCAGTACTAACCACTGAGCCCACAGCAGACTTGAAACATTAACTCTACTTTCTTCCCACAGATGCAACCAGCCCTGCTGAGTTTCACCAGTAATTTCTGTTTCAAACAGAATCATTGAGTCATATAGCATGGAAACAGACCCTTTGGTCCAATTCAATCATGGGACTAAACTAGTCCCATTTGCCTGTGTTTGGCCCATTTCCCACTAAACCCTTCCTGTTCATGGTCTGTCCAAATGTCTTTTAAATGTTATATCATACCTGCCTCTACCACTTCCTCTGGCAGCTCATTCCACGCACAAACTACCCTCTATGTGAAAAAGTTGCCCCTCAGGTCCCTTTTAAATCTTTCACCTCAAAAATATGCCCCCTAGTTTTGAACTCCTCAATAAAGGGAAATTGACTGTATTTGTAGTTCTTGATTTCATTTTAACCATGAGCCTCACTTTTTGTTCCCCTTTGTTAAATTCAAATTTCACCATCTGTCATGGTGGGATTCAATCATACACCCCTGGAATATTATGCTGGAGTTCTGGATTGCTTTTCCAGTGTCTTTATCACTACGTCACTCCACCAGCTCCTCACCCAACAAAGCCCAAAGTGTTCTGAGGAAGGGTCACCGGACTCGAAACATTAACTCTGGTTTCATCCCCAAGGGGTGGCTTGGTGGCTAGCACCGCTGCCTCATAGTGCTAGGGACCCAGGTTTGATTCCAGCCTCAGTTGACTGTCTGTGTGGAGTTTGCACACTCTCCCTGTTTCTGCCAGACGTTCTGGTTCCCTCCCACAGTCTAAAGATGGGTAGCTGTGGTGGATTGGCCATGCTACATCACCCATAGTGCTCAGAGGGTGTGTGGATTAGGTGCATTAGCCATGGGAAATACAGGGATAGAGTAGGAAGATGGGTCTGGGTGGGACACTCTTTGGAGGATTGGCGCTCGCTTATTGGGCTGAATGGCCTGTCTCCCACACCGTGGGGATTCTATAAGGTAAGACAATGCAACCAGACCTACTGAGTTTCTCCAGCACCTTCTGTTTTTAGTTTCAAAGCCCAGTACTGAGGAATCAGTTTGGTAGCCATCAAAGATGGTGTTGTGCATGAATGCTCTACCAGATGGACAGTTGTCATGGGGGAAAGGGGCTGGCCGTGATGGTACTCACCGTGATCATGTGCAAATACAAACAGGGCCTGCTTCATCATCAACCCAGCAACTCCTTGGTAGCGGCCACTGTGTTCTCCTGCACCATGTATTATCATTGCTAAACCCCTAAGGAGGAATGAGAAAAATGAAACAGCATGTATCAACTTCAATGTAAAGGAGGTGCATTCAAACCCAATGGGATGGAGAGTGCGGTCAGAGGCTGGACCAGTAGTGCCGACCTCAATAAACATTGCAATCTCTGTGACACAGCTCACTTCTTTCCTGAGGATGGTCTCTACCCAGTCATGGGTCAAGCAGCAGTTGCGCAGAACAAACAGCCAATCAAATTGAAGCATTCTCATAGATGGCAAACCAGGAAGTAAAAGCCATTGAATCCCTTCACTTTTAATATTGAGATTTCAAAGTAGAAACGCGTGCAGAATTTCAGTGGAAACTAAGATATCAGACACAAACCTTAATTTTTATTCTTTGTTCTAAAAATGTGAAATTTCTTGTCACGATAGAGAAATTTAACATTAAAAAATGTAAAATTCCTCTTTCAGAGCCAGTGAGACTGGTTCAGTTCAATAATAAGATTGAGGAAACATTTAAGACTGTAAGACCATTATATGACCATAAGAAATAGGAACAGAAAGTCTGCTCCACTGCGGCTGATCCAAATTCCTTAGGTCCACTTTCCCGCTCTTTCCCTTGATTCCATGACTGATCAAGGATCTCTCTATCTCAGCCTTAAACATACACAAGGACTCTTGTCCCCACAGCTCTCTGAGGCAAGGAGTTCCAAAGACTCACAACCTCCTGAGAGAAGAAATTCCTTCTCATTTCTGTCTTAAATTGGTGTCCCTTTATTCTGAGGATGTAGCCTCTGGTCCTAGACTCTCCCAAGAGGGGAAACAGTCTCTCAGCATTTACCCTCTCAAGCCCCGTAAGAAACAAACACAGAAGTTGCTGGAAAAGCTCAGCAGGTCTGGCAGCATCTGTGAAGAGAAATCAGAGTTAACGTTTCGGGTCTGGTGACCCTTCCTCAATTCTGAGGACCCGAAATGTTAACTCTGATTTCTCTCCACAGATGCTGCCAGACCTGCTGAGCTTTTCCAGCAACTTCTGTGTTTGTTTCTGATGTACAGCATCCGCAGTTCTTTTTGGCTTTAGCCCCTTAAGGATCCTTGTCGATGCAGTGTTTGTTAACACTGCTTAACATACCTGCTTCATGTTTGTAGAAATGAATAAATTATGCCCCTTAATATTCAGAATCTGGTGCAATCCACTGGGGCTTGATTTCTGCCTCTGATTCCCCTCCTTTCTATCTTCACCATTGACCCTGCGTCCGTCCAAGGTTTTAGCTGGTTGTAGAAATGAGTAACTGAGCGTCACAGATCCCCAGTCAGTGCTGAGTCTGGGTCACTACCTTGATCTCCTGGGCCCTGAGGCACCCCCCTGCTCTCAATTACTGCCCTGGGATATCAGCGGGACGGTGTGAGTGTACACCGGGTGGGGTCGGGGGTCACCTTTAAACATCAGGAAAGGTCACTCGGGCAATAAGCTGGAGGGCACTGTGCCCCTGGGAGCCCCATCTGAAGCGAGGAGTGAATGGGTTCAGCAGAGAAGAGGGCAAGGGAGGGAAACTCAACAGAGAACAGGAGGAACAAGAAACAATCGAGCTGCTAGATTTGGCTGCAATCCCAGCTGTTGAGAGTGTTGTTTTCTGCCATTTACTAAGCAAATGAATACAATCTAAGGCTGAGCTCTTAATCCACAAAGCACAGTATTTACATTTCTATAGCGACAATTGGAGCTGAGGGTCATTAGATCAGCCACGATCTTATCAAACGACATTGCAGACTCGATGGGCTGAATGGCCTACTTCTGCTCCTGTGTCTGATGGTCTTAAGGATGTACTTAATTGCCAGTGAAATACTTTTGTAGTGCAGCGAATTTTGTAACGCAAGCAAAGCGGCAGCCAATTTGCACACAGTTGGATCCCACATACGGCATTGTGATCATGACCAACTATCCTGTTTTTGTGATGCTAGTTGTGGGATAAATATTGGGAATAACTCCACTGCTGTTTCTTTTTCCAAAGTAATCCCACTTGGGAGTTTTGCCTGTACTTGGGAGAATGGTCATGATCTTGTTTAATACTGCAACCAGAAAGGGCATCTCTGGCAGCGCCGCACTCCCTCAAAGCTGGTTCTTTTGGTGATGTTAATTGTGGGATAGGTACCCGACCACAAAATTTTTTACATCCCTCAACAAGGAGATGGGGTCTTGGGGATTTAGTATCCCATTCCAAATGACAGCACTTCTGACAGTCCTAGACTTAATTTTGTGCTGACACCCCAGAGTGGGAGCTTTAACCTTGAACCTTTGAACTGAGAGGTGACTGTCTACCAACTGAGCCACAACTGAACAAGAGAAACTAAGAGCTGAGTGAGTGAAAAGAGAGAGAGTGAAAGGGATGAAGACAGAGAAAAAGAGGGGCCGGCGAGAAAGGAAACCTACTCTGAAAAGTTTTTTATAAAGCAGGCCAGGCAGCATGAGAGGAGCAGGAAAGTTGATGTTTCGGGTTCCAAATAAGGGTCCCAGCCCGAAACGTCAACTTTCCTACTCCTCTGATGCTGCCTGGTCTGCTGTGCTCCTCCAGCTCCACGCTGTGTTAGCTCTGACTCCAGCATCGGCAGTTCTTACTATCTCTGAAAAGTTTTTTATTGGTTGTAATGTTTTAGGTACATCCTGGTTTTAAAAAAGTGACTATAAAATTGCGAGTTCTTTCCTGAACTCCATTTTCCTGGCACAAATGATGATCAAACCATTGATCTCCTTGTTGTAGATGGTTCAGGGATGGTCTCAGCTCCTCAAGCCTACTTTGCCATTACATAAGATCATGGCCATGCCAATTCCTCACAACTTCTCAAGATTGTGTTGTCACGGGATTTGGGCATCGCTGGCTAGGCCAACATTTATTACCCATCCCTAATCACCCAGAGGGCAGTTAAGAGTCAACCGCATTGCTGAGGGTCTGCAGTCACATGTAGACCAGACCGGATAAGGATGGCAATTTCCTTCCCTAAAGGACATTAGTGAATCAGATGGGTTTTTCCGACAATTCACAATGGTCATCACTTGTTCCAGATTCTTTACTGACTTCAAATTCCACCATCTAACATGGTGGGATTTTAACCAGGGCCCCAGAACATGAACAAAAGCAGAAGTTGCTGGGAAAGCTCAGCTGGTCTGGCAGCATCTGTGAAGAAAAATCAGAGTTAACGTTTCGGGTCCGGTGACCCTTCCTCAGAACAGCCCCAGAACTTGACCTGGATTAATAGTCTGCCTCCCCTGTGTGAGACTACTTCAGGAGTACTGCGCACAGTATTGGTCCCCTTAATTAAGGAAGGATGGAAATACATTGGAAGTACTTCAAAGAAGGATTACCAGGCTAATACCTGGAATGGGAGTGGTGTATTCTGGAGAAAGGTTTGACAGTCTGGGCTTCTATCCACTGGAGTTCAGAACAGTAAGAGGTGACGCAATTGAAATACAGAAGATCCTGAGGGGTCTTGACAGGGGTGTTGCGGAGATGATTTTTTTCTCTTGTGGGAGATTCTAGAACTAGGGGTCATTGTTTCAAACCAAGGGTTTCCCATTTAAGATGGGTCAGAAATCACACAATACCAGGTTATAGTCCGAGAGGTTTATTTGAAATCACACGCTTTTGCAGCGCTGCCCCTTTGTCAGGTTCAAGGGGCAGCGCTCCAAAAGCTTGTGATTTCAAATAAGCCTCTTGGAGTATAACCTGTGACTTCTGACCTTGCCCACCCCAGACCAACACTGGCACCTCGACATCATTTAAAATAGAGACGAGGAGGGAAATTATTTTCTTACAGAGGGTCATAATTCTCTTCACAAGGCAGCAGAAGCCCAGTCTTTGAGCATTTTTAAAGCAGAGGCAGATAGATTCTTTGCAAGCAAAGAGGTGAAAGGTTATTGGGGGTTAAGCAAGGATCTGGGCCAGTTGGCCATGATTTCGCTGAATACTGGAGCAGGACGAAGGGCTGAATGGCCTACTCCTGCCCTTAATTCCTATGTTCACATAGCACTGCACAGAAAGAGGCCTTTGGGCCATAATGCCTGTGCTGGCTTTTTTTGAGAAATTAACACAATTAGTTCCACACCCCTGACCTACATCCTTGTCTTATACATACTTTCCTGCAAGTATCTCATTTCCTTCTGAAAGTTCCAACAGAATCCACAAGTTCCACTCATTCAGGCAATGCATTCCAGATCACAACAACTTGCGACATGAGAGACAAGAGACCTCATATACTGCTGCTTATTTTACCAATTGTCATAGATTTGTCTCCACTAATGACTGACCCGACTGCCAGTGGGCACAGAATATTTTCTGAAGAAGGGTCTAGGCCCGAAACGTCAGCCTTCCTGCTCCTCTGATGCTGCTTGGCCTGCTGTGTTCATCCAGCTCTGCACCTTGTTAACTCAGATTCTCCAGCATCTGCAGTTCCTACTATCTCTCACAGAATATCCCCCGTTCGCCCCATCAAAACTCCTGTGAAATTTTGAACCAGTTGCTTACATTACACTTCTGTCTACTCCTTGCAAGAGGACTCATGAGCTACTCATTGGTTATCAAGCACTTTGGGATGCCGCGACAGGTGCTATACAAATGCCAGTTTGCTGTTTTTACATTTCAAAAGCAGATGTTTAAAAAGGTGAAGGATCGAGGAACAGTGAAAACCATTTTACAACCAGATAGCCCACACCCACTATGTTCCCAAAATGTAATTTAATAAGGGTGCGTGCTCTGATTGCGCAATCACCTTCTTACAGATCATCCCACGTACATCGCTTGGGTTACAATGAGATTTATGTTCAATTCCTGTCACTCTTTGTCAGATAAACAGGATTTGCCTGTCAAGCATTCTCAGTTTACGGAGAGGCAAAGAACAAAATTAGTGTATTCCATAAATTTGCAAAAATGAGAACATGCAAATAATCAAATCAATTCAGAATATTCCTGAAAAAATAGTACGGCTCAGTGGTTAGCACAGGGACTCAGGTCCAATTCCACCCTGAGGCAACCATCAGTTTGGAGTTTGCATGTTCTCCACGTGTCTGCATAGGTTTCCTCTGGGTGCTCCAGTTTCCTCCCACAGTCCAAAGATGTGCAGGTCAGGGTGGATTGGCCATGCTAAATTGCCCATAGTGTCCAGGGATGTACTGTCTGGGTGGATTAGCCATGGGAAATGCAGGGTTACAGGGGTAGGGTAGGGGTGTGAGATGCTCTTTGGAGGGGTGGTGTGGACTTGATGGGCGGAATGGCCTGTTTCCACACTGTGATTCTATATTTTAGTTGTATATGGCTGGGGTAACATATAGTTAATTAAAAGCAGACACACAGACAAATACAAAGACAGACACATGCACCCAGACGGACAAACACAGATAGATACACACATACACACACACA
>NC_063347.1:4233812-4234192 GCF_021869965.1 Rhincodon typus
CACACAGGCTCACACACTCATTCACACAAACACACACACACTGATACAAACACACACAGGCACAAACATACACACACTCACACAGACACACAATCACACACACACACACACAGGCACAAACACACACACAGACACACAGGCTCACACACACTCATTCACACAAACACACACATGGACACAACACACACACACACAGAGGCACAAACACACACAGAGACACACAGGCTCACACACACTCATTCACACAAACACACACACACAGACACAAACACACACACACAAACACACACTCACACACACAGGCACACAGGCTCACACACACTCATTCACACGAACACACACACACAGACACAACACACACACACAGACACACAGGCTCA
>NC_063347.1:4234292-4246879 GCF_021869965.1 Rhincodon typus
CACACAAACACACACACACTGATACAAACACACACAGGCACAAACATACACACACTCACACAGACACACAATCACACACACGCACAAACACACACACACAGACACAACACACAGATACAAACACACACACACAGACACAAACAGACACACACACAAACACACAGACACACACACTCACACATACATTCACACACACTCACACAAACACACACTCAGACACACACACAAACACACACACACACACACAAAGACACACACACAAACACATACACACACACAGACTCTCTCTCTCTCTCACACACACACACACATACACACATACTCACTCACACGTACAATCTACCAGCTTGAGATCATCCTAAACTCCACTGCCCCTATCTTAACAAGACACTTTGAACCCCTGCCCTCTGTCCTCCGTGGGCACCTGGCCAAACAAGAATTTAATTTTAATCTTCTCCCCCTTGTTTTCTAAACCCTCCGTCGCCTTGCTTCCCCTCACCATACCCCCTCCCAACCTCAGTGACGTCCCCCAGCCCACAATTCTCCAAGATCTCTGCTCTCCTCAGGTCTGGCCACTTGAACATCCTCGATTTTAATTCCCATGCCATGCCAATGCCTTCAGTTTTCTTGATTCCAAGCTCTGGAATTCCCTCCCCAAACCTCTCCCTCACTCTCCTGCTCTAAGAACTTAAGAAAACAGGAGCAGGAGGAGGCCATTCAGCCCCTTGAACCTACTCCACCATTCAGTGAGGACATGATCTTCTACACCATTTTCGTTCACCATCTCTGTATCCCTTGATATTTTGAACTTGTTAAAAAAAAGTTATATCAATCTCTGAGATGAGTAAACTCAGCCACTGATCTTCCACAGCTGTTTGGGGTAGAGAATTCCAAAGATTCACCACCCTCTGAGTGAATAGATATCTCCTCATCTCAGTATGGCCTGCCCCTTATTCTTCAATTATGCCACTCTGGTTCTAGATACCATCCCCCTCCCCCCCACCTCAGTCAGGGGAAACATCCTTACTGCATCAATCACATCACACCTTTAAAGAATTCCGTTCAGCAAAACCTTCCTATTTTTATGCTTCAAACCCTTAGAAATCAAGGCCAACATTTCATTTGCCTTCCCAACGACCCACTGGACTTGGATGCTAGTATTTTTTGTGAATCATGCACAAGAACTTCCAAATCCCTCTGTGCTTAAGCTTTCTGCAGTCTTTCTCCATTTAAATAATATACAGCTCTGCTATTTTTCCTGCCAAAGTGTATAAAGTCTCATCTCTGCACGTTATATTCTATCTGCCAAGTTTTTGCTCATTCACTTAATCTGTCTATATCCCTCTGCAAACTCTTTGTCTCATCCTCACTACTAGCCTTCCCACCTACTTTAGTGTCATCTACAAACTTAGCAATAGCGCATTCACTTACCTCATCCAATTCATTAATGTACCCTTATAGAAGTTTGTAAACTAATGAGGGGTATAGACAGAGTTGATGGTGGTTGTCTTTTCCCCAGGATGGGGGAGTTCAAGACTAGGGGGCACATTTTTAAGGTGAGAGGAGAGAGATTTAAAAAAGACATGAGGGGTAAATTTTTTACACAGAAGGTGATTTGCATATGGAATGAACTTCCTGAGGAAGTGGTGGATATGGGTACAATTACATCATTTAAAAGGCATTTTGATAAGTGCAGGAATGGGAAAGGTTTGGAGGGATATAGGCCAGAAGCAGGCAGGTGGGACTAGTTTAGTTTGGGATTATGTTCAGCGTGGACTGGTTGAACCAAAGGGTCTGTTTCCATGCTGTATGACCCTATGACTGTATATACAGTAGATATAGAATGGTCTAGACAGAGTGGACGTTGGGAAGATGCTTCCATTGATAGGAGAGACTAGGACCCGAGGACACAGCCTTAGAGTAAAGGGAAGATCTTTTAGAACGGAGGTAAGGGGAAACTTCTTCAGCCAGAGAGTGGTGAATCTATGGAATTCACTGCCTTGGAAGGCTGTGGAGGTCAAGTTATTGAGTATATTTAAGGCGGGGATAGATAGGTTCTTGATTGTCAAGGGGATCCAGGGTTACAGGGAGAAAGCGTGAGAATGGGATTGAGAAACTTATCAGCCACGATTGAGTGGCAGAGCAGACTCGATGGGCCGAATGGCCTAATTTCTGCTCCTATGTCTTATGGTCTTATAAGGGTGATCCCAGCACTGATCCCTGTGGCACACCACTAGTTACAGGTTCCATTCTCAAAATGTCTTCTTTATCCAAATCCTTTGTCTTCTATTAGTTGCCAATCCTCTATCCACGCTAATAAACTACCCAACACTGTGGACTCTTAGCTTAGTAAAACAACTTTATGTGTCATACCTTATGAAAGTCCCAATATACTATATCCATTGCTCCCCCTTGGTCTATCTTGCTTATTACCTCCTCAAAGAATTTTCATACATTTGTCAGGCATAATTTCTCCTTCATGAAGCCATTGCTGGCTCTGTTTGATCACATCATGTATTTTTAATATACTCTGCCATCATCCTGAGCACTAGATCTAACATTTCCTAATAATTGATGTTAAGCTAACTGGCCTGAGGTTACTTTTTTATTGGTCACATTCCCTTTTTAAATAAAGGTGTTAAATTGGCAGTTTTCCAATCCTGTAGAACTTTTCCAGAATCTAAGGATTCCTAGAAGATTTCCCTCCTAGGTCTTCTGCAATTATTTTTAATTGATGTATCCTAGTTACTGAGGCACTTCCAGAGAGCGTACTTTTGACTGACTGACTAATTTAAGTGGGAAGTGCTGGTGCAGTGGCTCTGTCACCGGATTGCTAATCCAAATCTCTTGGTTAATGTCCTGGGGACATGGGTTCAAATCCTGTCAGGGCAAATGGTAAAAATTCAATAAAAATCTGAAATAGGAAACTAATGGTGCCCACGTTTGATTGTTGCAAAACCCAACTGGCTCAATGATGCCACTTATAGGGAAGTAAAATGTTGTCTTTATCTGGTCTGGCCTACATGTGACTCCAGACCCCCAGCAATGTGGTTGACTCATGCTAAGCAATAGGTCATAAATGCTGGTCTACACAGTGATGCCCATATCCAGTGAGTAATTTTTTAAAAAACATTCATGATTTGAAACACATCCATACAGTTTTCATTTCCCCTCCTCTGCTCGATAGACTATAATCAATTCACAATTTCAGATCTGAGATGAAAAGATTTTTGTGAACTAAAAATATTATGGGCTAGGCAACCAATGCAAGTCTGGAAGGCACAGATCAGACATTTTCTAACTGAACATAGGAACAGGTTCAAGGGGCTGAATGGCCAGTGGCTACTTATTTCCTATGTTACCTGCTGTATAGAAGGCACCACATCAACAAACCTTCAATTCCTCCACCACCGATGCTCAGTAGCAGCAGTGTGTACTATCTACAAGATGCACTGCAGAAATACACCAACGATCCTCAGACAGCACCTTTCAAACCCACGACCACTTCCATCTGGAAGGACAAGGGCAGCAGACATATGGAAACACCACCCCCTGCAAGTACCCCTCCAAGCCACTCACCATCCCGACTTGGAAATATATCGCTGTTCCCTCACTGTCGCTGGATTAAAATCCTGGAACTCCCTCCCTAAGGGCATTGTGGGTCTATCTGTACCAAATGGACTGTGGAAGTTCAAGAAGGCAGCTGATCACCACCATCTCAAGGGCAACTAGGGAACGGGTAATAAATGCTGGCCCAGCCTGCAGCACCCATGTCCTGTGAATGAATTTTTAAAAAATCAATGCTAATAATTCTTCAAATGGTCCATCGTGTTAAACAGCAGGACTGAGGAGATTCAATTTTGGCTTTCAACAGGAAATTGGATAAATGCATAAAGGGAATAAAAGTGTGGAGTTATGGGAAAAGTGAGAAGTGAGGGATGAGCTAAAGTGCACTGGCAGAGAGATGGCATGGATTCAATGGGCCAAGTGGCCTTCTGTTCTTAAACCATTCGATGATCCTACGACATCCCAAAACTACAACTCCTATGATGCCTCATGCTAACTAAAGGTAATCCAAAACCAATGGTAAGTCTGTAATCCTGATTGACATTTCTTACAGCCAATAGATATGGGAAAGGGAGCAATCAACGAGCCTTTACCCTAAGATTCCTTGTGAAAGTTAGGAGGGGATCAAGCCAAGGAAGACACAACAGTTTTCAGGATTTGTTTGCCTTTAACATCTCGTGTGAAGAATTAAAATCATAAGGTATTTGCAGAAAAATACATGTCAAAGTTAGGTTAGCAGCTTGCTTTCCCCCTTAAGAAATAAACAGCCTTCTCTCATACAAGTCCTGAATTGATTATTGGAAGTTGGACTTACTGGATACCCTTTCAGGGGTATTAAGGAGTTTGTGTTAGAGGTAAGTGAGCTGTTACCTAAGCATAAGTTAATGACTGAAAGGCAAAGTGTTCCTTTTTACAGCACTTTGTCAATTTTTACCGTCAATATATTGTTGTTTGCTTTTTCGTATGAGGTTACAGAAGTGGTGTTGATGTCTGGGAGCTATTTTTAAAGTTAAGTCACAGAGGCATGTGGCACATGAGAACGGGCAAACACAGATTTATGTTTATGGTGTGGCCTCCCACTTTACAATGTTTGAATTTAGAATTTTAAGGAGCTGAGGTGTTGATTTCAAATTGGGACCAGCCCAAAGTTGGTAGAAATGGAAGCGGGAAGCGGGGGTACAGTGTCTAACTCTCCCAAAATTAAGCTTCACATAGCATGTCAGTTGTAAACTTGTAATGACTTCCTGCAACAGTAAAAGTAACAGTAAACATAGAACATAGAACAGTACAGCACAGTACAGGCCCTTCGGCCCACAATGTTGTGCCGACCTATTATCCTACAAGATCAATCTACCCTGCATGCCCTACATTTTACTATCCTCCATGTGCCTATCCAAGAGTCGCTTAAAAGTCTCTAAAGTATCTGACTCCTCTACCACTGCCGGCAGCACATTCCACACACCCACCACTCTCTGTGTGAAGAACCTACCTCTGACATCTCCCCTATACCTTCCTCCAATAACCTTAAAATTATGCCCCCTTGTCATAGTCATTTCCGCCCTGGGAAAAAGTCTCTGGCTATCCACTCTACCTATGCCTCACATCATCTTGTACACCTCTATCAAGTCACCTCTCATCCTTCTTCTCTCCAATGAAAAGAGCTCACTCAACCTTTCCTCATAAGACCTGCCCTCCAGTCCAGGCAGCATCCTGGTAAATCTCCTCTGCATCCTCTCTAAAGCTTCCACATCTTCCCCGTAATGAGGTGACCAAATGTGGTCTCACCAGACTTTTATAGAGCTGCAGCATAACCTCACAGCTCTTAAACTCGATTCCCCTGCCAATGAAAACCAACACGCCATACGCCCCCTTTACGACCCTACTAACTTGGGTCGCAACTTTGAGGGATCTATGGATGTGGACCCCAAGATCCCTCTGTTCCTCCACACTGCCGAGAATCTTGCCATTATCCCTGTATTCTGCATTCAAATTCGACCTTCCAAAATGAATCACTTCACCCTTTTCTGGGTTGAATTCCATCTGCCACTTCTTTGCCCAGCTCTGCATCCTGTCAAGTTTAATCCAATCACATTAATCAACAACCCAGAGGAGGGAGGACAAGAAGTTATTTTATTCAGCTGATTGTTATGATCTCCAAGGCACTGTCGGAAGGGGTGAAGGAAATAAACTTGGTTGGCACAGTGGCTCAGTGGTTAGCATAGTGGCCTCACAACACCAGGGACCTGGGTTTGATCCCACCCTTGGGCAAAAGCCTGCGTGGAGTTTGCACGTTCTCCCTGTGTGTCCATGAGCTTGCTCTAGTTTTGTCCCATAGCCCAAAGATGCCTAGTTTAGGTGGTTTGGCCAGGGGAAGTGCAGGATTAGGGGAATAGGGTAGGTCTGGGTGGGATTTTCTTCGGAGGGTCAGTGTGAATTTGGTAGGTGAATGGCCTGCTTCCAGACTGTGGGATTCTATGATTCTAGACTCATCGGTAACTTTCGGACTGGAATTGAACAAATGTTCGAACAGTGGGGAGAAATGGTACACAGTGGCTCAGTGGTTAGCACTGCTGTCTCACAGCACCAGTGCTGTTGGGGAGGGTTTAAACTAATATGGCAGGGGGTTAGGAACCAATGCAGGAAGTTGGAGGGAAGTAAAGTGGGGACAGAAACAAAGGACAGTAAGGGCAAAAGTGAAAGTGGAAGGCAGAGAAACCAAAGACAAAAATCAAGGAGGGCCACGTTTCACAACGATTCTAAAAGGGCAATAAGTATAAAAAAAATGAGCCTGAATGCTCTGTGTCCCAGTGTGAGGAGCATTTGTAAAAGCATGGATGAATTAACTGCACAAACAGTTATTAATGGATATGGTGTTATTGGGATCACAGAGAGCTGGTTCCAGGGTGACCAAGGATGGGAACTCAACATTTAATCTTTGGGGAAGAAAGGAAAGGGAGGTGGGGTAGCATTGCTGCTTAAGGAGGAGATTAACACAATAGTAAGGGAGCAAATTAGCCTGGATGATGTGGAATCTGTAAGGGTGGAGCTGCAGAACATCAAAGGGAAAAATACATTAGTGGGAGTTGTGTACAGACCACCAAACAGCAGTTGTGATGTTGGGGATTGTATCAAACAGGAAATTAAAGATGCATGCAGTAGGGGTACAGCAGTTATTATGAGTGACTTCAATCTACATTTTGATTGGACTAACCAAACTGCCAGCAATGTGATGGAGGAGGATTTCCTGGAATGTATGAGGGATGGTTTCCTCAACCAATATGTCGAGGAACCAGCTAGACTGGGGAGTGTGTAACAAGAGAGGATTAAGTAGCAACATTGTGGTCGAGATTCTTTGGGGAAGAGTGACCATAATATGGTAGAATTCTTCATTAAGATGGATACTGACACAATTAAATCTGAAACTACGGCGCTGAACTTAAAGAAAGCTAACTTTGATGCTATGAGGCATGCATTAGCTAGGGTAAACTGGCCAAGGATACTTAAGGGGTTGACGGTGGATAGGCAATGGCAGACATTTAAAAGACACATGGATGACCTTTGACAATTGTACATCCCTGTAAGAGTAAAACAGGGAAGGTGGCTCAACCATGGCTAACAAGGGAAATCAGGAACAGTGTTAAAGCCAAAGAGGAGGCATATAAATTGGCCAGAAAAAGCAGCAAACCTGAGGACTGGGAGAAATTTAAAATTCAGCAGGGGAGAACAAAGGGTTTAATTCAGAAAGGAGAAATAGAATATGACAGTAAGCTTATTGGGGAAAAACATAAAAACTGACTGTGAACATTCCTATAGATATGTGAAGCGAAAAAGACTTGTGAAGACAAATGTAGGTCCCTTACAGTTAGAATCAGGTGAATTAATAATGGACAACAAAGAGATGGCAGACCAGCTGAACAAATACTTTAGATCTGTCTTCACTAAGGAGGACACAAATAACCTTCAGGAAATGCTAGGGAACAGGGGGTTAAGCATGAAGGAGGAACTGAAGGAAATTCTCATTTGTCAGGAAATGGTATTGGGGAAATTGATGGGATTAAAACCTGATTAGTCCCCAGGACCTGATGCTCTGCATCCCAGAGTACTTAAGGAGGTGGACCTAGAAATAGCGGATGCATTGGGGATTATTTTGCATTATTTTGTAGACTCTGAAAGAGTTCCGATGGATTGGAGGGTCGTTAATGTAAATCCACTCTTTAAAAGACGAGGGAAAGAGAAAATGGGGAATTATAGGCTGGTCAGCCTGACATCGATGGAGGGGAAAATGCTGGAGTCAGTCATTAAGGATGTAATAACTGAGCATTTGGAAAGCGGTGACAGATTCGGTCCTAGTCAGCATGGATTCACTGAAGGGAAATCATGCTTGGCAAGTCTTCTGGAATTTTCTGAGGATGTGACAAGTAAAATGGACAAGGGTGAATCAGTAGATTTTGTGTACCTGGACTTTCAAAAGGCTTTTGACAACGTTCCACACAAGAGATTAGTAAGGAAAATTAAAGTTGAAGATATTGGAGGTAACATATTGATATGGATAGGGAACTGGTTGGCAGACAGGAAGCAGAGAGTTGGAATAAACGGGTCCTTTTCAGATTGAAAGGCAGTGATGAGTGGGATGCTGCAGCATTCAGTGCTGGGACTTCAGATGTTCAGAAAATACATTAACGATTTGGACGAAGGAATTGAATGCAATATCTTCAAATTTGCGGATGGCACTGAGCTGGGTGGCAGTGTGCACTGTGAGGAGGATGCTAAAAGCTGCAGGGTAACATGCACAGACTGGCTGAGTGGGTAAATACTTTGCAAATGCAAGATAGTGTGGATAAATGTCAGGTTATCCACTTTTGTCACAAAAACAGGAAGGTAGATTATTATCTGAACGGTGGCAATTTAGGAAAAGGTGCAACAAGAGCTGCGTGTCATGGTAGAACAGTTGCTGAAGGTTGGCATGCAGGCGGTGAGGAAAGCTAATGGCATGCTGGCCTTCATAGAGAGAGTATTTGAGTATTGGAGTCAGGATGTCTTGCTGTAGTTATACATGGCCTTGGTGAGGCCACACCTTGAGTATTGTGTACAGTTTTGGTCTCCTGGTCTGAGGAAGGACATCCTTGCTAATGAGAGAGTCCAGTGAAGGTTCACCAGAATGATTCCCGGGATGGCAGGACTGACATATCAGGAAAGACTGGATCGACTGGGCTTATACTCACTGGAATTTAGAAGAATGAGGAAGGATCACATAGAAACTGAAAATCCTGATGGGACGGGACAAGCTAGATTTGGGAAGAATGTTCCCGATGTTGGAGGCTGTCCAGAACTAGGGGTCACAGTCTAAGAATAAGGGGTAAGCGATTCAGGACTGAGATGAGGAAGAATCTCTTCACTCAAAGAGTTGTGAACCTGTGGGATTCTCTCCCACAGGAAGCTGTTGGGGCCAGTTCATTAGATATATTCAAGGGGGTGCTGGACGTGGCCCTTTTGGCCAAAGGGATCAAGGGGTATAGAGAGAAAACGGGAGTGGGATACTGAGATTGCCTGATTGGTCATGATCATATTGAATGATGGTGCAGGCTCGAGGGGCTGAATGGTCTAATCCTGCACCTACTTTCTATGTTTCTATGTTTTATACTGTCTCCATCAAACACTCCCAGCACTGGGACAGTACAGGGTTAGATACAGAGTAAAGCCCCCTCTACACTGTGGGATTGGGGCATTAAGCTGAATGGTCAGCCATGATCATATTGAATGCTGGTGCAGGCTCGTGGGGCCGAATGGTCTACTCCTACACCTAATTTCTATTTTTTTTATATTTCTATAAAAGCTTGTAATTTCATATAAACCTGTTGGACTATAACCTGGTATCGTGAGACTTCTGGCTGTTCTAGCTGAGCAGCAATGAATTTCAAATCTGGGGTTATGCATGAAATATTAACTGGGATGAAAGAGGAGGAATTGTAGTTTTAGTAATTAAGGAGGATTGCACATGGCGATCACTATAAATGGATTTTAATCTTTAATCATTGTGCTAAGTGCATTACAGAAGACAGAGGACCAAAAATTGAAAGGTCACTATGCACCAGTGACGTGGAGACAGTTTTTCAAAATGCTCCTTTATTTAATACACATGTTATTTTAAACAGATTAGGCCTCTGGCTCGATAAAGCTTTCAGTCACAGTGGGTTACAGAAGGCAATTATCTGTATAAAGGCTACAGTCATAGGATTGTCAAAGGATAGGGTGTTTAATCAGTCCTTTTGTAACTGTAAACTTTAATAACATTTCACAAGTATGCATGGTTGAAGGAAACTGTCAGTGGCTTATGAAAACATCATTTATAACCTTAGAGTCATAGAGACATACACCATGGAAACAGGCCCTTTGGTCCAACTCATCCATGCTGACCAGATATCCCAAATTAATCTAGTCCCATTTGCCAGCATTTGGCCCATGTCCCTCTAAACCCTTCCTATTCATGTACTCATCCAGATGCCTTTTAAATGTTGTAATTGTACCAGCCTCCACCACTTCCTCTGGCAGCTCATTCCATACACACACCACCCTCTGTGTGAAAAAGTTGCCCCTCAGGTCCCTTTTAAATGTTTCCCCTCTCACCTTAAACCTAAGCCCACTAGTTTTGGACTCTCCTACCCTGGGGAATAGACCTTGGCTATTCACCCTGTCTATGCCCCTCATGATTTCATAAACCTCTATAACATCACCCCTCACCGACACTCCAGGGAAAATAGCCCCAGCCTATTCAGCCTCTCCCTAAAGCTCAAACTCTCCAACCCTGGCAACATCTTTGTAAATCTTTCCTGAACCCTTTGAAGTTTCCTAACATCCTGGTTGTTGAAGATGCTGAAACTGATTAAAAATTGCAACAATCAAAGAAAAGGCAAACACTTGTAAAATCAAGTTAAACAATGTACCTCAAAAATTAGAAGATAGTTTACAATTTTATGTTTGATGTTTTCATATAATGTTTACAGTTTGCTTCTATTGTGTTTACACCCTAGTAATTAAGATTTAAAGTTCCAGAAAACTTTGTAGTGCACCCTGTAAGTACAGTAAACATCCTAAAAATTTCATTTGAACACACAGGATTTATATTGGAAGTTGATGTTAAGCCAATCAGTATTAAAGGTCCCACACTTCATAAGAAATTTACAAAACTGAGAGAAAGAACTCTTTGCTGAAAGAGTGTGTTTTTTTTAATGAATTTCCTCGTCATGCCAACTGACTGAGATATGCGTAAACTTAGAATAGCAGATGAACAAATTTCCTTTCAAGTCTAATCTGCCATTCTGTGAGACCCTTGACCTATCCCTATACAAACGTCTGGATGAGGAGCAGGAGGAAGTCATGACTGATCTGTTTGTGGCCCCATTTCCACATTCTCACCGAACATCAATAACCTTTGGCTCTCTCAGTAGTAAAGAACCTACCTACCTAAGACCATAAGAGAAAGGAAAAGCAGTAGGCTGTTCAGCCCCTCGAACCTGTTCTGCCATTATTATAATCACGGCTGATGTGACATTCCTCGACACTATCCCCATCAAAACTCAGGGCAGGGACAGCATGGGGTTAGATACAGAGTGAAGCTGCCTCTACACTTTGATGGTATGAGGCAAGCTTGGCAAGGATCAGCTGGTCAAGGATACTGAAAGGTTTGGTGGTGAATAGGCGATAGCAGACATTTAAAGAACACATGGATGAACTTCAATTGTATATCCCTGTCTGGTGTAAGAGTAAAACAGGGAAGGTGGCTCGACCATGGCTAACAAGGGAAATCAGGAACAGTGTTAAAGCCAAAGAGGAAGTATATAAATTGGCTGGAAAAAGCAGCAAACCTGAGGACTAGAAGAAATTTAAAATTGCGTAGAGGAGGACAAAGGGTTTATTTTGGAAAGGGAAAATAGAATATGAAAGTAAGCTTACGAAAAACATAAAAAAGAACTGCAAAAACTTCTATAGATATGTGAGGAGAAAAAGACTGGTGAAGACAAATGTAGGTCCCTTGCAGTTAGAATTCATAATGGACAACAAAACGATGGCAGACCAGCTGAACAAATACTTTGGATCTGTCTTCACTAAGGAGGACACAAATAACCTTCAGGAAATGCTAGGGGACAGAGGGTCAAGCCTGAAGGAGGAACTCATTAGTCAGGAAGTGGTATTGGGGAAATTGATGGGATTAAAACCCAATAAGTCCCTAGGGTCTAATGCTGTGCAAGCCAGAGTACTTAAGGAAGTAGCCCGAGAAATAGCTGACACATTGGTGATCATTTTGCAGTATTCTGTAGACTCTGAAAGAGTTCCGATGCATTGGAGGGTAGTTAATGTAAATCTACTCTTTAAAAGACGAGGGAAAGAGTAAATAAGGAATTATAGGCTGGTCAGCCTGACATCGGTGGAGGGGAAAATGCTGGAGTCAGTCATTAAGGATGTAATAACTGAGCATTTGGAAAGCGGTGATAGATTCGGTCCTAGTCAGCATGGATTCACTGAAGGGAAATCATGCTTGGCAAATCTTCTGGAATTTTTTGAGGATGTGACCAGTAAAATGGACAAGAGTGAATCAGTAGATGTTGTGTATCTGGACTTTCAAAAGGCTTTTGACAACGTTCCACACAAGAGATTAGTGAGCAAGAATAAAGCTCATGGTATCAGAAGTGATGAGTGGTGGCAGTTTAGGAAAAGGTGAGGTGCAATGAGACCTGGGTGTCCCGGTGGAAGAGCCGCTGAAGGTTGGCATGCAGGTGCAACAGGCAGTGAGGAAAGCTAATGGCATGCTGGCCTTCATAGCGAGAGGATGTGAGTATCAGAGTCAGGATGTCTTGCTGTAGTTATACAGGGCTTTGGTGAAGCCACACCTTGAGTATTGTGAGATAACAAGGTGTAGAGCTGGATGAACACAGCAGGCCAAGCAGCATCATAGGAGCAGGAAAGCTGACGTTTCGGGCCTAGACCCTTCTTCAGAAACCCAAAACGTCAGCTTTCCTGCTCCT
>NC_063347.1:4247379-4284699 GCF_021869965.1 Rhincodon typus
TCTGATGCTGCTTGGCCTGCTGTGTTCATCCAGCTCTACACCTTGTTGTCTCAGATTCTCCAGCATCTGCAGTTCCTACTATCATTTGTATTCATAGGCCCATTTTAAAGATTTTAACAGGTCAGAAGTCACACAACACAGATTATAGCCCAGTAGGTTTATTTGACATCACCTGATGAAAGAGCAGTGCTACGAAAGCTTGTGATTTCACATAAACCCATTGGACTATAACCTGGTGTCGTGTGACCTTCTGACCTTGTCCATCCCAGACCAACACCGACACTTTGCCGTCAAAGATTTTATAAATGCTTAATGAAACTGTGAACTGGCAATACAACTGTAAACTGACAGACATCCTACTATGACAATGATAGGTTGTGAAATCACTCCTGTAGCAATAATCCTATAACACTAACTATCAGGCTTATGTCAACAGACAGAGCAAAACAGCGAGCACTATCTTTCTAACACAGCAGACCCTTTTTACAGGACAGGGTATTTATGTTCCTTGACAGCTTTCTGACAATCCAAATGAGCTAATCCACTTTTTATGCATATTCTTGTCCACTTTTAACAAACTTACTGAAAATTGGACCCCTCATAAAAGACATTGAATTCCCACCTCCACCCCAGCCTTGTGAAAATCCAATCAGATTGTAGGCAGCTTTACATGAGAAACTAAGGATTGTGTCTTTGTGTTTTTGATGTTTTTAAAAATTGTGAACTGAGAAAGAGCTGTTTTAAACTCAATGTGTTTGAAAGGGGGCTGCAGCTTTGAAAAAACAAATAAGCTGACACTGGTAGCAAGCATCTTCTAAACAACTGCTTGAACAAACAGTAATCAAAGGTTGATCTGCAGAAATTAAGAAGACCAAGAAGTTAATTGGTCACTGTGTTAGTAAGCAAGGTTAAGTCACCATAGTTTTACTAATCCATAGGGGCGCTCTCTCATTTGAGAGAGATGACTGGTGGTGGTTTATCCTGAGGGTCATCACACCTCAGGCAAGGGAAAAGGTTGAGAAGGAGAGTCCTCCATGGTAACTTTTGGCTCAATTCTGGTCTCCCCGCTTTAGGAAAGATGTTGTGAAACTTGAAAGCGTTCAGAAAAGATTTACAAGGATGCTGCTGGGGTTGGAGGGTTTGAGCTATAGGGAGGGGCTGAATAGACTGGGACTGTTTTCCACAGAGCGTTAGAGGCTGAGGGGTGACCTAATGTAAATTTATAAAATCATGAGAGGCATGGAGAGGGTGAATAACCAAGGTCTTTTCCCCAGGGTAAGAGAGTCCAAAACTAGAGGGCACAGATTTTAAATGAGAGGGAAAAGATTTAAAAGGGACCTAAGGGACAACTTTTTCACACAGAGGGTGGTGTGTGTATAGAATGAGCTGCCAGAGGAAGTGGTGGAGGCTGGTACAATTACAACATTTAAAAGGTACCTGGATGGGTGCATGAATAGGAAGGGTTTAGAGGGATATGGGCGAAATGCTGGCAAATGGGACTAGATTAATTTAGGATATCTGGACGAGTTGGACCGAAGGGTCTGTTTCCATTGCTTTACATTTCTATGACTCTATAACAGCAGCTGGCATGCGAACTGTTGGCATCATTCTGTATTATAAACCAGCCAATGAGCCAACTGAACTAACCAATCCTTCAACTAGTGACCAGTTATTGATGAGAGATGCCTTCCAACAACTGTGTGATTGGTTCTCAGGTAACTGAGCAGTTTGGCGCTGGGAACAAATTACACAGAGAGGGGGAGAGAGAGACAGACGTGTTTAGTTCTTCTCCAGCATGGGAGTGGTCCCTGTGTTCTCTGCAGTCAAAGCCCACTGTAAAACTAAAGAACATCAGTTAGAGAGTTTTTATGAGTGAACTGGTCATCTTTTGTGTCTTACCAACCTGTGACAGCATCTAGAGAAAGATGACTGAAGTTTGTTGCTGGCCAGCAGATGAGTCATATGGATTACCTCAACAACAGAGCATGGGAACAAAAATTACTGAACATTCTTTCCAGTTCTTCCTCTCTGCCCATAACTGATTTTACACCGTATGTTTGTGTATGTAAGGAAAAGTTTACAAGGGGATTAGCAGAGTTATAATAATTAGAAATGGAGACATGATCGCCTAGTGGTATTATTGATAGACTATTAATCCAGGATCTCAGCTAATGGGGACCTTGGTTCGAATCCCATCTTGGGAGATGGGGAGGTTATGGCCTAGTGGTATTATCACAGGACTGTTAATCCAGAGACCCGGGTAGTGTTCAGGGGACCTGGGTTCAATCCTGCCACTCGAATTAAGAATCTAATGATGACCATGAATCCATTGTTGATTGTAGGGGAAAAACCCATCTGGTTCACAAATGTCCTTCAGGGAAGGAAATCTGCCATCCTTACCTAGTCTGGCCTACCTGTGACTTCAGACCCACAGCAAAGTGGCTGGTTCTCAACTACCCTTTGCAATGGCATGGCAAGCCACTCAGTTGTATCAAACCCCTACAAAATCTCAACAAAGAAATGGAACCAGACAGACAACCTGACATAGACCTAGGTACCAGAACACAATGAACTACAGCGATTTAAGAAGGCAGCTCCCCACCACCTTCTGAAGGGCAGCAAGGGACAGGCAATAAATGCTGGCCCAGCCAGAGATGCCCACATCCCATGATCCATGAGTGAATATAAAAAAAAGTGTTATAAGCCAATAGTTTATAATTGTTTACCTGTAGATGCTAAATCACTTGTCATAAATATTCATTCTTGTTAAGTACAGAAACTTTCTGTCAACCAGGGTCTGAAAATTGGGGAATGTGGCGTATTTATAAAAATCTTTATATTTTGTGAAGTCTCTGCAAATGGTGGGGCATGATTTCCAGGGTAACACCCCACAGAGCCATACCAAACGACCTTCATGAAACAGGTATGTCCAAAGTTCAACTGGAAACCCAAACCCCTTCCCAGCCATGACAGTATTGGTGGGGGCTGCTCTCAGGGGCGGAACCCCTGGCTTTGGTCCACCCAGCATCATCTTGGCTCGGCTGGGAAAACTGTGGGACCATTCAGGCGCAATTACCTGCAGCAGAGGCTCTCCAGCACATACGAGAGAACTCAGCAGCTGTTAATGGAGAAATATCCGCACCATATTCCCAATGCTAAAACTAGCATTCAGTCTAAAAGAACATCTACCATCTGGCAATATTGTTCAATGCAGCACAGTTCCTCTGAGCCACCCTGACACCCAAACCCTAATATCTAATTCTCCACCCTCACAAATTGTGTTAAATAACGCCTCTGCCAAGTTTAATTACACCAAGCTGCTTTGGGACAGTTTGCTAATTTTTACTATAATAACATTCCAGAAGCTTGATGTCATCCAGGACAAAGCAGCCGCTTGATTGGCACCACATCCACAAACATCCACTCCTTCCACCACCGACGCTCAGTAGCAGCAGTGTGTACTATCTACAAGATGCACCGCAGAAATGCACCAAAGATCCTTAGGCAGCACCTTCTAAACCCAAGACCACTTCCATCTAGAAGGACAAGGGTAGCAGATATCGGAGAACACCATACCCTACAAGTTTCCCTCCAAGTCACTCACCATCCTGACTTGGAAATATATCGCCGTTCCTTCACTGTCGCTGGGTCAAAATCCTTCCTAACAGCATTGTGTGTTCCTACTCCCGAAAGAACTACAACAGCTCAAGAAAGCTGCCCACCACCTCCTTCTTCAGGGAATTAGGGCAGTACATGTTGGCTCAGCCAGCAACATGAATGAATATAAAAACAAGGCATTAAAGGTGCCATGTAAATGCAAGTTGTTGCTCGGGGAAAAGATAACTGGGTTGGGCGTGAAAATGGCTCCTGATGTTCTCTTGGTCTTTGATCACAGCCAATAAGGAGAATAACCACAACTCCCCCCCCCAACCCCCGCTGAATCAAGACATTGTCCTGGCGAGGATTGCCCCTGTACAGGCCAGGAACCAGACCAGGTACTTCACGGTTGTGTGGACTCGGACTGCATTGGGTAGTGCCTGCACCGACTGAGCTACTGTGGTGACTTTGCTCAGCCCAGTACAATAGGGGTTTTGCCAAATGGAGTAGTTGTTGTAATTCTGCCTCCTCTTGCATTTCAGGGTGGGACCATCGCAATCTCTGTCGCAAACGAGAGACAGAAGTACATCGCTGGGGTGATATTTATCGCACCCCTGGTCATATTGAATCCTGAGTCAGCAACGCCAGCAAGGGTAAAAAAAAACACACAATGAACACTCTGTGGAAGGAATCCCATCCTATCCCCCCCTCCCCCCCCCCGTCCACCCCAAAGCTGTTTATACCAACTTCTAACCATGATGTCACTGAATAGCAGGGCAGACCTGATGGGCTGAATGGCCTAGTTCCGTTCTTACATCTTACAGTCAATCCCCATTTTCAAGGAAGATCCCAATTATTGGCGGGATTCGATTGCAAGGGTACCCAGAGGGAAGCAGATTCTAAAGCCTGCTGTTCATGTAGGAGCCAGTTGGATGGGTGTGCATTCCCCTCCTTTCCACCAGGAGTCAGTCCTGCCCACCAGACCCGCACTGGTCAGTCCAGTCAATGGCAATTTAGTTCAAGCCACCAGCCAAGTGGCTAAGACCAAGATAGAGCCCCGTGAGAACAAACTAGTACGGAAGACAGTAATTGCTGGAGAAACTCAGCAGGTCTGGCAGCATCTGTGGCAAGAAAACAGAGTTAACAGAGTCCAGAAGAAGGGTCACTAGTTTCAAAACATTAACTGTGTTTTCTCTGCACAGATGCTGCCAGATCTGCTGAGTTTCTCCAACAATTCCAGTTTCTTTGCCAGATCTTCAGCATCTGCAGTGCCTTGTTTTATTTTTATTCATAACAGAAGACCACTGCTTGGTTATGAAAGAGGCCCATAGGGAAAGCAAAGAATTGATTTCTTTTTCCCCCTAAAGGCCTTAAGCCCCGTCCGAACGCTCAACAAAGCACAGGTAAGGCTTTGTGCCTTTTCACTCCATTCAGAGATCATCTCAGGTCATTGCTATCATTCCCCAGACCTGGCTAAGGATGTCCACACCTTGAAAATACAAATTGCAGTTTTCAGATCTTCACAGTAGGATTTGAACTCTCAATCTCTGAATTATTGACCTCCACTCTTGGATACGCTAGCAGGTCCATACGAATTATTTCATTGCCGTTTATAAGAATTTAATAATTAATTTATTTGGCAAGTCTCATATGTAATATTACGGGGAGGTGACGGCCTACTGGTATTATCACTGGATGTTAATTCAGAGATTTCCCAGGTAATGTTCTGGGGACCTTGGTTCAAATCCTGCCATGACAGGAGTTGAAATTTAAATTCAATAAAAATCTGGAGTTAGGAGTCTAATAATGACCATGAATCCATTGCTGATTGTTGGGGAAACACCCGTCTGGTTCACTAATACTTTTTAAGGAAGGAAACTGCCATCCTTACCTGGTCCTGCCGACATGTGACTCCAGACCCACAGCAATATGGATGACACTTACCTGCCCTCTGGGCAATTAGGGATGGGCAATAAATGCTGCCTAGCCAGTGACGCCCACATCCCGGAAATGAATTTAAAAGCGTGCCCCATGAGTGGGCAATAATACTGGGATAGGGTAGGAGGATGGGTCTGGGTGGGATGCTGTTTGGAAGGTTGGACCGAATGGCCTGTTTCCACACTGTATGGATTCTAAGACATCTATTAGTTTTGGCTGTAGACTTCATTAATAGTCAAGAAGAGTCAAACAAATTAGAGCTAAGGTCATGTTTGAGGGAGGAATGTGGGTCAGCGCACTGCAATAAAACTCCTTTTCCAGTTCCAGTTGGCACAAGAGATTGTAAACATCCACAGAGTGGGCCGTGTTTTAGGCTTAGAGCCACCTACAACCGCTCCTGGCTGTCGTGTGCAGAGTTTGTGTCTGCAGTGAGCTGCTGCCGTGGTTTCCTTAGAGACTTGCTGAGCCTGATTACGACATTGCATTCACCTAGCCTCCCAACTCCACAAATTGAATGAGGCCAGAATTTTTCCCCTCCCTGGAGGTAGCGAGAAAGGGAACTAACTGACAAATAGTTCCTCCTCTTCTCACCATCTCACCAATCAAGTTCCGGGTGAGAGGATCTGTGTGCAACCGATTGAAGCCTTCGATCGATCGATTAGTGGCTCCTTTAGGGCCTGAACTTTCCACCTTCCCGATTACCTGCCCTCCCAGCAGCTGAGAGAGGTGGTTGTCGTGGGAAACCGAGATGACTGGCCTGCTGAGCTCAGGCGTGTATCAGAAACTTCAGTTGCCCCAATCTGGGGCAACTGGAAGCATACCTGAAGGAACCTTTATCCACCTTCGGTTAATTTGTCCTTGAAGGAAAGTCAAAGATAAGAAAAGGCTGTTCAGGCTCACCATCATACATAATATAAACTCCTATTTGGAATTCAATATGACCCATGGCTTTGGCAGCTTTCTATTCTGATCTGTAGGAACTGCAGATGCTGGAGAATCTGAGATAACAAGATGTAGAGCTGGATGAACACAGCAGGCCAAGCAGCATCAGAGGAGCAGGAAGGCTGACATTTCGGGCCTAGACCCTTCTTCAGAAATGGGGGAGGGGAAGAGGGTTCTGAAATAAATAGGGAGAGAGTGGGAGGCGGATAGAAGAGGGATAGAGGAGAGGATAGGTGGAGAGGAAACAAACAGGTCAAAGAGGCGGGGATGGAGCCAGTAAAGGTGAGTGTAGGTGGGGAGGTAGGGAGGGGATAGGTCAGTCCAGGGAGGACGGACAGGTCAAGGGGGCGGGATGAGGTTAGTAGGTAGGAAATGGGGGTGCGGCTTGAGGTGGGAGGAGGGGATAGGTGAGAGGAAGGACAGGTTAGGGAGGCTAACGAGCTGGGCTGGTTTTGGGATGCGGTAGGGGGAGGGGAGATTTTGAAGCTTGTGAAGTCCACATTGATTGAAGTCCACATTGATACCATTGGGAATAGAGGATGGCATTTTTGCAGGTGAACTTAAGGTTGGGGTGGAAGGTGTTGCTGAACTGTTCGAGCTCCTCATGGACCTCTCTGGACCATCTCTAATACCTCTCTCTCCTTCCTGGACCTCTCTGTCTCCATCTGTGGCAACCACCTAGAAACCGATATCCATTTCAAGCCCACCAACTCCCACAGCTACCTAGAACACACCTCATCCCACCCACCTTCCTGCAAAATGCCATCCCTTTTTCCCAATTCCTTCGCCTCCGCTGCATCTGCTCCCAGGATGAGGCATTCCACTCCCGTACATCTCAGATGTCCTCGTTTTTCAAGGACCGCAACATCCCCCCCTCAGTAGTCGAGAACGCCCTCGACCGTGTCTCCCGCATTTCCCGCAACTCATCCCTCACACCCCCTCCCCGCAATAACAACCAAAACAGAATCCCCCTCGTCCTCACGTACCACCCCACCAACCTCCGGATCCAATGCATCATCCTCCGACACTTCCGCCATCTGCTGTTCCCGTTGTGGCCTCCTCTACATCGGGGAAACCAAGCGGAGGCTCAGGGACCGCTTTGCAGAACACCTACGCTCGGTTCGCACTAAACAACTGCACCTCCCAGTCACGAACCATTTCAATTCCCCCTCCCATTCCTCAGACGACATGTCCATCCTGGGCCTCCTGCAGTGCCACAACGTTGCTACCCGAAGGTTGCAGGAACAGCAACTCATATTCCGCTTGGGAACCCTGCAGCCCAATGGTATCAATGTGGATTTCACAAGCTTCAAAATCTCCCCTCCCCCTACCGCATCCCAAAACCAGCCCAGCTTGTCCCCGCCTCCCTAACCTGTCCTTCCTCTCACCTATCCCCTCCTCCCACCTCAAGCCGCACCCCCATCTCCTACCTACTAACCTCATCTCGTCCCCTTGACCTGTCCGTCCTCCCTGGACTGACCTATCTCCTCCCTACCTCCCCACCTACACTCACCTTTACCGGCTCCATCCCCGCCTCTTTGACCTGTCTGTTTCCTCTCCACCTATCTTCTCCTCTATCCATCTTCTATCCGCCTCCCCCTCTCTCCCTATTTATTTCAGAACCCTCTTCCCCTCCCCCATTTCTGAAGAAGGGTCTAGGCCCGAAATGTCAGCCTTCCTGCTCCTCTGATGCCGCTTGGCCTGCTGTGTTCATCCAGCTCTACACCTTGTTATCTTCTATTCTGATCTGCCTGGTTTCTCTCCACATCCCCCCCACTCCTCCTCCCCTTGTAACTGTAAAACTGAGGGGTGACTTGGTTGAAGTATAAGATGCTGAATAGTCTTAACAAGGGTGGACATGTTTCGTCCTGGTGGGTGAGTCCAGATCAAGGGGGTGTTGTTTAAAAATTTGGAGAGTTCTGCAACTTTGAAACTCCTTGCCTCAAAAGATAGTGAAGGTGGGTCTTTGAAAGCAAAGGTCAATAGATTTATGTTAAAGATTATCAGGGAATGATGTGAGTGTTGAATTTGAAACACAGACAGATCAGCTGTGATCTTTTTGAGCACTGGAGCAGGCTAGAGGTGTTGAATGGCCTCCATTTGCTCCTATTTTTTATGCTCGTATGTGACCTTACATCTCAAGCAAGTATCTACAATATAATTTGCCCCTTCTTTTGAGTTTTCTCTCCCTGAGTCTCAGCTGTTCCTAAAAGCAAGCTTGTTTCAGAAATTGGCTGTGCAATCTTGGGCCAGTCCAGGAGCTTCAATCCCAATGGATAGAGAATCCCATGGATGTCAGTGGTGTTTTTACAAAAAATCTTCTCCATATGGTAAACTGAAACACTGTCATAGTGTTGCATGAGATACAGTGGTAGCAGAAAACCACTTGGTAGTCTAATGAGAAAAGGCTGTCATCTTATTGCCCAATAGCAATCGGGTAGAAGTTGCATTGGTACCATAGAAATTGTTGCTAAGACTATGAACTGACCAAGATGGTAGATCTATCTTCTTTGACATCCAGAGCTCCTTTACCCAGCCATGCCCTTATGACATAATCATCTCGAGTGAATTCAACAGCGTTAACTCCTTTCAGATGAGAAAGGATAGACTGGAGAAGTTGAGACTGTTCTCTTCGGAGAGAAGATGCTGAGAGGAGATTTGACAGAGGTTTTGAAAGTCATGAGTGAGCTGGACAGAGTAGATAGGGAGAAGAAGTTCTCACTCATGAAACGAACAAGAATGAGAGGGTGTAGATTTAAAATAAGGGTGATGTGAGGAAAAGCTTTTTCACACAGTGAGTAGTTAGGGTCTGGAATGCACTGCCTGGAAATGTGGTGGAGGCAGGTTCAATCGAAACATTCAAGAGGTTAATGAATAGTTATTTGGATAGGAATTGTCTGCAAGGATATGGGGAAGAGGCAGGAAATTGACATTGGGTAACAGAACCTATACAAACCTATATAGAAAATCCAGATATGACCTCCGCAGAGCCATCAGAGATGTCAAGAGGCAGTATCAGACCAGACTGGAGGCCCAAAGCAACCATACAGACTCCTGATGCCTGTGGCAAGGCCTAAACAACATAACGGGATACAAAATGAAGCAGAGCAAGATAGCGTGACAAAAACACATCCCTCTCTGATGTGCTCAATGCTTTCTATGCTCGGTTCGAGCAGAATGCCAGCGGCGTTGTTTTACCTGCCCCAACAGCCCCAGACACACCGTCCCTCTGTCACTACAGCAGAAGTCAGATCAATCTTCCTGGGAGTCAACCCAAGGAAAGTGATGGATCCGAACGGTGTCCCCGGCCGAGCACTTAGATCCTGTACAGACCAACTGTGGGAGGTATTCACCAACATCTTCAACCTCTCCAGTCCCCACCTGCTTCATGAAGACCACCGTCATCCCAGTACCTAACAAAACACATACAACATGCCTTAATGACTACCACCCAGTGGCTCTGACCTCCATAATCATAAAGTGCTTCGAGAGGCTGGTCATGGCCCACATCAACTCCAGTCTCCCAACCTGCCTCGATCCCCTGCAATCTGCCTACCGATGTAACAGACCCACAGCGGATACCATTTCCCTAGCCTTACACTCATCCCTGGAACATCTGGATAACAAGGACACCTAAGTCAAGGTCCTGCTCATCAACTACAGCTCTGCCTTCAACACTATAATCCCACCCAAACTAATCTCAAAACTCCAAAACCTAGGCTGGGTCTTGGCTCTGCCCTCTGCAACTGGATCCTCAGCTTCCTGACCAACAGACCACAATCAGTGAAGGTAGACAACTGCACCTCCTCCATGATAATCCGCAACACTGGCCCCCCCTGCAAGGATGCATACTCAGCCCCCTACTGTACTCCCTGCACATCTACGAGTGTGTTGCCTCATTCCATACAAGCACCACCTACACATTTGCTGACGACACTACCATGATATCAAACGATGAGTCTGAATACAGGAAGAAGGTAGAGGGCTTGGTGTCATGGTGCAATGATAACAATCTGTCTCTCAATGACAGCTAAACAAAAGAACTGATCATTGACTTCAGGAAGAAAGGAGGAGAACACGCCCCCATCTACATCAACGGAGCTGAGGCGGAGAGGGTCGAGAGTGTCGTGGTGGCTCTTTGTTAGCATGGCTGCCTCACAGGGGCCTGGGTTCGATTCTAACCTCAGGCAACTGTGTGGAGTTTGCACATTCTCCCCGTGTCAGCGTAGGTTTCCTCCGGGTGCTCTAGTTTCCTCCCACAGTCCAAAGATGTGCAGGATAGGGTGGATTGCCCATGTTAAATTGCCCCATAGTGTCCAAGGATGTGTAGGTTAGGTGCATTAGCCACAGAAAATGCAGGGTTACAGGGATAGAGTAGGGGGATGGGTCTGGGTAGGATGCTTTTTGGAGGGTCAGTGTGGACTTGTTGGGCCGAATGGCTGTGGGGATTCTATGATTCCTAGGAGTGACGTGACCAACAATCTAACCTGGACCTCCCACGTAGATGTGACGGTCAAGAAGCACAACAACACCTCTTCTTCCTCAGGCAGCTCAGGAACTTTGACCTGTCATAAAGGCTCTCACCAACTTTTACAGATGAACTATAGGAAGCATACTGTCCAGGTGCATAACGGCCTGGTATGGCAACTGCTCTGCCCAGGACCATAAGAAACTACAGAAAGTTGTGTGTACAGCCCAGACCATCACAGAAGCCAACCTCTCATCCATAGACTCTATTTACGTGTCTCATTGCCAAGGAGGGGCTATCAATATCATCTAAAACCCTCCCATCCCCAGTAATACTCTCTTCCAACCTCTTCCATCAGGCAAGCGATACAGAAGCTTGAACACACGCACCAAAAGGTTCAAGAACAGCTTCTACCCTATTATTATTAGTCTGCTGAATGGTCCTCTCTAATTTCAAATCCAATGTTGATCTTGCTTTGCGTACCTCTTGTGCAGCCATAACCTTGTATGCCTTGCTCTGTCTGAGCACCCCATGATCTGTATGTCCTTGTTTGCCATGATCTGCCTGTACTGTTCTCAAAACAAAACTTTTCACTGTACTTAGGTGCATGTGATCACAATAAATCAAACCAAATCAAATCAAATCAAAGAACCAGCGCAGGAACGATGGGCATAATGGCCTGTTTCTGTGGCGTAGCAATTCCGTGATTCTGAAACTAGCCTTCACACCAGAGCACGTGAATCTCTCACCTTAGTTGCTCCAGCATGCAGTAATCTCTCCTATAATTGGGTGAAATTGTGGATCCGAACAACGATGTAGGTTCACTTGGACTTGCTTTCTTTTCTCTGCTGCAGATGTGTTGTGCCAAAATGCTGTACTGCTTGATGCCAAATCTAATCTTGGGATATGTGGACCCTCGTTGGCTTTCAAGATCACAGAAAGAGGTGGGATTGCTGTGACTTATTTCTGGTCTCACAGTTGAATGAAGAATTTAATGGATTTTTTGTGAAGGCTGTGGTGAGTTCACTTACTCTCCACTAGCACTAAGCACCTTGATTTCCTCCCTTCCCTTACTCCATGTTACTGGGTCTATTAAACCGAGGTACAGTTTCTCCCAAAATTGATACCTTGGGTTTAGGTAACACTTTGATTGAGTGAAACTTGCCAAGTTACTTCCAAAGCGAATATGGAAATAGCAGTTGGCCATTCAGCCCATCAAGCCTTTGCCACGATTTATGTTGGCTGTTACAAGTCTTGAGTCGTGGGGTCATGGCAATGTTACTGAGCTAGTAACCCAGAAGGCTCAGGCTAATGCTGTAGGGAAAATGATTCCAATCTCACCATGACAGTATTTACAATTCAATTCATAAAAATCATTAATTGATGGGGAGTTGCAGCGTGGGTGACCATAAAACTATCACCAAATTTCATAAAAACCCATCTAGGTTCACTAATGTCCTTTAGGAAAGGAAACCTTCCATCCTTATCCATTCTGGCCTACATGTTACTCCTGACCCACAGCATTATGGGTGAGTCTTAACCACCCCCTGAAATGGCCCAGCAAGCCATTCAGCTCAGGGCACAGGGCAATAAATGGTGGTCTTACTAACAATTAAAGAATTACCATCTTTTTAATCCCGGTTTCATTGCCTTGTTTCCAAATTGCCTGACTTTCCAAACTTAACCATTGTAATTGATTGTCTCGCTAAGATCCATTGGTATTCAATAAGCAGGATATTTTCACTGTCTTCAACAAAGATTTTCCACAGTTATTCAGCTTTTCTTTTGTCTTAAGTTTAATATTTTATTTTGTGGGCGCTTCTGCTGAAGTTTTTGTCAAAGAATTGTCCAGTTTAACACAGAATTATTTGCAATTGCTTAAAATCTGCCCTAAAGAAACAGGCTATTCAGCTCAAATGGCCCGCATGTAATGAAAGGCATGTGGTTTATACTAATTCATATCAACTTCAGAGTTTGTATTTTAAAATAGTGCCATATACTTTTCTAAAAATAACTAAGTCAAGCAGTCCTTCCAAAACAGTGACTTAATCCAGTATGTGTTGGACAGTAGGGACTTGCAGGAGAGTTAATAGAACATTTATCATTGTGGTTTACAAACGATAGATTAAATATTGAAGGCTTGTTTGTTTCAGGACAATCAAGGATTGACTTCAGCTTTGCAATCAAGACCATAACACTATAAAATCTGGGAGCACATTTAGGCCATTCTGCCCATCAAGTCTGCTCTGCCATTTGATCATGGCCGATATGTTTCTCAGCCCCATTCTCTTGCTTTCTCCCTTTACCCTTGATCCCCTTATGAATCAAGAGCCTATCTATCTCTGTCTTAAAGACACTAAATCACTTGGCCTCCATAGCCCTCAGTGGCAATGAGTTCCACAGATTTACCACTCTCTGGCTGAGGAAATTCCTCCTCATCTCAGTCCAGAGGGTTATCCCCTCACTCTGAGGTTGTTCCCTCAGGTCTTAGTCTCTCCTATTCATGGAAATATCTTCCCACATCCACTCTATCCAGCCCCTCATCTTCTAAACTGTATCAAGTACAGACCCTGAGTCTTTGACTATAGGATCATCCTTGCAAACCTCCTCTGGACTCTCTCCAATGTCATTACATCCTTTCTTAGATACGGGGTCCAAAACTACTCACAATATTCCAAATGCGGTCTGACCAGAGCCTTATACAGCCTCTGCTGTTTATTCTAGCCCACTTGAAATGAATGCTAACATTGCATTTGCCTTCCTAACTGACAAATGAACCTGCATGTTAACCTTAGGATAATCCCGAACTAGGATTCTCACGTTCCTTTGTGCTTCAGATTTCCAAAGTCTTTCTCCATTTAGAAAATAGTCTCTGCCTCTATTCATCCTAGAAAATTGCAAAGCCTCACACTTCCCAAATTGTATTCCATCTGAAACTTCTTTGCCCACTCTCATAACCTGTCCAAGTTCTTCTGGAGCCTCCCCACTTCCTGAACACTACTTGTCCCTCCATCTATCTTTGTATCATCTGCAAACTTAGCAACAATGCCCTCAGTTGCTTCATCCAGTTTGTTAATGTGAATAGTTGTCCCAACACTGACCCTTGTGTAACTCCACTATAGTCACCAGCTGCCATCCTGAAGAAGACCCCTTTATCCCCACTCTCTGCCCTCTGCCAATCAGCCAATCAGCTAATCCTCTATCCATGCCAGTACCTTGCCCCTAATGCCATGAGCTCTTATCTTATTTAGCAGCCTCCACTGTGGCACCTTGTCAAAGGCCTTCTGGAAATCAAAATAGATCACACCCGCTGGCTCTCCTTTGTCTGACTTGCTCACTACTTCCTCAAAGAATCCTCACAGATTTGTCAGGGTCAGGCATTACCTCTCCCTGATGAAGCCATGCTGACTCTGCCCTATTTTCCCATGCACTTCCAAGTACTCCACAATCTCATCCTTAACAAAGGACTCTAAAGTCTTACCAATGACCGAGGTCAGGCTAACTGGTCTATGGTTCCTGTCTTCTGCCTCCCTCCCTTCTTAAACAGGGTGTAATATTATCTATTTTCCAGTCCTCTCGGACCCTCCCTGGCTCCAGTGGGTCCTGAGAGATTCTAACGTCTCCACAATCACCTCAGCTATCTGCTTCGGAACCCTGGGATGTAGTCCCTATGATTTAGCCACCTTCAGATCTATCAGCTTCCCCAGCACCTTCTCCTTAGTGATGGCCACTACACTCACCTCTGCCCCCGACTCACTTGAAGTTCAAGTTTGCTGCTGATGTCTTCCATTGTGAAAACTGATGCAAAGTACCGATTCAGCCATTTCTTTGTTCCCCATTACTACTTCTCCAGCCTCATTTTCCAGCTGTCCAATGTCCACTCCTGCCTCTCTGTTACCTTCTTTATATCTAAAAACCATCTTGCAATCATCTTCTATAATACTAGCTAGCTTACTAACAAATTTCATCTTCTGCCCCGTTATTGCTTTTTTAGTTGTCCCCTGCTGGTTTTTAAAGGCTTCCCACTAATCTTCACCACATTATATGCTTTCTGTTTTGGTTTTATGCTGTCCCTGACTTCTCTTGTCAGCCATGGTTGCCTAGTCCTCCCTTTACTATGTGTCTTCTTCCTTGGGATAAATTTTTGCTGTGCCTCCTGAATTGCCCCCAGAAACGCTTGCCGTTGCTCCCCCCTGTTTTCCTTGGTAGACTCCCCTTCCAATCAACTCTGGCCCACTCCTTGCTCATGTCTTTGTAGTTCCCTTTACTCAATTGTAATACCATTACACCTGATTCCAGCTTCCCCCTCTCAAACTGCCAGGTGAAGTTTATCGTATTAAGGTCACTGTCCCCTAGGGGTTCCTTCACCTTAAGATCCCAACTCAAGCCTGCCTCATTTCACATCACCAAATCCAGAATTGCCTGTTCCCATGTGGGCTGTACCACACAATGCTCCAAATGACCATCTCAACGACATTTCACAAATTCATTTTCTTGGGATCCACTATAAACCTGATTTTCCCAGTCCACCTGCATATTGAAATCCCCCATGGTTATTGTAATAGTGCCTTTCTTACATGGCATTTCTATCTCCTGATTTATTATCTTCCTCACACTCTGACTACTGCTAGATGGCCTGTACACATTCCTATCAGGGTCTTTTTTCCTTTACAGTTCCTCAATTCTACCCACACAGATTCTCCGCCTTCTGACTCTATCACTTCTTGCTAATGATTTAATTTCATTTCTTACTAACAAGGCAACCCTGCCCCCTCTGCCCATCTGCCTGTCCTTTCAATAGGATGTGTATCCTTGGATATTTATTTTCCAGCCCAGATCACCTTGCAGCCACATCTCTGTGATGCCCACAATATCGTACCCACCGATTTCAATATGCGCTACCAGCTCATTTACCTTGTTGTGGATACTGTGGGTATTTAAGTACTTTTTTTTAAGTATTTAAGTCCTGCCTTGATTGCTCCCCTTCTCATAGTTGTTCCCTTTCTGCTGTGCCTGAAGTTAAATTCCTGAGCCTTTCCATACTCTCTGTTCTATAACTTCTTCTGGAAACTTTAATAACCTCTGCTGAGGCACCACTCCTTTAACTTTTTCTATAATTTTCTATACAGCTGTTCCCAACAGCCCACTATTTAGTTTAAAGCCCTATCCACAGTGCTTTGAACACATTTATCCCACACCAATGTGTCAGCTACACATTTACTTCTTTAATCGTGTTGATCCTCTGCCAATGAGCTTGTGGCTCAGGTAGTAATCAGGAGATTGTTACCTTTTTGGTTTTGCTTTTTCATTTAGCCCTTATCTGCTCATATTCCCTCAGCAGAACCTCTTTCCCGTTTCTCCCTATATTATCGGTATCTATGTGGACCACTACAACTGGATCTTTCCCCTCCCACTCCAAGTTCCTCTGCAGCCCAGATGTGATATCTTGAACCTGGACATCAGGGAGGCAACACAGCCTTTGGGACTCTCCATCAGGCCACAGAGAACAGCATCTATTTCCCTGACTATACTGTCACCATATACAATGACAGTTCACTTTTGTCTCCTCTCTAGAACGGGTCCCTGTATTACAGCACTATGGTCAGTTGCTCATTCTCCTTACAGATTCCACACAGGGAGCAAGAATCTCAAACCTGTTAGACAAGCTCAAGGACTGAGGCTTCTTTAGCACTACTTCCTGGACCTCTCTACCTGCCTCGCTCACAGTCACACCTCCTGCCCCTGACCACTGACTGGATTTGAGGTAGAACAAGAAGAACAAAAGAGAAGTACAGCACAGGAACAGGTCCTTCGGACCGCCGAGCCTGTGCCGATCATCATGCCCTGACTAAACTAAAAAGCAAACCTTCTGCCCTTATTCAGTCCGTATCCCTCTATTCCCTCCCTATTCATGTAACCATCCAGATGCCTCTTAATGTTGCCAATGTGCCTGTTTCCACTATCTCCCCTGACAGTGCCTTCCAGTTTCCTAACATTCTCTGTGTGAAAAACTTTCCTCACACATCTCCCTTAAACTTTCCCCCTCTCACCTTGAACCTGTGTTCCCTTGTAATTGAAACTTCAATCCTGGGAAAAAGCCTCTGACTATCCACCCTATCTATGCCTCTTATAGTCGTGTAGACCTCTATCAGGTCTCCTCTCAGCTGCTGTCTTTCCGGTGAAAACAATCTTAGTCTTTTTAACCTTTCCCCATAGCAAAGGTCCTCGAGACCGGGCAATATCCTGGTGAACCTTCTCTGCACTCTCTCCAAAGCTTCCACGTCCTTCTGGTAATGTGGCGACCAAAACTGCACACAATACTCCAAATGCAGCCTAACAAGGGTTTTATATAGCTGCAACATGTTTCGCCAACTCTTGTACTCCATGCCCCGGCCGATGAAGACAAGCATGCCGTATGCCTTCTTGATTACCTTGGCCACCTGTGTTGACGCTTTTAGGGAACTGTGGAGCAGCATGCCCAGATCCGTCTGAATGTTAATGTTCCTAAGGGTTCTGCCATTTACAGTATAATTTACACCTAAACTTGATCCTCCAAAATGCATCACCTCGCATTTGTCTGGATTAAACTCCATTGTCCATTTCTGTGCCCAAGTCACCAATCTATCTATATCCTGTTGCATCCTTTCACAATCGTTGGCACTATCAGCAACTCCACCAATCTTCATGTCATCTGCAAACTTACTGACAGACCACCCACATTTTCCTCCAGATCATTTATATATACTGCAGGTAGTTAATCTAAGAGGTGTGACTGCCTCCTGAAACACAGCATCCAGGTAACTCTCCCTCTCCCTGACGTGTCAGAGTGTTCAAAGCTCAGACTCCAGCTCATCAACTCTAAGCCAGAGTTCCTCAAGCAACCAACACTTGCTACAGATATGGTCACTATGAACCACAATGGAGTCCACTAATTCCCACATACTGCACTTACAAAACATCATCTGGCCTGGCATCTCTGTTTTAATTACTAAGTTCTTGATTTGACTTTTTAAAAAATTGTACAGCTTTTTTACTTTGTAGCCTGTAAATATATCCCCCTTATTTACCTTCAGTCTGAAAATAACCTATCATAGATATTCAAATTAGTAGCTATCACCAACCAATGAACTTATGGTTTACCTAAGGATGTCATTCTTTTGTGCTGGGCCCCTGATCCTGGACTTCAATTTATCCTGTTAACAAAACCTTACAAACTATAAGCTAAAGAAAAGCAAGTCAAAAGCACCTCTTCCCCTCGGCACCAAATTCCCATGTTGCTTCCAAATTCCCCGAACGATACCCTCACTGGACTGTGTCACACGCTGGATGTGATTGTTCCTTGAGCAAAACTTACTGATCCGGTTCTTAAAATGTTTGGGGCGGTTCAAAGGAGATCTGATCAAGGTAAGAAGCAGAAATAGTTTCTTTCCTAGAAAGGGATATAGTACAGTTCAGGGGAAGCATGGTTCCGTCAGTAGAAATGTTTAGTTTGTGCCACTTCCAGATCAGGAGTGTTTGGTTAGAAGTCTACCAGCTATTAGAAGCTGTGAAAGTCTATTCTCTCAGTTTTGTGAATATTCATGTCAAATAGCTGAGCAGCTCACAGAAAAGATCTGGCATAGGTCAGTTACGTCAAACCTACAAATTTTATATAAGACGCAATTTCCCTGGATTTGAGTCTGTAACAGATGTTGGGAAACAAGATGAGGCTGTTTTGCTGTGTGTTTTAAAATTTTTCAGACTGTGTCCTGTTTTCAGATAGCTTGCTTTTTTTTCACTTTTGTTAGAAAACTTCTGTTGCTAAAGAAAATCTGCAGCCTCGTGTGACTACACTTCAGCGAAAACCATCACATTAACTCAAATTTTAAAAAGCATGCTCAATTAAGCCAAACTTCATTCTGGGATCTGACTTGTGCAGTAGTACCATCAGCTGGGATTGTAACAAAAGCAAGTGCTTATGCTCCCTTTTCAATGTTTCTTATTTAGCTCCATCACCCTTTTGGTGTTTAGCCACCTTCCTTTGAAATGCATCTAACCTATTTCGTTCCTGCATTCCACATTCTCACCGCTTTCTGGGTAAAACCATTTTTTCTCAATTTTCCACTTTTTTTTGGACTATTTTAATGTTAACTCAGTCATGATTGGCCTAGCTTTGCATTTCTGGTGCCATCTGAGTAAATCCATTTTTCACCCACCTCAGTACCACGATATCCTGCGGGTTTTCATTATTCATTCAGAGGATGTGGGCATAGTTGGCTGGACTATTGTCATCTGCTGTTCCTAATTGCCTCTTAAGAAGGTGGTGGTGAGCTGCCTTCTTGAACCGCTGTAGTCCATGTGCTGTAGCCATGATGTGGAGGTTGGACTGGGATGGACAAAGTCAGAAGAGGCATGGCACCAGGTTATAGCCCAACAGGTTTATTTGAAGTCAGCGCGCTCTGAAAGCTTGTGATTTCAAATAAACCTGTTGGACTATAATCTGGTGTCATGTGACTTCTGACCTTGTGCTGCAGGTTGACTCATGATGGCCTTAGGGAGGGAATTCCAGGATTCTGACCCAGGAACATATTCACCCTCACATTCCTTCAAATTTCTTCCAAATCGTTAGGTCCAGAAGCAGCAGATTAACTTTCTGTCAAGTCCTGCTTCCGATTGGTATTCTCCTCTCAAATTTGTCTTTTCCTCTTTGTAGAAGGTCGAGGGCAGCAGTATCATGAGGCACCATCAGCTCCAAGTACATCTTGTAGTCACACAAATGTGAGAAGTGCAATGCGTTCCCTCATTGCTAGGTCAAAATTCTGGATTACCTTCCCAGCAGCAATGCCAGAATGTCATCACCGAGCAGGCTGCAGCTGTTCAACCAGGTGGTTCACCACCACCTCTTCAAAGACAACATTTCTTTCAGGTTTCTCCCCCTTACTGAGCGTTAGGTGCCATGTTCTGGGCACTTGCGTTTGAATCCCATCGTGACAAATGGTGGAATTTGGTTTTGATAATGTGATGATACTGTGGCTTTAAGTGGTATGTTTTGTCCTGGTTTCTTTTAGGGACAGAGATTGGAGGACAGGGTAGCGAGCAGACTATGAGAAGAGGCCTTGTGAGGCCTTGGTTTTTTTTTAAAGTTGGAACAATAGAAGCAGCCTGAGTGGGTGTGGTCAAGCTCTCACAGAGTAAGGACTTTTAGTTAGTTTTCGGTAGTTGTTGCTGGGTCCTCAGCAGTGTTAGAAGGCAATAAATCTCTCCTGGTTGCTACACTCATTCTCTGAGCTCTCTCTCAGAATTGTCTTTTGATTCTGTTTCCTCCTGTATTAGAGAACTGCATGTGAGACAATCTGTTTTCTGAAATTGCCTTTTTGCCACAGGTGTGTTTATGGGATGTTACTATATTGGAACTGTTGCTGTTCGGTAGTGAAATAATCTATTATTCTGTTAGGTTTTCCTATGAAGTTATTCCAATTTCTTCTTTCTTTTATTATATTTTAACTATAGTGTTTGGATAAATTGTATTTTGCTTAATGTCGATTAGTTTGATCAATCGAATTGCATCTGGAACACAGCACCTCACACTTACCTTTTGAAATAAGAAAATTTTAGGATCTAGGATGCCTTCTTAATATATTTTCTGACCGGTCCATAACAATAAAAATCTGGAATTAAGAGTCTAGTGATGGCTGTGGGACTGTTCTCGATTGCTGAGAAAAGAAACCTCTTACTCACTAATGTTCTTTAGGGAAGGAAATCTGCCACCCTTACCTGGTCTGGCCTACATATGACTCCTGACCCACAGCAATGTGGTTGGCTCTTAAATGCCCTAGGGGCAATTATGGATGGGCAAAAAATGCCAGCCTGGCTAGCAATGCCCGTGAATGAATAAAGAAATATTGTGCTCCTTCTCTTGGCTGCTTTACTGCCGCCTGTTATCCTCATTCCTCAAGGCTGCACACCCAAAAAATTCTTGGTGTTCCTCACCCTCTTTTACTATGGATAGATTTTCAAGCTACTTCTGTTCCAATTTGACAATATCTACCTTGTTTCTTCTGGATTTTGTTCTCGTGGAAGGGATCCTCAGTGTTTCTAAAATATTCAAAGGAGCTTTCTTTGTTTCCATATTTGGAAAACTTTTGAGTTGAGCTCAAGCCCCGTTTCGCCAATGCACAGGTCGTGCTGTTCAGAACCATGTGTATTCCTCCTCTGGGGCCTTGCTGCCACTGTACGTTCATAGTGGAGAGAATGGGGGGTAGGTGTGGTGCCAATCAAGCGGATGCTTTGTCCTGGATGGTGTCAAACTGCTCGAGTGTTTTTGGAGCTGCGCCCATCCAGACAAATGGCGATATTCCATCACACTGTTGACTTGTGCCTTGTGGATGGTGGACAGGCTTTGAGGAGTCAGGAGGTGAGTTATTTGCCAGCCTCTGGCCTGCCCTTGTGTTCACAGTATTTATATCGCTGGTCCAGTTCAGTGACTGGTCAATGGTAATCCCCAGGAGGTTGATGTTGATAATGAGGGATTCAATAATAGTGAGAGGAGCCTAGGCACAGGAGTAGGCCATTCAACCTATCAAACCCACTCTGCTATTCAATGCAATCATGTCTGAACATCCCCTTCAAAGCCTTGGAGCCATACCTTTTCATATCCCTTTATGTCATTGCTGTTTAAAAATCCATCCATTTCTGCTTGAAACATTCTCAGACTGAGCTTTCAGAGCCCTCCGTGGTGGAGAATTTCAAAGATTCACAATCCTCTGAGTATCTCGATCCTGCTTGACTCAGAATTAAAAAGGCATACAAATGTTTGGGGGTTTGTTGGTTACATCCTCTTTTTGATTGTCTGGCACTTGTGTGGCATAAATGTTACTTGGTACTTAACAGTCCCATCAGAATGTTGTCCAGGTCTTGATGTATATGAACAGAGACTGCTTCAGTATCTGAGGAGTCACAAATGTTGCTGAACATTGTGCCATTATTGGCAAACATCCCCACTTCTGACCTTACGATGGATAGAAGGCCCTGCTTTGTAGCTTCACCAGGTTGACAACTCATTCTTAGGTATACCTAGTGCTGCTCCTGGCATGCCCACTTGCACTCTCCATTGACCGAGCATTGAAACCTGGCTTGATGGTAATGGTAGAGTGGGAGATATGTTGGCAGATTGTAGTTGAATACCATTTCCCTCAGGGGGGTCCAGTTTTGAGATCTATTCTGAAAACGCCCCATTGGCACAGTAGTGGTGCAACACAACACAATGGAGGGTATCCTTAATGTGAAGGCACGACTTTATCTCAGTGTGGACTCAGTGATGGCCACTCTCACCAAACTTTTCATGGGTGGATGATATGGAATTGAAAAATTCTTGCAGGCAATGTCAGGTAGGTTTCTTTCCCTCCAGTTGGTTCTCTCACCCCTACCCACCATAGACTCAGTATGGCAGCTATGTCCCTCAGGACTGAGCCAGCTCTGAAACCACTGAGTCAAAATAAATGATAGATGTTAAAGATTCCCACCAAGAGTACAGGCTGTACTGTCGATAGCTTTTTCCAAGGGGTGTTGAACACGGAGTACTGATTCGTCAGCAGGGTGGGGTTGGGGGTGCTGCAGTACATGAAATGTGTAGAGATAGGGTTTACTGCGTGTACATGGTGGTATAACAGTGATCTCAGTAATCAGGTGTTCGAGACTCTGCTGGAACTCATGCAGCTCAGAGCAGGGAGCTCTGCTGACTTAACATCATATACATATTATTCATAAATAGTACTTAAAGAAACTTTGAGGCTTGAATGGCGTTTATATGAGGAACAGAGTTGGGAGGTCATGTTGAGGTTGTACAGGACATTGATGAGGCCTGTTCTGGAGTATTGTGCCCAGTTCTGGTCGCTCAGTTATAGGAAGGATATTATTAAGCTGGAGAGGGTTCAGAAGAGATTTACCAGGATGTTGCCGAGTATGAAAGGTTTGAGCTATAAAGAAAGGCTGGATAGGCTGGGAGTTTTTTCACTGGAGCGTAGGAGATTGAGAGGCAACCTTACAGAAGTTTGCGAAATAATGAGAGGTATAGATAGAGTTAATGGTAGTTGTCTTTACCCTAGGATGGGAATTTCAAAACTAGAGGGCATGTTTTTAAGGTGAGAGGAGAGAGATTTAAAAAAGACATGAGGTGCAAACTTTTTTACACAGAGGGTTCACATGTGGAATGAACTTCCTGAGGAAGTGGTGGCTATGGGTGCAATTACAGCGTTTAAAGACATTTGGATAGATACATGGATAGAAAAGGTTTGGAGGGATATGGGCCAGGAGCAGGTAGGTGGGACTGGTGTAGTTTGGGATTATGTTCGGCATGCACTGGTTGGATGAACAGGTCTGTTTCTGTGCTGTATGATTCTATGACTGTAACTCATTGTAAAAATAATCAGCTGGAAGTTGCCTTAACCATATTTGACCTGATTCCGTGAGGCTTCATGAATATAAAAAGATCGGGCAGTTTTGCTAAAACTTTCCAAGACGCTAGTTAGACCACAGCTGGACAATTGTGAATGGTTTTGGGTGCGTTATTGACCTCACAAAGTGATTGACTCTTAACTGCCCAGTAGACAATTAGTGATAGACATTAAATTCTGGCCCAGCCAGCAATGCCCACATCCTGTGAATGAATAAAAAGGAACATTACCTCAACCATGGTCCCTCCCCACATTCAGCTCTGTCTTTCTAAATCTGAATGCTCCGCTCATATCTCCAAACCCCATCCTCTGGCTTGTCCAGATGCTAATGTTGCCTGGTGACTGTTTCATTCCTGATGCTCTTTCCTATTGATCTCCTTACCTCACCATCCCCAAATCCCAACTATGGTTACCTGGCTTGACTTCACCTACCTCAACGTTCACTGTTGCACTTCTAACAGGATTTCTAAGTTTCAAAACCGTTCAAAACAATTCCTGTCCTGTTTCGATCTCACACAATTTGCGTAGATGCTGAACTGCAGTGTTCCTCTGTTGAAGTCCCAACGTGTGAATGTGACATGTTTTGGTTCTTGCAGGTAAAGAGCTTCAAAAATGATCCTCTCAACTACCACGGACCGTATAGGGTGAGATTCACCATTCAGGTGTTACAAGCGGTTGCCAAACTTGAGAAAGATTTGCCTACCGTCACTTGGCCAATGTTGATTTTACATGGTGAGATGGATAAACTTTGTGATATCAGGGGCTCCTTCCTCCTGTACAAGGTGGCAGCCAGCTCGGACAAGACTATGAAGGTGAGGTTTTCTTTTCCCCTGGTTGTCTGAGTTAAACTGGGATCTTCCTTACAGTCCAGTTGCAAACTTCATGAGCCCCATATCCTACATGGCCAGTCTGTGGATGGTGTTACCAACCCAGTGCCCATCAAGGATTTATGCTGGAAGCCGGCAATGTGACCCCACATCCCTCTTTCCCTCATCAGAAGCCTCTGTGAAACCTCCACACCAACACTGTTCACAAGTTGACTTGGAAATATATAACCATTCCTTCACTGCCACTGGGTCAAAATCCTGAAATTCCCTCCCTAAGGACATTGTGGGTCAACACACAGCACATGAACTGCAGCGGTTCAAGAAGTCAGCTCACCCCCACCTTCTCAAGGGGCAACTAGGGATGGGCAATAAGTGCTGGACCAGTCGGCGATGCCCACATGCCACAAAATGAAGAAAAAAATTTCTATGCTCATTCACTGCTCACTCTGTCGAAGCTTGAAAAAGAAAGCAGATTAGATTTTTTTCCAGGGATAACACACTCGCCCGAATAGTCCTTCAGTCATTGTTTTCTTTTAATCTCAGCTTCTCCTAAGGAGCTGCATCAAATGCAATGGTGCATATTGTAATGGCCCCACTTCCCTATTTATGAAAAGCCATCACACCCTGCATCAATCAGCCATCGACCCTATGTGCTCACTGGCCTCCATTGATTCCTGATCAACAATGCCTTCAGATTAAAATGCCTTCTTTGTTTATTAATCCCTGCATGCCCCCATCTCATACCCCTATACTTCCCTTCAGCCCCACAGCCCTCTAATTCTGGCCACATGTACATCCTTAATTTTCTTCATGCTGGTATTGCAGCCTTCAGCTGCCTGGGACTCTGACTCTGAAATTTCCTACCTAAGCCTCTTCAGCTACTCTGTCTTCCTTTCATGTGCTTCTTTAAACCAACCCTTTCCACTTGCACAAATATCTCTTTGTGTAGCTTGGTGGCAAATTCTGTGCTAAAAGTCCCATGATCCTGATGCACTGAGTACATTTAAGGCAGGAATGTAGGAGCAGGAGTAGGCCATTCAGCCCATCGAGCCTATGCTGGCATTTAATGTGATAGTTTAAAATGACCTACCCAATCTACCTACCTATCCAATTTAATATGATATACATGTCACAACTCACTGGAGTCATGCACTGGAAATTAAAGTACAGGTAAACAATTATAAAATATCACAACTAAGTAAAACTCTAATCCCTTATAAACATCCCTTTACACACAGACAGACGGACAGAAGTATAGACAGGGAAAAAAACACTTAAGTTGAGGGGGGAGTCTGGAAAGACAGCTCAGTTGCCTTTATCCACAAATTTGGTTGTTGCTAATCCGAAAGTTGCTTCCTGGTTTTCTTGTTTCCAAATGTTTCCACTGGTTTGTGCGGGGCACAGCGTGGCTGGTTCACTTGTAAAATGTCTCTGATTTATCAATTAGAAGTCACAACTTACAGCAACGGTTGAGAAAAGGATCAATTGTTTTTTTTTCAAGTTAAAAATGCATTTTACCTGCAGAGAGCAGAGAGACAGCTTCTCTCCTGGCAGAGTTCAAAATGTTTCTCTGTAACTTGTTCCCAGCTCCAAGCAGTTCAGTTACCTGAGAACCTATCACCCATCACCCATCACGCAGCTGTCTGCAGGCAAAAGGCCCTTGTCATCTGTAACTGATCACTAGTCCACAGACCATTTAACTTCTTCTTGTGAGCCAGAGCTTCATCTGAATACAGAATCCCTCAGCTCCTGTTTGTCTGCAGCCAATTCAATTACTGCTTGTTTAAATTGTTATTTATGATGCTTGCTATAGGTGTCAGCTTACTTGCTTTCCAAGTCATCCAGCATCCTTATGAAGCATTGGTTTTTAAAATTGTTCTTTCTTATTTCAGTTTACAATTCTAAAAAGCACTAAAATAAAACACGATCTTTACAAAACTCAATGCCACTTTCCTGTGTGATTTCCACATCCCGTGATGCCATTAGTATCCAGAGATTCATCCATATCTGTCTTGCTCAATGACTGAGCTCCCACAGCCCTCTGCAGAAGACAGTTCCCTCAGCTCCATCCTAAATGACCTATTCCTTATTGTGAGAATGACACCTGGGTCTAGACTCTCCAGTCAGGGGAAATATCCTACCTACATCCATTCTGACACACCCTACAAGTGTAACTCTAGAGAATACAGTCCCTGTTTCCTCAATCTCTCCTCATGGCCAACCCAAGGATAAATCTGGTGAGTGTCTGTTGCAGTCCCTTTGTGGCCAGCATATCCTCCCTGACTTAGGGAGATCAAAACTCTACAGCATACTCCAGGTGAGGTCTCTCTAAGGGTCTACACAACTGAAGCAGGATATCTCTAATTCTCTGACGAAGACCAGCAAACTATCTGTCTTTCCTATTGCTTGCTGCACCTGCATGTTAGCTTTCAGTGACTTATGAGCAAAGACATCTAGGTCTCTTTGGACATCAATATTTCCAACCTCTCACCCTTCAAAAGGTATTCTGTCTTTCTGTTATTTCGCCAAAGTGAATAACTTAACTCTTGTTCACATTGTATTCCATCTGCCATTTTCTTGCCCATTTACTTAGCTTGTCCAAGCCTTCTCAAAGCATCATTACACCATCCTCACAAATTACATTTAGACTCACAGAGATGTTCAGCATGGAGACAGGCCGTTCAGTCCAACTCATTCATGCCGACCAGATATCCTAAATAAATCTAATCCCATTTGCCAGCATTTGGCCCATATCCCTCTAAACCCTTCCTGTTCATATACCCATCCAGATGCCTTTTAAATGGTGTAATTGTACCAGCCTCCACCACTTCCTCTGGCAGCTTATTCCATCCATGCACCACCCTCTGCGTGAAAATGTTGCCTTTCAGGTCCCTTTTAAATCTTTCCCCTCTCACCTTAGACCTATGCCCTCTAGTTTTGGACTCCCCTACCCTGAGGAAAAGACCTTGGCTATTCACCCTATCCATGCTCCTCATGATTTTATACACCTCTATAAGGTTACCCCTCAGCCTCTACGCTCCAGGGAACATAGCCCCAGCCAATTCCGCCTCTCCCTATAGCTTAAACTCTCCAACCCTGGCAACATCCTTGTAAATCTTTTCTGGACTCTTGCAAATTTCACAACATCTTTCCTATAGCAGGGAGACCAGAACTGTACACAGTATTCTAAAAGTGGCCTAACCAATGTCCTGTACAGCCGCAACATGGCCTCCCAACTCCTACATTCAATGCACTGCCCAATAAAAGCAAGTTCCACCTGGTTTTATGTCATCAGCAAATTTGGAAATATTACATTTCTTCCCCACATTCAAATCGTTTGTATTGATGGTGTACGGATGCCTCCCTAGCACAGATCCTTGCTGTTAACAATGCTGTTAGGGAAGGGTTTCCAGGATTTGGACCCATTGACGCTGTAGGAATGGCAATATATTCCCAAGTCAGAAATGGTGATTGGTTCAGAGAGGAGCTTGCAGGTGGTGGTGTTCCAATGTAACTGCTGCCCTTGTCATAGAGTCATGGAGGACAGAAACAGACCCTTAGGCCCAACTTGTCAATGCTGACCAGGTGTCCTAAGCTGAACTAGTCCCACTTGCCTGTGTTTGGCCCATTTCCCTCTAAACCTTTCCTAGCCATGTACCTGTCTTTTAAATGTTGTAATTGTACTTATCTCTACCACTTCCTCTGGCAGCTTGTTCCATACATACACCACCCTCCGCATGAAAAAGTTGCCCCTCAGGTCCCAAGTTGCCCTCTAGGGCAGCCTACTCAGCCTTTCCTTGTAACTCAAACCCTCCAGTCTCATCTGTCCTTCCAGATGGTGGTGGTTGTGGGATTGGAAGATGCTACTGAAGAAGCCTGGGTGAATTTCTGCAGTGCATCTTGTAGATGGTGCACACTGCTGCTACTGGGTGTCTCTAATCTGATTGTGGCCTCAGCTGCTTTCCTGCTTTTTATAAGACCATAAGACCATAAGACATAGAAGCAGAAATTAGGCCATTTGGCCCATCGAGTCTGCTCTGTCATTCAATCATGGCTGATAAGTTCCTCAACCCCATTCTCCCACTTTCTCCCCATAACCCTTGATCCCCTTGATAATCAAGAACTTATCTATCTCAGTCTTAAATGTACTCAATGACCTGGCCTCCACAGCCTTTTGTGGCAGTGAATTCCATAGATTCACCACTCTCTGGCTGAAGAAGTTTCTCCTTATCTCCGTTCTAAAAGATCTTCCCTTTACCCTAAGGCTGTGCCCTCGGGTCCTAGTCTCTCCTACCAATGGAAACATCCTCCCAACACCCACTCTGTCCAGGCCATTCAGTATTCTGTAAGTTTCAATTAGATCCCCCCTCATCCTTCTAAACTCCAATGAGTACAGTTCCAGAGTCCTCAAACGTTCCTCATATGTTAAGCTTTTCATTTTTGGGACCATTCTCGTGAACCTCCTCTGAACCCGCTCCAGGGCCAGTACATCCTTCCTGAGATATGGGGCCTGAGATTTTTCCCTGATAACACTTGACTCCCTTGTTAGTCTAACCCTTGTTAGTCAAAAATCTGCCTTAAACAATGTTCAATGATCAGAAGCAATCTTTTTCATTTCCATCATTGGCTCTGTGGTTAGCACTGCTGCCTTACAGCACCAGGGACCCGGGTTCAATCCTACCCTCAGGCGACCGTCTGTGTGGAGTTTGCACATTCTCCCTGTGTCTACGTGGGTTTCTTCCAGGGGCTCCGGTTTCCTCCCACAGTCCAAAGACGTGTAGTTTTGGGTGGATTGGCCATGCTAAATTGATGTACAGGCTAGGTGGATCAGCCTAGGGAAATGCAGGGTTACAGGAATAAGGTAGAGGGGTGTGCCTAGGTGGGATGCTCTTTGATGGGTCGGTATTGACTCAATGGGCTAAATGGCTTGTTTCCGCACTGTAGGGATTCTTTGATCATTGCCGGTATTTTGCTCCCAAGTTGATGTTTCATTGCTTTCAAGGAATGTCCACAGTGAAGACACCTTGCTGTGATAAGATTTTATTTGGATTCTTTCACTTGCACAAGTTGGTCTTTCAGGTGATGCTGTTTAGTCACTACCATCTCTCCCTTCTGAGTGTGTTTCAGGTCTTCAGTAAATGTTTCCACCAGCTGCATCGAGAGGTGCCAAATGTTACTGTAGAAGTCTTTACGTTGATTGGGAAATGGATCGCCGACAGGTTGCCTCCAGTAGAATAAACATGAACGATAAATGTGGCCAGTTTACAAAGGAACCAATTTCACTTATAATGGGGGTGTGTGTATTGTGGGGGGGAGGGGATTGTGGGAAGGGTAAAAACAAAAATCAAATTGCCTAATTTAACAAAAATATGTGTCTTTTATCCCCAAAAGAAAACTATGTTAAAAGGAAGTATGTGTTTGGCAACAGTTTCCCAATCAAATTTTTAATTCAATTATGTTTGACCGAGCCACAGAAAGCTGTGAATACACATACTTCCCTCTTTGTGTGCGCCCATTGTTTCTGAGTTGGGAGAAAGGCTGCCCTCCTCATTTCGATTGACATTTCTCAATCCCAGTCAGCAGCTCCCCGTCTCTTGGTACTGTGAGCCAAGGAGCCAGCAGAACTGTAGGGTACAATGGGTGGATTGGGAAGAGGGGGTTCAGATAGAAGCAATGGTGATCTCTTAGACCCACCAGCCGTAAGTGATTGTCTCTTGTCAGCCGCATTGCTGTAGGGGTGTATCCTCCAATACCATAGCATTGGTATGTTACACTCCTGAGCTCCATCACTCCTCCTCCGTAGGATGTAGACGAGGCCACTGGTTCACCATTTCCATATAATGCGAACAGAATTGTGAAATGCATTGCTAAAACACTAATAAACCAATTAGAGAGAACCGTGGTCCTTCTGCTGATACTGTTGATTTCCTGAACACTTTAATGTCTTTAAAATTGAGTGTCAATCTCAGAGGAGAAGTGCTGATTTGATTTGAGCCAATGTATCTCTACAATCCACATGTGTTCATCACTGTAACACAAAAAGGTGTCTCTTGATCCCTGAAGTATTCTACTTTGTTTTACAGCAACTTTGCTTGTGTTGTTGTTGTCGATGTATTCTGATTACTGATACTTGTCAATAGAATGTTCAACAATTTCCAACAAGCCTATTAAATCTCTGTTGTAAGATGTATTCTGATTTCCCCAGTTACCTGCTAAAAAGTGTTACATAGTCAATCATTGAGGGCTGATCAGTGACTGGCACTTGACAGCACAGATGGAAGATATCTCAAGGCAGGCTAAGCATTGACTTCAGTTCAAAGTGTTGGTGCCGTCCTGGGTTGAATAGGCAGCCACTCTGGATACATTCCCCCAAAACCCTACAATCTCACAGAGAAATAAAAGTAATTTCAGTCGCTGGGAGACAATGACACTAATCTCACAATCACACATGGGAAGGGAATGAGAGAGGACTGAAAGTAAAATGACAAAAAAAAATTACTTTATTTGCGAATTGGCATTAGAGTGTAACGGTAAATATTTTTAAAGAATCAGTGAAAACCATGTTTAAATCAACATTTTAACGTATTTCTCATGTTGACATTGTTATTTGCTGTACTCTCTAATCCAGAACTGTTAAACAAACGCCAATAAATCTGATTTACTTCATATTTACAATAAACTGAATCCTCCACATCGGTGCCTGTATATCATGTGTTGGATTGTGTTGTAATGTGGGCACTTTCACATCAGCTCAGGCCAGATTTCTTTAATAATAGCTGTTAAATGATGTTTATTGTCACACTGTAAGTGATGGTAAGATTACACAGTAACACAATCTGAACTAAGATAATAAGGTGTACAGCTGGATGAATACAACAGGCCAAGCAGCATCAGAGGAGCAGGAAGGCTGACGTTTTGGGCCTAGACCCTTCTTCAGAAATTTGTACAGTGTCCTTTCGTAATAGAATTCTAACACAAGACTACTGAGGTCACAGTGAAATTGCAGCTAACCTCAGAAGCTTGTTTAATTTTTGTTCAGCCTATATTTCTAAAGGCAGGCCAGACCTGCTAAAGCTTGCCATCAATTTCTGTTTTGTCTCCAAAGGGAGAGCTTATCATTAATGCATACACACAATGTGAGTATCGCAGCAGTCATTCTTGAGAAATGCTGTTATTCCTGCTCACAGCATTTTCAGCTTTGATTTCTGAGGGCCTGGAGTCATGTATAGGCCAGCAGATGTTCTTCCCTAAAGGTGCTGGTTGAACAAAAGGGTTTCCACAAAAATGAAGTTGTGTTCCTATGCATGGCTGTCCCACTCTCCTGAGCAGTGCTGGCAATGGTCAGAAAGTCAGGAAGATTTGTGAAAATCGGAATCTCAACATTGAAAGAAAAGTTCTTACTTTTCCCTAGCAGTTTAACTGGCAAGTTCTGAATCTCACTATGTCCTGATATCCTTGCATTTCTATCTCATTTTTAGCTACGGTTTCCTCATGGTCTTGCAATCCCCAGTTCTCCTCTCCTTCCCAAGAAATGGAATAGTGCCAATTTCTGATGTGAAATATGGAAACTATTACCAGGTGGTTTGCTCCTTCAGGGCCTCAGACCTCGCTGTCCTCACCACAATGAGCCTGTGTGCTCCATGGAAACCATCCCCCCTAACCTTCATCAGGATTTCCCTTTGGAGCTCAGAGACAGTTACAGCTGTATGCTCCTGGCCAGGTAACTTTGTGCACACACACACACACAAAAAAAAAATCTCATACATCTGCACAGGATGTATCTTATGGCTCATAATGTAATTTCTTAGTGTTCAGTCACTTTGAACTTACTTGGAGGCTGCCAATGGTTATGGACCAGACCAAACCCCCTCAAAATATGCAGCCAATCTTTTGGACTGTGGGACGAAACCGGAGCACCCAGCAGAAATGCGGAGAATGTGCAAAGTCCACAAACTCACAGATGGATTCAAACCCAGGTCCCTGGCTCTATGAGGCAGCAGTGCTAACCACTGAGCCACCATGCCACTCCCAAGAAAGGGCTGCCACGCATTGGCCAGGAATCAAACCCAAACCTCTCATGTTGTTAGTGCATAGCAGCACCGAAACAGCTTGTTTTGGCACTTCTCAGAACCAAGAGTAAGTTTCTCGTGAGCTTGTATTATGTACAGTAAGAAATGGTCAGATGAGGATAGCCATTATCTCATAGGATCTCTTTGATATGTTCTATTTCAGCATGAGGGTCAACAAATGGCTTATAGGATTGCTGATAATGCTAATTATACTGAATGTGGAACTGTTATTGTAAAATTGAGATTATATGTAGGGGCAGGGAGGAAATGTGGGACAGTAATGAGATAATGCTGTATATAATGCAGTAACACAAAAAAAAAATCAATCTATTCAATAACTTTATTTTTGTGTAAAAAAAGATTTTAATTTGTTAATCAGATAATTTGAAACTGGTTTTATTCCCCTCCCACCCATCCTCCCATTCAGTCCCTGTATAAATTAAATTAGTAAACTCTCTCATTTTCACACCTCGCTCATGTTTTTACTGGGGATAGCCTTTCACTGAGCCACTTTTCAATCAATTCAAACATTTCCTCAGTGACTTCGGTCAGCTCCTTGTGAAGTTGATGGAAAGACCCCTCAAAGACCTGAAAGAAATAAAGAAAAGCAGAGACAGTGAAAGCCTGCCTTTGATATCATTATTTTAAGTTTATTCTTTCACAGGATGTGAGCACTGAAGTCTACATCAACATTTGCTGCCCATCCCTAATAACTGTTGGGAAGTTTCTGAGGGGAGTGGGTAAGTCACCTTTTGAGATGCTGCTGTCCCTGTGCTGTAGGAAGGTGGTCGGATAGGGAAGAAATTCCTCAGCCCCCGACTGTACTCCCTGTAGTCCCATGTCTGTGTTGCCAAATTCCGAATGAATGCCATCTACAAATTCACTGGTGATACCAGCGTAGTGGGGCGGATATCCAACAACGATGAGTCAAAATACAGAAGGGAGATAGAGGGCTTGGTGACATGATGCAATGAAAGCAATCTGTCTCTCAATGTTGGCAAAACTAAAGGACTTCAGAAAGACAGGAGGAGAACACACCCCCATCTACATCAATGGAACTGAGGTTGACAGGGTGAAGAGCATTAAGTTCCTTGGAGTGACGATAAGCGACAATCTGTCCTGGACGTCCCACGTAAATGTGACAGTCAGGAAGGCACAACGACGCCTCTTTTTCCTCAGGCAGGTCAGGAAATTTGCCATGTCCATAGGGTCCCTCACCAACTTCTACAGAGGCACCACTAACAGCATACTGTCCATGTGCATAACAACCTGGTATGGCAACTGCTCTGCCCAGGACTGTAAGAAACTACAGAAGGTGGTTTGCATAGCCCAGACTATCACAGAAGCCAACCTTCCATCCATGGACTCCATTTACACGGTTTGCTGCTGTGGAAAGGCGGCCAACATCAAAGACCCATCGCACCCCGGTAATGATCTCCTACAACCCCTTCCATCAGGCAGAAGGTATAGAATCTGAACACAGGCACCAGCAGGTTCAGGAACAGCTTCTTTCTGGCTGTTATCAGATGGTTGAATGGACTCTAGCCTCAAATAATGTAACCTGCAATGTAACCTGTATGCCTTTAAGTCTTTTTGGTCTGTACACCCTTTGCTTGCTGTGATCTGCCTGTACCGCTTGTACACAAAACTTTTCACGTTATTTCAGTGCATGTGACAATAAATCCATCAATAAATCAAATTCCAGGATTTTGATCCAGCCACAGTGAAGAAACGGCGGTACATTTCCAAGTCAGGGTGGTGAGTGGCTTGGAGGGGAACTAGCAGGGGGTGGTGTTCCCACGTATCTACTGCCCTTGTCCTTCTGGATGGAAGTGGCCGTAGGTTTGGAAGGTGTGGTGGAAGGAGCCCTATTGAGTTGTTGCAGTGCACCTTGTGGAAAGTACACACTGCTGTTACTCCTCATCGTTGCCGGAAGGAGTGAATGTTAAAGGTGGTGAGTGGAATCACAGGCTCAGAAACATCTCATTGGCTTGGCATGTCTGATTAATTACTTACAGTCATAGAGTCAAAGAGTTGTACAGCATGGAAACAGACCCTTCAGTCCAACTTGTCCATGCTGACCAGATATCCTAAATTAATCTAGTCCCATTTGCCAGCATTTGGCCCATATCCATCTAAACCCTTCCTATTCATATAGCCATCCAGATGCCTTTTAAATGTTATAATTGTACCAGCCTCCACCAATTCCTCTGGCAGCTCATTCCATACACGCACCACCCTCTGCGTGTAAAAGTTACCCCTAGGTCCCTTTTATATTGTTCCCCTCTCAGCGTAAATCTTTGCCCCCTAGTTTTGGAGTCTCCCACCCCAGGGAAAAAAACCTTGCCTATTCACCCTATCCATGCCCCTCATGGTTTTATAAACTTCTATAAGGTCACCCCTCAGCCTCCGACACTCCAGGGAAAATAACCCCAGCCTAATCTCTCCCTATGGCTTAAAGCCTGCAACCCTGGCACCATCCTTGTAGATATTTCTTGAACCCTTTCAAGTTTCACAACATCCTTCCGATAGCAGGGAGACCAGAATTGCACGCACTACTCCAAAATTGGCCTAACCAATGTCCTGTGCAGCCATAACATGACCTCCCAACTGCTATACTCAATGCACTGACCAATAAAAGCAAGCATACCAAATGCCTTCTTCACTATCCTATCTACCTGCGACTCCTTTCAAGGAACAATGAACCTCACCCCAAGGTCTCTTTGTTCAGCAATGCTCCCCAGGACCTGACCATGAAGTGTATAAGTCCTTTCCAAAATGCAGCGCCTCACATTTATCTAAATTAAACTCCATCTGCCACTCTTCGGCCCATTGGCCCACCTGATCTGCAGTCACAAAAGAAGAGGTAACTGCATTTCACTGGTGCCTTCCGCCACCCTGGGTGGGGGTGGGGCTGGAGGGGGTTAGTGGGAGGGAGGACGGAGTCCCAGAAGAAAAGCTGGGCCTGGACGAAGTTCCCCTCTCCCAACAGCTTTAGACTGTGGGAGGAAATTGAAGCAAACCTACACAGACAGTTGCCTGAGGTTGGGTCCAAATCTGGGTCCCTGGTGCTGTGAGGCCGTGCAACCTTCCACCCCTCCAGCCACCATTCCTCCCACACAGTTTTCAGGCTGAGAGTAGGCTTTCTTTACAGCTACAGACATGAATTAATATTTCTAAACAACACCACCCTACTCCATATGTAAGTCACTTTACACCCTTTGCTGAAGGCTGACAGTCTTGATGGAGTACAGTGTTACACAGGAACATAGAGCATAGAACAGTACAGCACAGTACAGGCCCTTCGGCCCACGATGTTGTGCCGAACTTTTACCCTAAACCTAAGGTCTATCTAACCTCCACCCCTACCTTATACTATCATCCATATGCCTATCTAATAGCCGCTTAAATGCCCCTAATGAGGCTGACTCCACTACCCTCTCCGGCAATGGATTCCACGCCCCTACCACTCTCTGAGTAAAGAACCTACCTCTGATGTCTTCCCGATATCTACCTACTTTCACTTTAAAACTATGTTCCCTCGTAAAAGCTACCTCCACCCTAGGAAAAAGTTTCTGGCTGTCTACTCTATCTATACCTCTGATCATTTTGTACACCTCTATCAAGTCACCTCTCATCCTTCATCGTTCTAAAGAGAAAAGCCCTAGCTCTCTCAACCTTTCCTCGTATGACCTTCCCTCCATTCCAGGCAACATCCTGGTAAATCTCCTCTGCACCTTTTCTAACGTTTCCACATCTTTCCCGTAATGAGGTGACCAGAACTGGACACAATACTCCAGATGTGGCCGAACCAGGCTTTTGTATAGCTGGAGCATAACTTCACGGCTCTTGAACTCAATCCTTCTATTAATGAAAGCTAACACACCATACGCCTTCTTAACAACTCTATCCACCTGGGTGGCAGCTCTCCGGGAACTGTGAACACGAACCCCAAGATCCCTCTGCTCCTCCACACTGCCAAGAATCTTTCCGTTAACCCTGTATTCTGCTAACAGGAAGAGGAGGTTTATCAGCCTCTCGAGCCTGCCCCACCATTTAATTTGACCAATGGTTGCTCTGTATCTGAACTCCATTGCACAGAATTATAACAGCCCAGGAGGAGACCATTCAGTCCATCATGCCTGTACCAGCTCTATTACCTAATCGCAATCTCCTGCCTTTTCCCCCGTAGTCCTGAAAACCATTTCTTGAAAGAAACCTGGAAGATGACCATGAAGCCTTTGTCAATTGTTGGAAAAGCCCATCTGTTTCACTGAAATCCTTTAGGGAAGGTAATTGGTGTCCTTACCTGCTCTGACCTACATGTGACCCACAGCAAGTTGGCTGACTCTTAACCGCCCTCTGGACAATTCAGGATGGGTAATAAATGTTGGCCCAGCTAGCGATGACCACAGCAAATAAAAAAAAATCAAAACAATCTTCCAATACCCTCTTGAAGGCCTACATTGAACCTGCCTCACTACAATTCCAGGCAGTACATTCCACACCCTAACAACACACTGAGTGAGTAAGCTTCTTTCTGACGTTGTCCTTGCTTTGTTTGCACATCATTTCACTTGACCTCATTTCCATCAAAAATCTAACAATATCTATGCAATTTTCTGAAATTTCCCGTTGTTCCCCAGCCTCAGTGGGTTGGAGAGATTTCTAAATTTACAATATTGAAGTATTCTTCCTGGCATCCCCTTTGAATATAACCTGGCTCTGATTTTATAATTATGCCAACCATTGCTTTGGGATCTCCCTCTTCTGCCCCCGCATCCCTGCTCCCTCCCCCACCCACGAGGGGAAAGAATTTCTCTCTATCCAGACTATCAGTTACCTCAATCATCTTGAACATCTCAATTACATCATCCATCAATCTCCCATACTCAAGGAATTACAAAAACAGCCCACACAACTCTCCAGAATTCTCTGCCACAGAAAGCGGTTGAGGTCAAAGCATTAGCGATAACAAGGTGTAGAGCTGGATGAACACAGCAGGCCAAGCAGCATCAGAGGAGCAGGAAAGCTGACGTTTCGGGCCT
>NC_063347.1:4285099-4321493 GCF_021869965.1 Rhincodon typus
TTCCTGCTCCTCTGATGCTGCTTGGCCTGCTGTGTTCATCCAGCTCTACACCTTGTCTTCTCAGATTCTCCAGCATCTGCAGTTCCTACTATCTCTGAGGTCAAAGCATTGAATGTTTTCAAGAAGAAGTTAGATATAATTCTTAGAGCTAAAGGGGTCAAAGCACATGGGGAGAATGTGGGTATTGAGTTGAATGAACAGTCACAATCATGCTGAATGGTGGAGCAGGCCTGAAGGGCTGAATGGCCTACTCTTGCCTCTGTTTTCTTTGTTTCAATGTTTTGTCAAAGGGAAAATCACATTTAGCTAATTTATTAGAAGTCTTTGAAGGAGTACCATGTATTGTGAATAAAAGGAGCCTGTATTATGAACTATACTTGGAGGTCCAGAAGACGTTTAAGAAGTTGACACATAAAAGTTTAAGGTGGAAAATAAAGACCATGGCTTAGTGGGTAACATATTAGCATGGGCAGAAGATTGGCTAGCTAACAGGAAACAGAGAATAAACATAAATGGGTCGTTGTTTCACTGGCAGGATGTGACAAGTAGAGGGGTCTTAACTTTTATACAATTTACATCAATGACTTAAACAAGGGAAGAGGAGGCATTGTACTAAATTCATAAATGAGACAAAGATAGGTAAGAAAGCATATCGTGAAGAACACATAAGGAGTTAACAGAAGGATATAGGTTGAGTGAGTGGGCAAAGGACTGTCAGATGGAATAAAATGTCAGAAAATGTGGAGGTGTTCATTTTGATAGATGAAAAAGCAGCGTATTACTTAAATGGGGATCAATCATGGAATTCAGAGGGATTAAAGAATTCCAGGACAGGAGTCACAAAACACTAATATGCAGGTAGAATGATTTAGATGGGATGCTGTTCTTTATTAGGAGCAAAATTGAACATAAAAGTGAGGATGTTGTTCCTCAGTTATACAGGGCATTGGTGAGACCATGTATCGAATACTGTGTGCAGTTCTGATCTCCTCGAACCACCCTGGGCCTTATCTTAAACTCCATGTACATCTGTAAATGGAAAATGTCCAACTGTATACATACAGTGCATGAAGCAGAGCTTTCTTTGAACTTTAGGATATCTTGGATAATTCAGCACTCCTTTACAGTGCAGGGCAGTGAGATGGGAATTTGGGCACTGGGCTTGGTGACCCTAACTCACAAACTCCACCATCTGGGACCACTGCCCTTGGGCAGGCTCATAGGGTTGTCCATTTAATGCAGAGATGAGGTGTTTTTTTTCACAGCTGAAGGGTCTTTGAAACTCTCTTTCCTTCAAAAGACAGTGGAAGCAATGTCTGAATATTTTTAAGGCCAAGAAAACAGATTCTTGGAAAGCAAGAGGGTTAAAGGTTATTGGGGATAAGCAGTAATGTAGAGTAATGAGATCAGCCATGATTATATTGGACAGGAGGGCAGTCTGAAAGTTTCGAGTGGCCTTCTCCTGCTCCTAAATGGGATGTTTATGCAGTTTGAGAATTTCAAAGTGAAAGAATTGTTGGAGTGGAAGCTCATGTGGGTCAGCAAGCGCAGGGAGGTAATGAATGAACAGAACTTGACACGGTTGTATTGGCATTTTACAACAGGTAAAGTGGGACTGTGTACAATGCAAATCACTGTAATATATCTTCTTGGGAGAAGCTGTGCTAAGTGCTAAAAGCTGAAGGATAAGTTAGGATGGTGAGCTCTCTCTGGAAAAATTCTAAGCTGCTTTCACATTCAAATATTGACGGAGAGTAAACAGGAACTGAATCTAATAGAGTGAATTCAACATCCACTTGTACACATGAGCAGTAGCACACTGGGGACTGCAGGGATTCCACAAGATGTCAGCAATAGCAGTAGACCCTGAGACTCTCCAATGCCAAGTTACTGATACCAACCCGACCCTAGCACTGGTTTATGCTGATCTTCAGTACAAGGGGCTAATGATGATCACCACCCAGAACGAGACGGTGGGAAGATCCCAGTTTAAAGCAGAACTTGGGAAAAGTTCATCACCTTCAGAGTCTTGTCTGAGCTGGCTGCGATTTCGTAGAAGAGGTAGGAGCCACTGATGTCACACAGTTTGTCTGCATTGCCATGTAAAAGCAATATCTGGGTTGTTATAGTGGGCAAGATCTTCTCGACACCGCTCACAGCGTTTAACAGCATGGTAGCGAATCGCACCCTCACCGGCCCGTGGTAGTTGAGAGGGTCATCAATGTAGTCTTTCACCTGCCAGGAAAACAACATGTCAATCATGAAGGAACTAAACTCAGTGGGTGCTGGAAATCCAGAACAACATCAGAAAACGCTGGCAACATTTAGCGTGCTGTAAGATCAGTAGGACATATGGCCCCTCAAGCCTGCTGCATCATCCAGTAGAATCATGGCTGATTCAACACTCCTCATGTCCACTTTCCTGCCCTTTCCCTGTAACCCTGGATTCCCCGACTGATCAAGGATCTCTCTATCTCAGCCTTAAATGTACACAAGGACTCTGACCCCACAGCTCTCTGTGGCAAGGAGCTCCAAAGACTCACAACCTTTTGAGAGAAGAAATTCCTCCTTATCTCTGCCTTAAATTTGTGCCCCTTTAATCTGAGACTGTGCCCTCTGGTCCTAGATTCTCCAATGAAGGAAACATACTCTCACCATTTACCCTTAGGAATCCTAGATGTTTCAATGAAATCACCTCTCATTCTTCTAAATGCCAATCAGTAGGGTACCAACCTGTTTAGCCTTTGTTCTCAAAGACACTAGCTCCATACCAGGGATCATCCCACCCAGCAGTATCTGTGGGAGAGAAACAGAAATTGCCAGGCAGAGTCTTGAGGAGACACCAAGGTTTCTGAAATGCTGGCGTCACCTCCTTTCAGAAAGGTCTACCGTGCCTTGCTCCACTCAGACACTGGATCAGGTTAGCACAGGCTTTCCTCTGGAATCAGGGATTAAGGGAATAAGGGAAAGATGGAGCGATGGAGGGATGAAGGTCATGGGGGTGAAGGGGTGTGGAGAACTTGAAAATAGGTTCAGGAACAAGGGCAAGTGAGCAATCTTTCAGGTCCCTTGAATCAGGGAACAAGTGCCTCTAATCAAGGGCCATCTCCCCTCTCCAGAAGCCTCAAGAAAACATCTTTGGGCTGGCCGTCATATTCCCTGCCTGGTGAACCCCTCACCCTCTGTTGGTTAATACTGGCAGTGATGGGATAAGACCTGTGTAAATTAGGCGATGGCCTTGCGGTATTATCGCCGGGCTGTTAAACCAGGGACCCAGATATGGGAATCTGGGTTCAAATCCTGCCAGAGGGTGCAATATAAGATTCCTATGATGATCATAAATCTGTTGCGATTGTCAGGAGAAACCCATTAGGGAAGGAAACTGCCATCCTTACCTGGTCTGGCCTACATGTGACTCCAGGCCCACAGCAATGTGGTTGACTCTTAACTGCCCCCTGGGCAATTAGGAATGGACAATAAATGCTGGCCTAGTTAGTGATGCCCTCATCCCATGAATGAATTTTTAAAAAAACCCACGACTAAATAGCTCCCATACCTCTGGGATAAGAAGAGTCTAAATGAAGCAAATCTCTAACAGTAACAACACAAATCCTTAAGGCCATTAATGTCAACATTCATGTCTCGAGGGGTGGAATTGAGGAGACTGGACCAGTTCAGCTCAATAACCTGCTTCTACATCAAAGATAACATAACTTGACAAATATGTGAAGCATTAGTTGGGAGTAGAACTTTACATATCTGTTTTGAAATCGAGAAGACTTGTCCTTGACTAGATAAATGATAAACATGGTTTGGCAGCCCAAGATTCAGAATCAACTATACTAGGAATTTAAATGAAAGAGGAAATTTATCTAGAACAGAAGTGTAGAATCGATAGCATAGTTATAGAACAGAGGGAGGCCATTCATCCCTTACTTTATGCCAGCACTCTGTAACAGTAATTTAGCTCATCTCACTCTCCCCTCAGTTTTGGGGAAGAGTTGACCAGTGAATTCCTGGTCTGCCATGTTTCTCTACATATTGTGGTTTTTAAACGTTACTAATTTGCACTAGTGTGGAGTCCAGTCCACATCTGTCTATAGTTCCCCAAACCTGCTCATGGATGCTGTATAAAGCAGGATGCAATGTGGAAATGCTGCTGCACTCAATGGGTTAATGTCTGTCGAACTTACAGCAATGGATGGAAAACTGCCAACAATGTTTTGGTCCAGTTTTGCTCGATAGTGGCAGCAGCCATCACATGATCAGTAATGACCTTTCGCTACTTGACCTTTGAGTGGGTCCCATCATGAAGGACATCGCCTTGGAGATGGTGCATAATGACGTGGTGTAATTGCTAACCTCTCCTCCCTCCAATCCCTCATCGCAAGATTTATACCCAGACCGTATAACCCTCCAGGGAAAAATACACACCACCACAGAGAGCAAAATTTGACTTTTCTTAAGCGCGTTAGTCACTAACTGAGAATTATGGCATCACATGACAATATAGAATTGCATTAATTGGTAGCAGGTCTGTGAATGCTACGCTGTTCAATGATTATTTCCATAGTATTTGGAACACCTGGGCAGCGCTCTTAAAAAATAAATCATGGCAATATACTCACCAAATCAGCGAAAATTGCGTGTTAAGTTGGGGCTACAGCTCATGACCTTTTCTCTCAGAGGTGGGAGCAAAGACTGACCAAACCTCTTGATTAAAAAAAACTGATTCCTCAAGAGAATGGTGCGGTTTGGTTGTAATGCAAGATGTAGCACACTGGGCAACGTGGAGACTGCTTTCCCTCCACCCCCAGGCTCCCCAGCTCACTCACGTGGTACTGAGCAATACCCAACATCTGGGGGCTGTCCCCCACAGCCCGTCTGCCAACTGCACTTGGAGATGTCCCCACAGCAGAGGTCAGAGGTCAGTCGGACAGCCTAAATGTATGAGTCAGGTTCAGTTTCAAGCCCAACGTCTGATTGCAAATGCTGGGAGCTCAGGGGACCATCAGTTTCTTACATTCTCTGGGCAGTGGGGAGAGGATTGGCAGCAGGAATTAGGACTGTTTTCTCACAAGACTGTTGACGCTGTGTTGAGATGTCTTTGGCAATAGGAACTCAGTAATGTTGGAATTTACTGTCAATGCCAGGGGCCTTTCCCATTGACTGGAGAGCTCTATGTCACCTCCTACTGGACGACATACTGGGATGAAGAGCTAACTGACCAGCATTGGAGTTCTCTGGGATACAGGACCCTGAGGATGGCCACTCAGAAGCTGATGGCTCTTCAATACCTGTCAGTGTCATCAGGAACAGTGGCTGGTCTACACATCAGAGGACTAGGATTGACAGATTGACCCAGTTCACAAGTGGATAAGGGAAGGAGGGAAACTGTAGGGAGAAGGCACTGCTGGTGGGAAGGGGTGAAGTGGTTTGTAACAAAGCTTTTCACTGTGCTTAGGTACACAGGACAATAAATCAAACCAAATCAAAAGAATAGAAGTGGCTTTCAGGAGGATGTTGCTTCCCAATGCTGGTCACTCAATCAGGCACTGAGTGCCTTTCCTATAAGGGACCCTGAAGCCCACGAGCAAATATGACAGGGCATATAAAAGGGCAGGGACTGGACCATTGTTCTGGAGATATGGGTTTGAATACCACCATGGCAGGTGGTACTGTTTGAATTCCATCAGATCTGACATAAAGATGATCTAATGGCGTCCGCATAACCATTGTCAACTGCTGTAAAAATACATTTGGTTCACTAATATCCTTTAAGGAGAGAAATCTGCCATCCTCACCTGCTCTGACCTACATGTGACTCCAGACCCACAGCAATGTGGTTGATGTTTAACTGCCCTCTGGGCAATTAGGGATGGGCAATAAATACTGACCTAGCCAGCAATGTCCACAACCCCATGAAAGTTTTGTTCTAAACAGGCTTAGAGAACAGAGGTTAAAGGTCAGTTAGGTAGATTCCAGACTTTTGCTTTTCTAGTTGGAGTTTCATTCCAACTCCCACATGGCAAAACACCAACACGCTGATTATATGTACCCCATATATACATTGATATCAGTTCTCACCCCAATATCCCTTAACTAACAAATCTATATCACTTACATAAGAACATAAGAGCTAGAACCAGGAGCAGGCCATTCTGGGAGACTGAATTATACAGGTTCATGACATTTTGAGAGAAGTCATTCCGCCTCATCTCAGTTTTAAATCTGCTACTCCTTATCCTAAAACTATGACCTCTTGCTCTGGATTGCCCCACATAAGGAAACATCCTCTATCTCCATCTATTTTGTCAATCCCTTTTAGCATCTTATAGAGGCGATGGCCTAGTGGTATTATTGCTGGACTGTTAATCTAGAGACCCAGATAATGTTCTGGGGACTTGGATTCAAATCTGGCCATGGCAGATGGTGGAATTTGAATTCAATTAAAATATCTGGAATTAAGAATCTAATGCTGACCGTGAATCCATTGCCGATTGTTGGGGAAAAACCCATCTGGTTCACTAATGTCCTTTAGGGAAGGAAACTGCCAGCCTTACCTGGTCCGACCTACATGTGACTCCAGACCCACAGCAATGTGGCTGATTCTGAACTGCCCTCTGGGCAATTAGGGATGGGTAATAAATGCTGTGTAGTTAGCGATGCCCTCATCTTGTTAAAGAATTTTTTAAAAAAGACCTCAATTAGATCTCCTCTCATTCTTCTAAACCCTAGAGAGTATAAACCTAAGACTGCTCAGTCTTTCTTCGTGAGACAAACCCCTTATCTCTGGAATCAATCTACTGAACCTCCTCTGAACTGCCTCCTCAAATATGGAATCCGAACCTATCCATATCCATTTGTAAATTTCTTACTTCTTCATTGCAACTCACTTTCCCACCTATTTTAGTGTCATCAGCAAATCTGGCTACAGTACTTCCTGTCCCTGAATCCAAGGCATTAACACAGAGTGTCAATAGTAGTGGCCATAGGTCCAAGCCCTGTGGCACTCCCATTAATCACCTCTTGCCAACCAGAAAAAGACTTATTAATGCTGACTCTCTTCTTTCGGTTGGTTAGCCAATGCTCTATTTAAGCTAATAAATGACCCCTACCCTCTTGGAATGTCACTATCCCACAGATCCATTTGGTCTCAGTCATCCCCACCAGACACTGTAGTGATAATAAGACATTACGCACAAACTTTCTGATGGAATTGGAATGGCTAGGGGTCCCCATCCCATCAGATTATTGCCTTCTATTTTCACCCTAAAATGAATAAAAAAAGAAAAAAGACCTGTCCATCTTCTCTCCCACCTATCCGCTCCACCCATCCCACTGACCAATCCCCACCACTCCCTACCTGCACTCACCTATCACCATCCCACCTACTTTCCCCAGCCCCATGCCCCCTTTCTGTATTTATTTCTGAGCTCCCTGCCCCCTCCCCATTTCTGAAGAAGGGCCCCGACCCAAAACGTCAACTTTCCTGCTCCTGTGATGCTGCCTGGCCTGCTGTGTTCCTCCAGCTCCACACTGCGTTGTCTCTGACTCCAGCATCGGCAGTTCTTAGTATCCCTTCAAATGTCCTGTTGTGGGGTGGTGCTTCTCTGTTGTGCCTGTTGTTTGCATCCTCTGTAAACTAGAGCTCACCTGTGCCTAGTTAGTTGATTGAATTAAACGTTGGTCCAATCTTGATTAAATACTGCGTGATGTTTTATAAATGTGGATTTAAAAATCATGTAAAGGTAGATTTTGATACATTGGCAATGTGAGGTCACTCTTGCCCACCACCTTCCTTCCTCCCAGTGCACTGGACAGAACCAACATGCTAGGGTCTAGGCCCAAAACGTCAGCCTTTCTGCTCCTATGATGCTGCTTGGCCTGCTGTGTTCATCCAGCTCTGCATCTTGTTGTCTCGGATTCTCCAGCATCTGCAGTTCCTACTATCTCTGCTAAAATCAGACTGTCTTTGGCTCAGTCACAGCAAGTGATACTCAGTTTAGTCATCAATAATGAGCCAATGATCATAGAAACATAGAAAAAAGGAGCAGGAATAGTCCATGTGGCCCTCCAAGCCTACTTTGCCATTCAGTATGACATTGGCTAATCCTCAAACTCAGTATATGTTCACAGTTTCTCTCCATGCTCTTTGATCCTTTTAGCCCTCAGAAATATATCTAACTCCTTCTTGAAAATATTACAATGTTTTAACCCTCAGGCCCTTTCTATGGCAGAGAATTCCACAGGCTGACCACTTTCTGCATGAAGAAATTTCTCCTCATCTCAGTCCTAAATGGTCCACCCCTTATCTTTAGACTGTGACCCCTGGTTCTGGACTCTCCAGTCATCGGGAACATCCTTCTTGTTTTTACCTTGCTTAGTCCTGTTAGAATTTTACAGGTTTCTGTGAGATCCCCTTCATAATGAGTGAAGGTCTTAGAAAATAAGACCCTATGACCGAGTTCACCGTTAGGGCGCTGATACCTCACAAGTTTGTGTCCTTGTCTGGCCAGTTTGACTCCATAACGGCACTGGCAACTCAATAACTATATTGTGTGGCATTTAGTGTGACAGGGGATTTCCTGTTGACTGGAAAATTCACTGTAAGCCATCATGAAGATACTGAAGGATCATCTAACCATTTGTCCTCAGTGCAGAAGGGTTATAAAATACATAGGAAGGCTCTTAAAGGTGCTACATAAGGCAAGGCATTGATTTTGGGAGAAAATGCATCTTTTTTAAATTCATTTACGGGATGTGGGCAACGCTGGCTAGGCAGCATTTATTGTCCATCCCTAATTGCCCAGAGGGGAGTTAAGAGTCAACCACATTGCTGTGGGTCTGGAGTCACATGTAGACTAGACCAGGTAAGGATGGCAGTTTCCTTCCCTAAAGGGCATTAGTGAACCAGATGGGTTTTTCCGACAATTGGCCATAGATTCATGGACTCTTAATTCCAGACTATTTTTATTGGACCCGGATCCCCAGAACATTACCTGGGTCCTTGGATTAACAGCCCAGTGATAATACTACTAGCCATCGCCACCCCCACCATGATCCCCCACCTCCCCATCCCCCATCTCTAATAATGGACCCAATGAAATGGATCAAATAGTACCTTATGCTATGATGGATTGGACCTTGTCTGCACATAATGCCTTTGTTTGAATATGTGAAGAAAATGAATCATCAGTAACCCACCTCCTTTTCGTCTCTTGACAGAGAGTGTGGATCCATATATCCCAAAGCTACATTTGGCAAGAAGTAGTCCAAAATTCTGGCACAAAATACCTACAGCAGAGAAAGGGAAGCAAGTAAGTCTACTTCTTTATTTCGGTCAACAATTCACCCAATTACTTGGGAGACCGCACTCCCTTGGAACAATGAGGATGAGTATTGGATACTCTGCTGTGAAGGTCGTTGATCCTCACATGATTCCCTAATCCATTGGAATGAATGTTCCTGGATGGATTCCTTAACTTCCACAGTTAAATTCCTGATCTGAGCCTTAAGAAATTAAGATGTAAGTGTAGTAATAGACCATTTGGCCCATCAAGTCCACTCTTCCATGATAACAAACTGGAGAAAGAAAATTCATGAAACAAAGAATGTGTCAGATTTTAGATATTTGCTTAGAGAATAAAGTTAGTATGGATGTGGAGAGAAGGCAGGACATTGGGGTTAAAATGATTGAAATCTGCCATGACCGAGGCTCATGCTAATATACAATTGGATTATATGTTATCTTTAAGGGATGGGTTCAAACTCCTGAGGGTCTTTTGTTAATTTTGACTATTCTTTGAGGAAATATTATGAACATACAATTTAACAGCAGGACTAGGCCATTCAGCTCCTCGAGCCTGCTCTGCATTCATTAAGATCATGGCTGATCTGATTACCCCACATTCTGAACTATCCTTGATAACTTTCCACCCCCCTCACTCATCAGGAATCTATCCACCTCTGCTTTATAAATATTCTCAGACTAACACTCAAGAAGCTTGACACCAACCAGGACAAAGCAGCCGCTTGATTGGCACCACATCCACAAGCATCCACTCCCCCCAACCACCGACGCTCAGTAGCAGCAGTGTGTACCATCTACGAGATGCACTGCAATGACTCACCAAGGCTCCTTTGACAGCACCTTCCAAACCCACGCCCACTTCCATCTAGAAGAACAAGGGCAGCAGGTACATGAGAACACCATCCCCTGCAAGTTCCCCTCCAATTTGACTGTCGTTCCTTCACTGCCACTGGGTCAGAATCCTGGACCACCCTCCCTAAGGGCATTATGGGTGTCCTCTCATCATGTGGGCAGCAGAAGTTCAAGAAAGGAGCTCACCACCACCACCAGCACCTTCTCGAGGGCAGCTAGGGACGGGTAATAAATGCTGGCCAACCAGCGATGCCCATGCCCCATTAAAAGACTAGAAGCCAAAGAAGAGTCTTTTGGACTTGAAACTTTAACTCTGCTTCCGTCTCCATGGATGCTGCCAGAGCTACGGAGTTTCTCCAGCATTCTCTGTGTTTGTTTCAGAATTCCAGCATCCGCAGTATTTTGCTTTTATTCTATAGGAGGCTATTTGCTTGGATCACACCACCAAACCATTGCCCATTGGCAATCCCAACGATTCAAGAAGGCAGCTCAGTGCCACATTCCCTGGGCTCGCAGCAGCTAGGACATGGGCAATAAATGCCAAGCCTGACTTAATAACACCCACTTCCTGAAAATCGAAACTCTTCACAGCCCTTTACAGGGTGGCATGGTGGGTCAGTGGTTAGCACTGCTGGCTCACAGTGCCAGGGACCTGGGTTCAGTTATACCCTGGGCTGACTGTGTGGAGTTTGCACATTCTCCCCGTGTCTGCGTGGGTCTCCTTCCACAGTACAAAGATGTGCAGGTTAGGCAGATTGGCCATGCTAAATTGCCCATCATGACCATGGATATACAGACTAGGTGGATTAGCCATTGGAAATGCAGGGTTACAGGGAGAGGGCAGAGGGGTGGGTTTGGGTGGGATTTTCTTCAGAGGTTTGGTGTTATCTTGATGGGCTGAATGGCCTGCTTCCACACGTAGGGATTCTATCTATGAAATTGATTGCTGCTTCACACCAAATCACAGCTCAGTGTGATCGATTGTGTGACGAGTTGCTTTTTGTAAATATGAGTTTAAGTTTTGGTGTGTTCTAGACGCAGTTTGATGTGTTCATAGGGTTAAGTGAGAGAGTGAGAAAGTGGAGTATGGGGTGAATGTATATCAAGGGAAGGTGCTCGATGGGGCAGATGTTCATTACCTTTTCTGAAGAATCTTAATGAATTAAGCATTCTGAAAAAACACACCTGTGTAAACGGCAAACAGTAGTTCAATTCCTGCTACGTTTCTAGTCAAAATATCAGGAGTTTTCAAACAGATTAGCCTCACTGATACTCTGAGATGGGCTTTCTCTTCAAGAGCAGGTAGACTGGGGATGATCCAGGAGTATCTGCTCTATTCCTGATTCATGTGAAAATTCCATGCCCACCAACCCCAAATGAAATAACCCCACAGAGGCTGGTACCCCGTCAACACATCGTCCCTTTATTTACACGGGGAGAGTCCTTGACACTGATGCAGTTCCTTCAGAGCCAGCTCTCAGAGTGAACAGGATGTCTGACATAACAAGGTGTAGAGATGGATGAACACAGCAGGCCAAGCAGCATCAAAGGAGCAGGAACGCTGATGTTTCGGGTCTGGACCCTTCTTCTGACACTCCTATTTATATCTGTCAGCCAGGGCTCCCTGATTGGACCAGGTTAACAGCCCCAATCAGGGAACTCAGATTCTATGGATCCGCCTGGCTGATCTTGTTAAAATTACTACACCACCAATCTTAACCCATCCCCAATTCTCAATGAGAAAAGGAGGGAGATGAGTGCAGTAATTGTAATGAGGTTAGCCAAGTAAGGGATGACAAAGCCTTTGAACTGGCCAGCAAGAGTTAAAGATGATGGGAAGGACTGCCTCTGGTAGCAAGATGTGAGATCTATCTCCATCCACCTGCTTCCCTGGGGAGGACCATATGGACACATCTGTCTGGTTCCTGCTAGGTGCCAGCGGAACTGACCCCCACCAACAACTGGAGGAGAGTGCTCTCCTTTGACCACGGGGACTGAGAATTGGTGCAGACAACCCAGGGAGGGGTGAGACGCTCTCCACAAAACGTTCAGGGCTTTTTTTTTTACCTTTAGAGGTGTAGCAGCTTCGGGATTCAATATCACCAACGGTGCAACAAAGATCACGCCAGCAATGTCCTCTGGTCTCTCATGCACAATGTAGATTGCCATCAATCCACCCTGAAATACAAGAGGAGGCAAAATTACAACAACATCTCCAATAGGCAAAGCCCTGGCGAGTAAAGTCACACAGGAAAGTGGGCGTGACAAATGTCAGATCAGCCATGACCCTATTGGATGCCGTTGCAGGTTCGAGGGGCCGAGTGGCCTGCTCCTGTTTCTATTTCTTAGAGTCGTTACCACAGTAGCCCAGTTGGTGCAGGCACTTCACACTGCAGTCCTCAGTACACAGCTGTGAAGGGCTGGGTCTGCTTCCTGATCTGTACTGGAACAATCTCAGCCAGAACTGCAGCTTGATTTGGGGTGGGGGGGGGTTGGTGGGGGGGGGGGTTGGTGAAATCCACTTTATTGGCTGTGATAAAAGGGGCAAGAGAACATCACGGGCCATTTTCATACCCCACCTAGTTATCTTCTCCCCTTAGCAACAATATGCATTTTACAAAGCAAAATATATGATCAAACATGACTTGGAAGCGATTTTCATACGAAGGTATCAGGACAGGTGATCCATAGCTTGTTCAGAGGAAGGGCTAGGGAGGGCAAGGAGTTAGAGGGGCAGAAAGGCTGATGGAGAACACGGGGCCCAGGCAACTGAGATCACGGTCACTGAGTGAAGGGAGTAGGCCAAACTCAGAGATTGCTGGAGACATTCAGCAGGTCTGGCAGCATCTGTGGAGAGAGAAAGCAGAGTTAAGGTTTCAAAATCTGGTGACTCTTCTTCGGAACTCATATAACTCTGTTTCTGTCTGTCACAGATACTGCCAGACCTGCTGAGCTTCTCCAGCATTATGTGTGTTTGTCTCAGATTTCCAGCGTCCACAGTATTTTGCTTTTGTTGAAGGAAGTGGCCGATGGGCAAATGGCCAGAATTGAGTTATTGAAATTGTAAAGTCCTTGGAGGATTGTAGGGTTACAGAGAGAGAGGCTCCTAAGCTTTCGGAAAAGGCCAATGTGTGCCAATCAGTTGGTGCTGCCTCCCTAGATGAATGTCCCCCAAATTGACACAGGTTAGAGTCAAGACAGTAGTCGTTCCTGTCAGTAGCCTTCTGATAAGGCCTGGACTGGTCTTAGTGAACACATCTCCTGACACATTGTACCTGATCAAGTGTAAATGAGAACTGGAGGGACATCAACTATGGTTAACACCCATGGTGAGCTTACTACATAGGAATGGGAGTAGGCCATTCAACCCCTGGAGCCTGTTCCACTATTCAATGAGATCATGGCTGATCTGGGGCCTAACTCCATATACCTCCCTTTGGCCCATATCCCTTAATGGCTTTACTTAACAAAAATGTACTCATCTCAGATTTAAAATTAACAACTGATCCAGCATCCACTGCTATTTGTGGGAGAGAGTTCCAAACATCTCCCACTCTTTGTGTGTCGAAGTGCTTCCTAACATCTTTCCTGATCGCTCTGGCCCTAATTCTCAGACTATGCCTCCTAATTCTAGAATCCACAATCAGTGGAAATAGTTTATCCATATCTAAGCTGTCTTTTCCTGTTAATATCTGGAAGACTTTGATCAGATTACCCTTTAACCTTCTAAATTCTAGAGAAAATAGGCCTAACTTGTATAATCTCTTCTCGAAATCCCTGAAGTCCAGGTATCATTCTTGCAAATCTACAATGCCAATGCCAATCTATCCTTCCTAAGGTGAGCTGCCCAGATCTGCTCACAGTACTCCAAGTGGGGTCTATCCAGGGTGTTGTAATGATTGCAGCATAATGTCTGCATCCTTGTACTCCAGACCTCTAGACATAAAGACCAGCATTCCATTAGCCTTCCTGATTATGTTCTGTGCCTGATAATGGTATTTTAAAGATCTATGCATCTGAACCCTTAAGTCTCATTGGACATCCATTGTAGTTAACTTCATACCATCTAGAAAGGTCTATCCTTTCTCGGTCCAAAATTGATAACCTCAATTTTGTTTATATTGAACTTCATCTGCCATAGTTTTGCCCATTCATTTAATCTTTAATATCCCTTTGTAATTTTATGCTATCATCTCTAGTGTCTACTTTGCTACCTAACTTTGTGTCATCAGCAAATTTGGATATATGGCTTTCTACGCCATTATCCAAGACATTAAAAATAACGTGAATAATTGGGGCCCTGACACAGATCCTTATGGGACACAAAAACAAAGTTGCTGGATAAGCTCAGCAGGTCTGGCAGCATCTCTGAAGGAAAAAGCAGAAGTTCTGAGGAAGGGTCACCAGACCTGAAACATTAACTCTGTTTTTTCCTTCACAGATGCTGCCAGACCTGCTGAGCTCTTCCAGCAACTTTGTTTTTGTTCCTGATTTACAGCATCCGCAGTTCTTTTGGTTTTTATTCCTTATGGGACACCATTGGCCACATGCTGCCAATTTGAGGGCCGACTCATTATCCTGACTTTCTGCCACCCACCACTCAACCAATTTCACAGCTATGTTAAAAATCTGCCCTCAGTTCCGTGTACTTCTATCTTTGTAAACACGCTCTCACATTGGACTTTATCAAATGCCTTCTGGCATTGTGGTCTCCTACCACTTTCTCAAGGACACCTGGGATAGTCAACTTGCCATTGCATTAAAGATTCTTGGGGGCTTGACAGGGTAGATGCAGAGAGGTTGTTTCCCCTTTTGGGAGAGTCTAGGACCAAAATGCATAATCTCAGAATAAAAGATCATAGAATCATACGGTACAGATGAGGCCCTTCAGCCCATCAAGCCTGTACTGTCCATTTAAGACAGAGGTGAGGAGGAATTTCTTCTCTCAGAGGCTAGTGAATCTATGAAATTCTTTACCAAGGAAGCTTGGACATTAAACATATTCAAGGCTGAGATAGACAGATTTTTAATCCGTAAAGGAATCGAGGACTACGTGGAAAAGGAGGAAAGCAGTATTGAGGATTATCAGATCAAGCATGATCTCAGTGAACAGTGGAGCAGACTCGATGGGCTGAATGTCTTTCTTCATCTTCTTCATCAGATGGTCTTATCTCTAACAGAGTCTACCACTACGGAGGAAATCAAATTAGACTCAGACCTTTCTGGGATGAAACTTCGTTGAACAGAGAGTGGGAAACATTTGGAACTCTCTTCCTCAAATGACAATTAATGTGTGATCATTTTCCAAATCTGGTAACCTTTATTTTGAGCCTAAGAGGTTTCTTTTGGTTCATTCATGGCATGTGTGCATTACTAGCTAGGCCAGCCTTTATTACCCAGAGAGCAGATAAAAGTCAATCACATGGCTATGAGTCTGGAGGCACATGTAGGCCAGACTAGGCCTGGCAAAAAGAATCAAAGGTGACATAAGGAAAAACATTAGGATCTTGATCTGAGTGCATGATGGATACAGGTTCTATCAAGGCATTTAGGAGGGAATCAAACATATAAACAGAGGCATGGGGTAGGCCATTCAGTCCATTGAGCCTGGCCCACTATTGAATATGATCATGGCTGACTGAAAATTTCAATGTCTTTTACACCATCCCATCCCCACTGTATACCACTGGTAATCGGAAATCTAACAATCTCTACATTAAACATACTCAAATATTGATCTTTAACAGTCCTTTGAGGTGGAGAATCCCATGGATTCACAACTCTCTAAGTAAAATTAATTCTCCTCTGATCAGACCTAAGTAGCATCTACATTGTTTTTAAACAGTACCTCTGACTTTAGACTCCCAACCGGGGGAACCTCTTACCTGCATCAACCCCGTCTGTCTCTTTAACTGCTCTATGAGATCACCTTTCATTCTTCGATGCTGCAGAGTATCCAGGCTCAGTTTGCCCAATCTCTCTCCACAGGACAGTCCCACCAGCCCAAGGATGTGCCTTTGTTGCACTCCTTCTATGTCAGTAATCTCTTTCCTGAGTTAAGCAGACCAGAGCTACATGCACTACTCCAGGTGAAGTCTAACCAAGCTCCTATATAATTGAAGCAAGACTTTGTTATTCCTGTACTCCAATACTCTTGTGATAAAGCCTAACATTCCATTAGCCTTCCTAATAGCTTGTTTGTCCAAGTGGCTTATTGACAAGGACATCTAGATCCCTTTGTATAGCCAGTTCCCAACCTTTTACCATTTAAGAAATGCTCTGCACATCTGTTTCTCCTATCAATGTGGGTAACTTTGTATTTTTTCACGTTGTATTTATTTTTTGCTTAATGTTGAGTAGTCTGACCAGTCACATTGCGTCTGGAACACAGCACTTCACATTTTCCTTTAAGAAAAAGTTAGGGTCTGGGCTACCTTCTTAAAATATTTTGAGGGGGTCTGGTCTGGTCCATAACACACATAGAAAAAAGTAGAGACAACAAGGTGCAGGGCTGGATGAACACAGCAGGCCAAGCAGCATCGTAGGAGCAGAGAGGCTGACGTTTCGGGCCTAGACCCTTCATCAGAAAAGGGGGAGGGGAAGGGGGTTTTGAAATAAATAGGGAGAGAGTGGGAGGCAGATAGAAGAGGGATAGAGGAGAGGATAGGTGGAGAGGAAACAAACAGGTCGAAGAGGCGGGGATGGAGCCAGTAAAGGTGAGTGTAGGTTAGTGCTCAGAAATCAGCCCCAGGTCCCACTGATTTCATACACTCATTTTCATTGCAACATAACCAGATAATGTACAAAGGGGCAACATTGCAGCATCCATTCTCTGAGGATTAACAGCATTGAGGCATGAATCTATATTGAGATCTGAATTAAGCAGCCTCAGGCCACAGTGTTTGTCTGTCACACGCTGGCAGCTCATTCCCAGGCACTGCCTGAAATTAACTTGCTGCAATTTACACCTTTAATGATCTGGTCTCACTGGGAGAGGTTTAATCTGTGATTCCTGTGTAAAGATTTTGCAGCAAAGCCACACAGCTCTAATGAGGTGAATCAGAAAATACATTTCCCACTGTTTAGGAAACTGGCAGTTCAAAGTGACAGAGTTAAGGTCAACGAAGGATCAAGTGGTATAGGATGAACCTTACAGAGGGGGCTGTTGAGAAGGCAATCGTAGGATAACTGCAGCATAGAGGCCACTCATCATTCATGTCAATGCTGTCTCAAAGGAACAGTATTTTAGCTACTCTGTATATGCAGACCTCTCTGTTTAAGTAATGATCCAATTCCCTGCTGAATTTTAATGTAATTCATAGAATGTGGATGTCGCTGGCTGTTCCAGCATTTGTTGCCCATCCCTAATTCCCCAGAATGTAGTTAAGAGGCAATCACATTGCTGTGGGTCTGGAGTCACATGTAGGCCCGACCAGGTAAGGATGTCAGTTTCCTTCCCTAAAGGGTTTTTACGACAATTGACTGTGATTACCCAGTCATCATTAGATCATTTTCATTTTGGATTTTTTAATGAATTCAAATTCCACTATCTGCTTTGGTGGGCTTCAATTCCTTATTGACAGAACATTCGCCTGAAGTTCTGGAATATTACTCCAGTGATATTATCACCATGCACCGAAATGCCTGATGCTCTACAGTTGACATTGCCTCCACCACAATCTCGGGCAGTGCATTCTCCAACTGAACCACTTTCTGTGTGAACAGACCTTTCCTGTGTAGAGGAAGCTTCACTGTGTATCTAAACCCATGGAGTGTTTGATACAGACAGTGTAAAGGGAACTTTACTCTGTATCTAACCTTGTGCTGTCCCTGTACTGGGAGTGTTTGATGGGGACAGTGTAGAGGAGGATTTACTCTGTATCTAGCCCTGTGCTGTCCCTGCCCTGGGAGTGTTTGAGAGACAGTGTAGACAAAAAAGCTTTACTCTGTTCCTAACTGTGCTGTCCCTGTCTTGGTGTTATTTGATGGGGACAGTGTAGAGCGAGCTTTAATCTGACCCTAAGCTGTCCCTATCCTGGGAAGTTTGTTGGGGCAGTGTAGAGAGAGCTTTGCCCTGTATCAAACCCTGTGCTGTCCCTGTCTTGATATGTTTGATGGGACAGTGGAGGGAGCTTTACTCTGTATCTAACCCCATTGGCTCCTCAGCCAATCACCTGAAATGGGTGCCCTCGAATTCTCGAACCTTCCACCAATGGGGACTGCCTGTTGCTTTTGACCCTGCCTTGACCCTTAATGAAGACCCTGTGAAATCCTCCTTAATACAAATGCAAAACATGGAAGTACTAGAAATCTGAAATAAAGACAGAAAACCCTGGAAGATTTGGCAGCATCTGTGGAATAGGAACAGAGTGAGCATGCTTGGTCTTTAATCTTGACACTGAGTAGCTGGATGGGAAGTTACCAGCCAACCTACATGTCCTATGAATAGATTGTATTTTATAAATGACAGCGTACAGTTGAGGTTGCTGTGCTATATCATTTCGATTGAGGTTCAGGATATGACTTGCAGAACATGTGGTTTCTGCACATTGGCTTAATTTCAAGGCCACCTGATAATGAAACAAGATAGGCATGACAGTCTTAAGATAGAAAGTGGGACTATAAAACTGAACAATAAACAAGCTTACAAAAAGACAGGATGTGGCTGAATGGTAACGTCACTAGGCTAGTAAGCTAAAAGCCTGTTAATGCTCTGGGTTCAAATCTCTGGTGGAATTTCAATTCAATTAGTAACTTACAACATTAAGAAGTTGTGGTGATCATGAAAGCAATCACTGATGGCTTGTTAAAACAGTTGCCTGGTCCATTAACATCCTTTAGTAAGGAAGTCTGCACGTGAGTCCAGACCCAACAGTAATGTGGTTAACTCTGAAATAGCACCATTCGGTGGTTTAAAAAATGCTGGCTATGCTCATGAAAGAAGTAAATTCAGTATCTGATGTTTTGAAGGAACGCAGCCAATTTGTGGGAATCTTGTTTACAGTGACATTTGTCATGTCACAATGAATATGCATTAACTTTGTGCAATGGGCAGAGGCAAACACAGATCTCAAGTTTTATCAAAAAATTGTAGAAGGAATTGGGATCAAAGTGATTGACAAAGGTTATACTTCTACTCAAGGTGAAATGAATTAATCAAGTTTATTTCTTGGGATATCAACTACGGAAGTTGATTGCTTGTGACTGGACATCACCGAATGTAATAAAAAATATTATAGTAGTAACAAGATATTTAGCATTTGGACAAACTATCCGAAAGTCAATGGAAGCAGATTTGATGGTAAGTTTCAAAAAAGAATTGGAGAAATACTTGAAGGTAGAGCTTTTAGCAGGGCTATGGAGAAAGAGAGGGGTGGGGTGGAGCCTCAAAATGTGTGACCCTTTCATGTAATCAGCATTGACACAGTAGGCCAAATGGCATCTTGCTGAATGTCCTCATCCTCTATTTCAATGTAAACTGGCGATGTAAAAACGCTCCCTAAACAGCGCCAGGAGACAACAATGCGTCAGGTTTATCCTCAGTTTATATATTTGTCCTGGTTTCACACTAGCATTGCACAGTGCCAGCTCTCCTCAAGCTTCTTTAGGCTGGGAGTGTTTCATGGGAACAGTGTAGAGGTAGCTTTACTCTGTATCTAACCCCATGCTGTCCCTGTCCTGGGCATGTTTGATGGGGACAATGTAGAGAGAGCTTTACTCTGTATCTAACCCTGTGCTGAGCGTGTCCAGGGGGTGTTCGATGGGGACAGCTCTGAGGGAACTTTACTCTGTATCTAACCCCTTGCTGTCCCTGTCCTAGGACTGTTTAATGGGGACAGTGTAGAGACACCCTTACCTCCACTTTAAAAGAGTAGAGGGAGCTTTACTCGGTACTGAGCCCTATGCTGTACCTGTCCTAGGAATGATTGAGAACAGTGTTGAGTGAGATCTATTTCCAGTTTAAAAGAGCAGAAAGAGCTTTACACTGTATTGAGCCGTGTGCTGTCCCTGTCCTGGGAGTTTTCGCCAGAGACAATGTAGAAACTGCTTTACACTGTATTGAGCCGTGTGCTGTACCTGTCCTGGGAGTGTTTGATGCCAATGTTACCAGTTCAAATGGAAAATGTTCCACTTCACCCCAGCCAACAGGCTCCATTCTGATAAACACAACAGTTATTTGGAAAAATTGTCTCCATCAAGTGGAACCAAAATCAATTAACAGACTGAGCTCAGTTCAGACTGAGTGTGTGATGTGGGTGTAACCTGGGAATGAGCCTCGTTCACTCTCACAATCCTCAATGTATTTGCTGACTGTATCCCTTCAGTAAGTCGGATTCCTGCTAAGTCAGCTTTGTATCGTTTTACATTGATTTTCTTCATCTTCTCCCAGAGATTAAATACCAGTCATCAAAATGAATGGGTTCAGCATTTCGAGCAGAACTCGAGTCTGCACAGAGCCACATCAGCTGATTTTCTACGGCTTGTTCCTTAAAGCTGCTCTGTTTTGGGGAAATGATTTCCCTGTGACCTTCTCATTCCTTTTTCTCTTTCCGTCAGACACTAGGAACCATTGGTCACATGTGGACCTCATGTGGAGGCAGTCTGAAAAGCATGGCCCCAGATAAACACAAGGTCAGAAGTCAGACAACACCAGGTTATGGTCCAATGGGTTTATTTGAAAACACAAGCTTTCGGAGCGCTGCTTGTTGGACTATAACCTGGTATCATTTGACTTCTGACCTTGTCCATCCCAGTCCAACACCAGCACCTCTGCATCATCACATATTCAACACGCATTTATTGTACTGGTTTGTACTAATCCAGGTCCACTGACTGGGGGAGGGCTATTGAAGGGCTGTGTGGGGAAAAGAATTTTAAAAAAACAGAGCCAGGATGATTTAGGAGGAGTGGGATGGAAGTGGTCCCTGCCACTGGCCTGAGAGACTTCACATCTCAACTGATGGTTGTTTCCATCCAGATCCAAGAAGAGTGAATCCCAACAGGAATCTCACTCAGAAGGGGCTGTGGGAGCAGGGAGAATCTCACACTAATGAGCGATGGGTGCAGCTCCAACAACACTCAAAGAGCTTGACACCATCCAGGACAAAGCAGCCGCTTGATTGGCACCACATCCAGAAACATTCCACTCCCTCCACCACTGATGCTCAGTAGCAAGATTCACTTCAATAACTCTGCTCCAGTTCTTTAGACAGCATCATCCAATCCCACCATCCAATTCATTCATGGGATGAGGTGTTTCTGGCTAGGTGAGCATTTATTGCCCATCCCTAATTACTCAGAGGGCAGTTAAGAGTCAACCAAATTGCTGTGGGTCTGGAGTCACATGCAAATCAGACCAGGTAAGGATGGCAGTTTCCTTCCCGAAAGAACATGAGTGAACCAGATGGGTTTTTCCTGATAATTGACAATGGTCATCATTAGACTCTTATTCCATACTTTATTGCATACAGTTCTGGTCACCACACTACCAGAAAAATGTGGATGCTTTGGAGATGGTACAGAAAAGGTTTACCAGGATTTTGCCTGGTGTGGGGGATTTTAGCTATGAAGAAAGGTTGGATAGACTGGGTTGGTTTTCACTGGAACACAGAAGGTTGAAAGGCAACTTGGTAGAGGTTTATGAGTGTGAATGGCACGGATAGAGTGGAAAGTATGAAGCTTTTTCCAGGGGTGGGAAATTACTAGGGATCACAGGTTCAAGGCAGTGGTGGGGGAAGTTTAAAAGAGATGTGAGAGAGGCTTTTTTTTCACACAAAGGGGTGGTGAATGCCTGGAACGTGTTGCCAGAGGAGGTGGTGGAGGAAGCAGACACAATAGCAACATTCAAGAAGTACCTGGACAAATACATGAATAGGAAGGGAATAGAGGGATACGGATCCTGTAAGTGAAGACAGTTTTAGTATGGAAAGGCAAAATGTGTCAGCGCAGGCTTGGAGGGTTGAAGGGTCTGTTTCTATGCTGCATTGTTCCTTCAATTCACATTCCACCAGCTGCCATGGTGAGATTTGAACTTGCGTCTCCAAAGTTTACTTGGGCTTCTGGATTAACAGCCCAGTGATAGGCCATCACCTCCTCTTAGCCAGCTACCATTTAGAAGATCTAGGGCAGCAGATACATGGGAACACCATCTGTTACAAGTTCCCCTTCAAGCCACTCACCATCCTGACATGGAAATATATCGCTGTCACTTCAGTGTCGCTGGGTCACAATCCTGGAATTCCCTCCCTAAGGGCATTGTGGGTTTCCTACACATCAATAACTGCAGTGGTTCAAGAAGGCAACTCACCACCACCTTCTCAAGGGGCAATTAAGGGCGGATAATAAATGCTGGTGTTACTGGTAAACCTTTCAGCCTATGAATGAGTGAACAAATGATTCAAGCTGTTTGGCACAGCTCCACACTAAGTTCACCCAGTGCTGCTATGCCATTGGAAATACCAACAATCAGTTTGCAAGAGGTGCTGGTGAGGACAGGAAGCAACAAAAACACATCTTTCTCTTTGTTTTTGGTGCATTTAATGAGGTGAAGTTTTACAACAGCCTCGTTCCAATGTAAAACACCAAGCAACACATTAATGTTGTATCATCTGTGGGCTGAGGTTAATTAGAAGATAAGTTAATTGTTAGAATCCATAGAGTCCCTACAATGTGGAAGCAGGCCATTTGGCATACTGAGTCTACACCAACCTTCTGAAGACCATCCCACCCAGATCCACTCCTTATCCCCACACTTCCCATGGCTAAGCCACCTAACCTGCACATCTTTGGACTGTGAGAGAAAGCCAGAGTAAACTTACAGAGAATGTGCAAACTCCACACACAGAACTACCTGAGGCTGGAATTGAATCTGGGTCCCTACTACTGGGAGGTAGCAGTGCTAACCACTTAGCCACCATGCTGCACCAATCTGTTATGTGGAAACTGATTGGTAATTGAATGCTTTCATTTTTTCAGCTGGTGTAGCGGGCAAAAGAAAGGCAGGTTGTGAATAATTGAGGAACATTCTTTCTCTTGTTTACCAGCCCAGATATCAGGGGTTGGTCATTCCAGGCAGAAGGGAGTGATCCATGGAACCCAGATCACTGAATAATCTCAATGCCACAATGACTGTACCAGATTAATTTTCAAATATGTTATTAGTGCAGAGATATAATAATAAATGCTTTGGAACACACACAAAGACATAGTCACGTAGTCACAAACGCCCACAAAGACAAAACTGCACATAGGCACAAACAGACTCACACACATGCAAGTATTAACATAAACACTGGCTCACATGCACAGATATATAGATACACACATACAGACAACACATACAGACACACACGTAAACACTGGCTCACACACAAGGGAAAATAACATGCAGACACACACATATGGACAAAAACACACATAAAGACACACATACACATATAGATTAACACACACAGAGACACACACACACACACAGGTCAGTTAGTTGAGAGTCATAGAGTCATACAGTACGGAAACAGATCTTTTGGCGCAACTTGTCCATGCTGACCAGGTTTCCTAAACTGAGCTAATCCCACTTGGCCCATATCCCTCTAAATCTTTCCTATCCATGTACGTGTCCAAATGTCTTTTAAATGTTGTAATTGTACTAACCTTGACCACTTCCTCTGGCAGCTCGTTCGATATGAGTTGCACCCCCTGCATAAAAAAGTTGCCCCTTAGGTCCATTTTAAATCTTTCCCCTCTCACCTTAAACCTATGCCCTCTCGTTTTGGACCCCCCCACCCCCCACCCCTCCCCCCTACCCTGGGGAAAAGACCTTGGCTATTCACTTTATCTTTGCCCTTCATAATTTCATAAACCTTCATAATGTCACCCGTCAGCCTCCTACGCTCCAGGGAAAAAAGTCCCAGCCTATCCAGCCTTGCCTCATTACTCAAATTCTCCAATCCCGGCAACATCCTTGTAAATTTTTTGCACCCTTTCCTTTTGATAACATCTTATAATAGAATTGTATGCAGTACTCCAAATGTGGCCTTACCAATGTCTTGTACAGTCATAACATGATCTCCCAATTCCTGTACTTAATGTTCTGACCAATGAAGCCAAATGCCTTCATTTTCCTGTCTACCTGCAATGCCACTTTCAAGGAACTATGTACTTGCACCCCTAGGTCTCTCTGTTCAACAACGCTCCCCGGGCCTTACCATTAACTGTGTAAGTCCTGGCCTGGTTTATCTTATCAAAATGCAACACCTCACTGCATTTAACTTCATCTGACATTCCTCGACCAACTGGCCTAGTTGATTAAGATTCCATTGTACACTTAGATAACCTTCTTCACTGTCCACTATACCACTAATTTTGGTGTCATCCACAAACTTACTAATCATGCCTCCTATGTTCTCATCCAAATCGTTAGAACATAGAACTGTACAGCACAGGAACGGGTCCTTCGGCCTACAATGTTGTGCTGAACATGACGCCAAATTAAATTAATCCCTTCTGCCTGCCCTTGGTCCACATTTCTCCATTCCTTGCATATTCACATGCTTATCAAAAAGTCCCTTAAATGCACCTATCATATCTGCCCCCACCACCACCCCTGACAGTGTGTTCCAGACTCCTACCTCTCTCTGTGTAAAAAACTTGCCCTTCACATCTCCTTTGAACTTCCCCCTCTCACCTTAAATGCATTTCCCCTAGTATTAGACATTTCAACTCTGGGAAAAAGATTCTGACCTTCAACCCTATCTATGCATCTCATAATTTTATAGACTTCTATCAAGTCTCCTCTCAGCCTCTGCCACTTCAGAGAAAACAACCCGAGTTTTTCTAGCCTCTCCTTATAGCTCATACCCTCTATTCCAGGCAGCATCCTGGTAAACCAAAGCCTCCACATCCTTCCTGTAATATGGCGACCGGAATTGAACAAAATACCCTAAGTGTGGCCTAACCAAAGTCTTATAAAGCTGCAACATGGCATCATGACTCTTGTACTCAATTCCCTGACCAATAAAGACATGCATCCCATACGCCTCCTTTACCACCCAAGCTACTTGTGTGGCCACTTTCAGGGAGCTATGGACTTGAACAGGGCAGCATGGTGGCACAGTGGCACAGTGGTTAGCACTGCTGCCTCACAGCGCCAGGGACCCGGGTTCAATTCCAGCCTCGGGCGACTGTCTGTGTAGAGTTTGCACATTCTCCCCATGTCTGCGTGGGTTTCCTCCGGGTGCTCCGGTTTCCTCCAAAGGTGTGCAGGTTAGGGTGGATTGGCCATGCTAAATTGCCTGTAGCGTTCAGGGAGGTGTAGATTAGATGGGTTATAGGGGGATGGGTCTGGGTGGGATGCTCCGAGGGTCGGTGTGGACTTGTTGGGCTGAAGGGCCTGTTTCCACACTGTAGGGATTCTATGATTCTATGAACCCCAAGATCCCTCTGTACATCAGTGCTGTTCAGGGTCCTGCCATTAACTGCATACGCTTCCTCGACATTTGATCTCCCAAAGTGCAGCATCTCATACTTACTCGGATTAAACTCCATCTGCCATTTCTCGGCCCATATCTGCAACTGATCTATATCCCGCTGTAACTTTTGACAACCTTCTACATTATCCACAACTCCACCAATCTTTGTATCGCCTGCAAACTTACTAACCCACCCATTTACATTTTCATTCAAGCCATTTATATATATCACAAACAGCAGCGGTCCCAATACAGATCCCTGTGGAACACCATTAGTCATGGACCTCCACCCTGAAAAACACCCTTCCACCACTACCATCTGCCTTCTATGAGCAAGCCAATTCTGAATCCACGCGGCCAAGTCACCATGGATCCCATGCATCTTAATCTTCTGGATGAGCCTACCATGAGGGAACTTGTCAAAAGCACAAGTTCCCTCCTTCATCCTTGAGTGGTCCTACCTTCTCCCTAGTTGTACTGTTGTTTTTAATGTATCTATAGAATGCCTTGGTATTCTCTTTAACCCCACTTGCCAAGGTCATTTCATGGTCCCTTCTTGCTCTCCTAATTCCCTGCTTGAGTTCTTTCCTGCTTTCCTTTTATTCCTCATGCGCCCTGTCTGATTTTAGCTTCCTAAATCTTACATATGTTTCTTTTATCCTTTTGACTAAATTCACAACCTCCCTCGTTATCCAAGGGTCCCATACAAAGAACAAAGAAACTTACAGCACAGAAACAGGCCCTTCGGCCCTCCAAGCCTGCACCGATCCAGATCTTCTACATACCTTGCCATCCTTGTCCTTCCTCCTTACTGGAATGTGCTGGTCCTGAACTCTCATCAGCAGGTCTCTAAACAGTTCCAACATGTCAAATGTGGACTTGCCTGATAACAGCTCCTCCCAATTAACACTCCCACGTAATTTGCCCTCCTGCAATTCAGTACCTTATGCAAGATCCTGCCTTATCCTTATTCATAGCTATCTTAAAACTTAAGGAATGTGATCACTGTTTCCAAAATGCTCTCCCACTGAAAGCTCAGTCTCCTGGCCAGGCACATTAGCCATAGTCCAGCATGGATCCTCTTCTAGTTTGACTATCCACATACTGTTTCAAGAAACCCTCTTGGATACTCTTAACAAATTCCTTCCCATCTAAGCCCCTTGCTATAAGGGAATCCCAGTCAATACTGGGGAAATTAAAGTCACCTCTATGACAGCTCTGTTTTTATTGCATCTTTCCATAATCAGTTTACATATTTGTTCCTCAATGTCTCGGTGGATACTGGAGAGCCTATAGTATAATCCTATCAGAGTGATTGCACCCATCTTATTTTTGAGCTCTACCCATATTGCTTCAGTGGATGAGCCCTCCTGTATGTCCTCTCTGAGTGCAGATGTAACATTCTCCCTGATTAGTAATGCAGCTCCTCCACCTCTTTTACCTTCCTCTCTATCTCGTCTAAAACAACGAAACGTGGAATGTTGAGCAGCCAGTCCTGCCCCTCTCTCAACCAAGTCTCTGTAATGGCCACAACATCATAGTCCTATGTACTGATCCAGGCTCTAAGCTCATCTCCTTTATCTATAACACTCCTGAAATAAACACACTTCAGCCTACTAGTACCATTGTGTTCATTTACCTGCCTCTGCCTGTCCTTTCTTTCTGATTTACTGGTCCTAACACTTACCTTCTCCTCAATCCCTCCACTTACTGCCCTGCTACTCTGGTTCCCAGGCCAGTGAGTCTCCTACCACCATTGCTCGCTTGGATCTTGCCCGACCCTGCTCTACAGCAGAGCCAGTTATGGTACCACAGGCCTGGCTGCTGCTGTTATACTGCCATGAGAGGCTATCCCCACCAAAAGTATCCAAAACGGTATACATGTTAGAGAGGGGAATAGCCACAGGAGACTCCTATACTACCCGCCTGCCTCTCCTGGCGGTCACCCATCTGTCTGTCTGGACCTGTGGTGTGACCACCTCGCTGTAACTAGTGTCTAACACACTCTCTGCCCCCTGTATGCTCCTCAGTGTGTCCAACTGTTTCTCCAAATGAACAACATGGTCTGTGAGGAGCTGTAGCCGGTCACACTTCCTGCAGACATAGTCGTCAGCGACACTAGACCGTTCCCTGATCTCCCACATCAGGCAGGAGGAGCATTCCACTGCCCTAACTGCCATCTCTGCCCCTTTACGCTAAGAAAGATAAAAGAATCTGAACTTGCCTGCTTTACTCTCTGAAGCCCAGTATTCACCTAAGCCCACACTCATACCAACCAGCAGCCCTAAGTGGTTACTTAAATTACAACGTAATCATTTCAAACAGACCAAATATCTTCTAAGCTGCAACAAACTTCCCAACAGCCTGTTCAATCTCTCTCTTTTTTTTTGGTTAAAGGAGGAGAGATGGATGGAAACGTTACAGTAATGTAATGTTTGGGGCTCACTGTTCCTTGATACCGGGATCTTCCTCGCTCCGCTCATCAGTCAAGACAACTTCTCCCAGAATGCTCCTCAGCGCAGTCTCTCAGCTCTCCTGTATTGGATCGTTAATATAAATGACAAACAACAGTAGACTCAGCACCGATCCTTGTAGCACACCTCTGGTCGCAGGCCTCCAGTCTGAACAAAAACCCTTTACCACCACCCTCTGTCTCCTACTGTCAAGCCAATTTTGTATTCAATTGGCTAGGTCTTCCTGGATCCCATGTGATCTACCCTTCGTAACCAGTCTACTATGTGGAACCTTGTCAAAGGCCTTGCTAAAGTCCATGTAGACAATGTTTACTGCTCTGCTGTCATCTATCTTCTTGGTCACTTCTTCAAACAACTCAATTAATTTTGTGAGAATAAAAGCTGAAAGAACTTCAGATGCTGGAAATCTGAAACTAAAACAGAAATTGTTAGAAAAGCTTGGAAGGTCTGGCAGCATCTGTGGAGAGAAATCACAGTTAACATTTTGAAGAAACCTGCTGAGATTTTCCAGCAATTTCTGTTTTTGTTTTAACTTTGTGAGACATGATTTCCCACACACAAAGCCACGCTGACTATCCCTAATCAGTCCTTGCCTTTTGAAATGCATGTAGATCCTGTTTCTCAGAATCCCCTCCAACAACTTACCCATCACTGGAGTCAGCGCTCACTGCTCTGTAGATCATAGAATCCCTACAGTGTGGAAACAGGCCCTTTGGCCCAACAAGTCCACACCAACCCTCAGAGGATCCCACCCAGACCCATCCCCTTATAACCCACCTAATCTGCGCATCCCTGAACACTACGGGCAATTTAACATGGCCAATCCACCTAGCCTACACATCTTTGGGCTGCGGGAGAAAACTGGAGCACCCTGAGGAAACCCACAAAGACACAGGGAGAATGTGCAAACTCCACACAGACAGTGGCCCAAGGGTGGAATTGAACCCAGGTCCCTGATGCTGCGAGGCAGCAGTGCTAACCACTGAGCCACCATGCTGCCCCTTAGTTCCCTATAGTTCCCTATAGTTCCCTGGCTTTTCCTTGCAGTCTTATTAAAATAATTACACAACATTAGCTACCCTCTAGTCTTCTGGCACCTCACCCGTGGCTGTTAAAGATACAAATATCTCCGCTAGGGGCCCCACAATTTCTTCCCCAGCTTCTCAAAATGTCCTAGAATACATGTGATCAGGTCCCAGAGATTTATCTACCTTTATGTGTTATAAGACCTCCGCCACCTCCTCTTCTGTAACGTGGATTCTTTTCAAGACATCACTATTTATTTCCCATAGTTCCCTAGTTTCCATGTCTTCCTCCACAGTAATACTGAGGCAAAATATTGGTTTAGGATCTCACCTGTCTCCTGAGGTTCCACACATCGATGCTAACAGTGCGGGTTCAATTCCTGTACTGGCTGAGATTACCATGGAGGTCTCTCCTATATCCCCCCTCGCCTGAGCTGTGGTGGCCCTCAGGTTAAACCACCACCAGTCATCTCTCTAATGAGATAGCAGCCCCTGGGTCTATGGCAACTTTACCTATGGTCCTGGGCAGAAACAAAACACTGACGCACGCACAAAGCTTCATTACCCAGTGCCAATTTCCTGCCTTTCCCCACTTTTCCCTGCACACCATTACGATCTAAATAACCATCCAAAGCACCTCTTCAATGTTTAAAGTTTTGGCAAAGATCTGTAGCTCGGGTTGAGGCTGTTGACTTGCTCGCCGAGCTGGCTGGTTCTCACTCAGACGTTTCGGAGACTCCACTGATGATGTCGCCTCTGAACGAGAATAAACCAGTTTGGCAAGCAAGTCAACAGCCTCACCTCTTCAATGTCTCAATTGAACCTGCCTCCAGTACACTTCCAGGCAGTGCCTTCCAGACCCTAACTACCCGCTGTGTGAAAAAGTCTTTCTACATCACCCTTGCTTCTTTTGCAGACCACTTTAAATCCACGCCTCTCTCATTCTTTTTATTTCACAAGCAGGAACTTAACGCCCTGTCTACTTTATCCAGCCCATTCACAATTTGGAAAACCTCTACTAAATATTCTCTGATCTCCTCAAATCGCCATTGCTTCTTTTTACCAACTACCTTCAATCTGTTCCGTCTGGGTCTTGAACCTTCCACCCATGGGAACAGTTTCTCTCTCTCTCAACTCTACCCAGATCCCTTGTGATTTTGAACCCCTTTTGATCAGTTCCCCTTCCAGCCTTCTCTTCTCTGAGGAGAACACTCCCAACTTCTCCAATCTGTTCAAGCAGCTCAGGTCCCTCACTCCTGGAACTGTTCTCCTGAATCTTTTCTGCATAATATCAACAAAATAGATCAATTGAATGAATGGATAAAATTCTAGCAGATGGAATATTCATAGATTCATACAATGCAGTAAAGGCCCTATGGCTCATCAAGTCTGCACCCTACATAAGGCTCGAATATAATGTGAAATGTATTATGCAAATATAATGTGAAAAAAAAGTGAAGTTGTTCTCTTTAGCAGGAAGAATAAAAAAGCTTTGTATTATTTAAATGGAGGATGACTGCAGAATTCCAAGGTGCAGTGGGCTCTAGGTGTTCTCTTCATGAGTCACAGAACATTAGAATGCAGATGCAACACATAATTAAGAGTAATAATAAAGAATTATTATCTACCAAATTTAACATAAAAGTAGGTGGCTAACATAAAAATCAGAGACGAGATGGCTGAGAGGTTAAGGCAGCTCTCCCTCAGTCCTGCCCTAAGGGAATGGCAGTCTAGGTCAGTATTTGAACATCTGGAAGTAGGCCTTTAACTCCTGACAGAGATTAGACAAACTACCGGCTACTCTTGGTCAGGAGCCAGCCTCTCCTGATCAAACAACGCCATACTTCCCCCCGTGTTTCAATAGGTCACTTACCATGGAATGTGCAAACAGGAAGATCTGCATGCCTGGGTGACGGTCCTTCATCAGATCAAGATGTTGCAGGCAGTCCCGGACATAGATTCTGAAATCGGATGCAACCATGCGCTTGCCTTCACTCTGCCCATGGCCAACTGTGTACGGAGGGAGAAAGAAGATTGAATTTTTGCTTGGTAGGACTTGGCTTCAGTCTTGATGAGAAAGGAGCCAATTTCAAAGCTTCTCACCTTGAACTCATCAGGACAGATGCAAGAATATCAAAATTTCAAAGGGAACAAAAATTTACACTACACGACAAAAGGGTGCTGATTGGTTGACAAGTCGACTCTGATTGGTCAGTGTGTTACCATGGAGAATTCGCTGGGAAACTACTGTCTTCCATAAAGAAACATACAAAGCACTAAAATACACATTAATAACTGTGGATGTGGGAAATCCACAGGGTGGAACAGTGGCTCAGTAGTTAGCACTGCTGCCTCACAGCATCAGAAACCCTTCCACTCTTGGGTGACTGTGTGGAGTTCGCACATTAGCCCCGTGTCTGCGTGGGTTTCCTCCAGGTGCTCCAGTTTCCTCCCACAGTCCAGAGAAGTGCAGGTTAGGTGGATCGGCCATGCTAAATTGTCTGTAGTGCCCAGGGATGTGCGGGCGAGGTGGGTTAGCTATAGTAAATGCTGGCTTACAGGCATTGTGGAGTTTGGGGCATTGGATCTAGCTGGGATGCTCTTCAGAGCATTGGTGCAGACTTGATGGGCTGAATGGCCTGCTTCCTCACTGTATGGATTCTATGATGCTATCTATGATTCTATGAAAAACAGAGAATGCTGGAGAAACTCAGCTGGCAGCATCTATGGAGAGAAAACAGAGTTAATGTTTCGAGTCCAGTGACTCCTCCAATAGAACCTTTTCAGAAAGCATTTTACTTCCAAACAAAAAACAGAGCGTCTGGTCTTGCTTCTTCTGACTTCAAAGGACAAATATTTGAGTCCAAGCAGTAGTGTAGGTTTCTGAGTGGAGACCTTCGTTGAAAGGACAATGAGGTGTCAACTGAGATTTAGTACTTTCCACACTGAGTGTGATGGCAGACATCTGTGGAAAATGGAAAGGGTCACCACAGGCCTGTGTTGCACAGCTACAAAGGGGAGTGTGGGGGAGGCAGGTTCAACTGGGAAATGTCAGAATGGAATGGGCCAGAGAAGGCCTACAGTGTGGAAGCAGGGCATTCAGCCCATCGAGTCCACACCATCCCACCCAGACCCACCCCATCCCTGTAACTCTGCTTTTCCCATGGCTGCCCTGCCTAGCTTGCGCATCTCTGGACACTAAAAGGCAGTTTAGCCTGGCCAATCCACCTAACCTGCACACCTTTGGACTGTGGGAGGAAACCCATGCAGACACAGAGAGAACATACAAACTCTACATAAACAATCACCCAAGGGTGGAATTGAACCTAGGTCCCTGGAACCGTGAGGTACCAATGCTAACCACTGAGCTACCATGGAGAGTGCGGGAGCAGTAGGTTCAACCGGGAGCTATCAAAATGGAATTGATCATAGAATCATAGGGTCCCTTCAGTGTGGAAGCCGGCCATTCGGCCCATCAAGTCTACACCAACCATCCGAAGAGCATCCCACCCAGACCCCACCCTCATGCTATCCCTGTAACAGTGTAAGACAAACACCTAAAGAGAAAAAAAAAGTATAGAGCAATGGGGAAAGGGCAGGGGACTGGGACCAGCTGAGATGCTCTTAGAAAAAAACCTTAACTTTTGAATATTTCATCCCTGGTCTAGGAGCAAATCCGAATGCAATGCCTTTCATGTTCTCAAGTGTCTTGATTATCAGGGGGATCAAGGGTTATGGGGAGAAAGCAGGAGAATGCGGTTGAGAAACCTATCAGCCATGATTGAATGATGGAGCAGACTCAATGGGCCGAATGGCTGCTTCTATGTCTTATGGTCTTATGGTTAATGTTAAAACGAGGTTGTTGCATGGATAGAGCTTCCTAAAATTCAGATTGATCTGATTAGTTCTTCACTTTTGGGATATAGTTTATGCAGATCAAATTCAAGCTAAGTATTAGTAATTTTGCTAAAAAAAAAACACCAAACAACTGTGGATGCTGTAAATCCGAAACAAAAACAAAAATTGCTGGAGAAATTCAGCACCATCTGTAGAGAGAAAGCAGAGTTAACGTTTCGGGTCCAGTGTGCCATCTTCTGAACTTCAGTTCTGAAGTGAATTTCAGAAACATTAACTCTGTTTCTCTCCGTAGATGTTGCCAGACCTGCCGAGTTTCTCCGGTAGCATCTGCAATTTTGCTGCTGTGTATCGAGTGCTGGGTTTTTTATATCAAAATAACATCATCCTGGCTGAGGAAATCCCAACTAGACCAAACAGCAATTTACTTTTATCTGTGAGACCAGCATTTATTACCCATCCGTAGCTGTCCTTGAGAAGGTGGTAGTGAGCTGCCTTCTTGAACCGCTGCTTTCCAGGTGGCATGGGTAGACCCACAATGCTGTTAGGGAGGGAATTCCAAGATTTTGACCCGGCGACATTGGAGGAACATTACTGAGACCAATGCCAATTCGGTGACTGATATGAGGTTTTATAATCTGCTTGTGCTTTAGACTGACTCTCTAATTCAATGGACAATCGAGAGTCATATCATCTGTCATGATTTCTACCTGTGAGGCTTAGTTACCATGGAGACTGGGCGGTCTCTCAGAGAACTGGGTGCAAATGTTTGTGTCTGAAAACAAGGATGAGAGGAACAGAGCTCGTGGTGGACAGTCTCCAAGATTTTGAGGCAGGAAAATATAATGAGAGGTCCTATCAGGGGTAATAAGGAATAGAGTGCAACAGTCTGCAAAGAGAATAAGGTTTTACTGAAAGCTGAGATAACAAGGTGTAGAGATGGATGAACACAGCAGGCCAGGCAGCATCAGAGGAGCAGGAAAGCTGACGTTTCGGGCCTAGACCCTTCTTCAGAAATGGGGGAGGGGAACGGGGTTCTGAAATAAATAGGGGGAGGTGGATAGAAGATGGATAGAGGAGAAGATAGGTGAAGAGGAGACAGACAGGTCAAAGAGGCGGGGATGGAGCCAGTAAAGGTGAGTGTAGGTGGGGAGGTAGGGAAGAGATAGGTCAGTCCTGGGAGGACGGACAGGTCAAGGGGGCGGGATGAGGTTAGTAGGTAGGAGATGGGAGTGGGGCTTGAGGTGGGAGGAGGGGATAGGTGGGAGGAAGGACAGGTTAGGGAGGCGGGGACAGGCTGGGCTGGTTTTGGGATGTGGTAGGGGGAGGGGAGATTTTGAAGCTTGTGAAGTCCACATTGATACTATTGGGCTGCAGGGTTCCCAAGCGGAATATGAGGTGCTGTTCCTGCACCCTTCGGGTGGCATCGTTGTGGCACTGCAGGAGGCCCAGGATGGACATGTCGTCTGAGGAATGGGAGGGGGAGTTGAAATGGTTCGCAACTGGCAGGTGTACTTGTTTAGTGTGAACTAAGTATAGGTGTTCCGCAAAGCGGTCCCAGTTTGGGTCAAAGAATGATCTCAGTCCAAAGGTACCCAATTCCCTGGATTGACTGTGAACTGCTTTCTTTAAAGACTCTATTCCCATGGAGAGGGTATCATAGTGTATACATACATAGCCTGTGGTATCGGTCATGTTAAAGTAACAATAAGGATTCACTTTTCAGCAGTTCAGTGTATTAGTTATTGCTGGGCAATGTTTAGTCAATGTTGCTTTTGTTTGGGTTGTTACAGTAAAAGTCTTCATACTTGTTCAATTTTGTCAACTGACTTGTTAACTTGAATCTTGTACAATTCCACTGAGTTGGTCAAAGTTGCTTAAAGTTATCAGTCATTCTGAGAAGTGTAAAGTAAAAGTTTTGCAGAACATTTCCATTTAGTCATAAGCATAATTCTAAACTTTCCAACTTTGGTTGTTTCAAGTCACCACCTTCTTCCCATGTTGACTGCACGAGCATTGGCCACATGCAGTTTTCTAATATTGATCCACAGAACTTCAAGGAACAGAGCTTCATCTTTCAATCAGACATTTTACAGCCTTCCAAACTCAACACTGAGCTTAACAATTTCAAGCCATAACCTCTGCCTTGATTTTATTTTTATCTCCTCTGGCTTTGGCTTCTCATTTTTTGTTTCAGACGAGATCTGTTCATGATTCTGCCATCCTCACTTCACCTAAATATATCTTTGTTTGTTTCCTGCTTTACTTGTCCCATTGCCACTTCCTTTGGCCTTGCACTGTCAAACTTCTTGATAATTTACTTCAACTGTTGTCCACCCTATCACAGACCACAGAACAGAAACTGGGCCAATCCTATACATAATAAAAACCGAAAGAACTGCAGATACTGTAAATCAGGAAGAAAAGCAGAAGATGCTAGAAAAGCTCAGCAGGCTTGGCAGCATCTGTGAAGAAAAATCAGATGTTTCAGGTCCAGTGACCTTTCCTCAGAACTCCAGTTAACCAGAAACGTTAACTCTGATTTTTCTTCACCGATGCTAATGGACCTGCTGAGCTTTTCCAGCAACTTTTGTTTTTGTTCGAGCCCTATACATATAGTGGCCACAAGAGCTGGTCAAAGGCTAGGAATCATATACTGAGTAGCTCACCTCCTGTTTCCCCAGTGTCTGACCACCATCAACATGACACAAACCCTGAATGTAATGGAATAATTACCATTTCCCTGGATTATTGCAGTACCTTGACAGTGGAATCATAGGTAGACAGGGTAGTGAAGAAGGCGTTTGGTATGCCTGCCTTTATTGGTCAGTGCATTGAGTATAAGAGCTGGGATGTCATATTGTGTCTGTACAGGACATTGGTTAGGCCACTCTTGGAATACTGTGTACAATTCTGGTCTCCCTGCTGTAGGAAGGATGTGGTGAAACTTAAAAAGGTTCAGAAAAGATTTACAAGGATGTTGCCGGGACTGGAGGGTTTGAGCTATAGGGAAAGGCTGAATAGGCTGGGACTTTTCTCTTGGAACGTTGAAGGTTGAAGGATAATCTTAAACAGGTTTATAAAATCATGAGGAACATAGATAGGGTGAATAGCCAAGGTCCGTTTCTGTGGGTGATGGAATCCAAAACAAAAGGGCATTGGTTTAAGGTGAGAGGGGAAAGATATAAAAGGGACCAAAGGGGCAACTTTTTCACGCAGAGGGTGGTGCGTGTATGGAATGAGCTGCCAGAGGAAGTGGTGGAGGCTGGTACAATTACAACATTTAAAAAGCATCTGGGTGGTGAATAGGAGATTGTAGGAACTGCAGATGCTGGAGAATCCGAGACAACAAGCTGCAGAGCTGGATGAACACAGCAGGCCAAGAAGCATCATAGGAGCAGAAAGGCT
>NC_063347.1:4326493-4364652 GCF_021869965.1 Rhincodon typus
ATAGGCCAAATGTTCACAAATGGGACTCAATTATTTTCGGATATCTGGTTGGCATGTGCAAATTAGACCAAAGGGTCTGTTTCCATGCTGTCCAACTCTGTGACTATATAATAACACTCAAGAAACTTGACACCATCCAAGACAAGCTAGTCCAAGTGTTTTGCACCTCATCCATCACTTTACACACTCACTTTCTGCACCATCAGTGCCCAGTAGCAGCAGTTAGACCACCTATAAGATGTGCTGTGGTCACTCACCAAGGCTCCTACAACATCATTCTCCAAACCCGTGACCTCTACCATCTAGAAGGACAGGGTAGCCGGGAACACCATCCCCTGCAAGCTTCCCTGCAAGCCACTCACCATCCTGATTTGGAAATATATCGCTGTCCCTTCACTGCCGCTGGGTCAAAATCCTAGAATTCCCTCCCTAATGGCAAATGGATAGCAGCAGTTAAATAGGCAGCTCAGCACCCCCTACTGAGGACAACTGGAGCTGGGTAATAAAATGCCGACTCAGCCAGTCAATTAACTGCCAATAATTGCGTGTCTGCGTTTAACACAAAGAGTGGAAGCACAGCGGGCACCACAGCTTTCGTAGCTGGCTTTAGTAGAGGGCTACAAGCTGTGGGGATGCCCATCCTTGTGCTGAGCCAGCTAGATTCTGAAGCTAAACTCCCTTGGATTGTTTCATGGAGCCAGTGAAACAAAAGGCCCAATTGCCTGGAACCTGCTGACTATACTGGAGAGGTTTAACACAGTGGGAGATGTAAATTACAGAAAATTGCAGCGCAGTAGGAGGCCCCTTTGAAAGGCAGTCAAACTGAATCCCATCTACCAGTCTTTTCTTCCATAGCCCTACCAAGTTTGTCATCCTCAATTAACTGTCGAACTTTCCTTTCAAATTATGGAATCAACTTCCATCCCGTCTTCAGATCAAGCAGTCCAGATCCTAACAGCTATTCAGCCAAATGATAATTTATTTCCTGATCACTCCTCAGGATCTGTTGCCATTGATCATTAATGATCTCTAATTATGGACCCACTTGCTTGAGTACGGTGTAGTTTTGGCAGTAGATTCGATGGGTTGAAAGACCTCATCTGAACTGTGCACTTCTATGATTCTAGGGCATCTTTTCTCCCCCTCTTGCTGCTCAGTGGGTAGCACAGGTGCCCCACAGCACTAAGGACCTGGGTTCAATTCCAGCCTCAGGTGACTGTCTGTGTGGAGTTTACATGTTCTCTGTGTGTCTGCAGATCAGGTGGATTAGCCCTGGGAAATGCAGGGTAAGGGGGCGGGTGTGGATTTGATGGACTGAATGGCTTGCTTTCACTCTGTTGGGATTCTTCGATGCTGTATTAAAACTGCCTGTCCTCTTGAAAGGATATGGTCAGAGGTCACATGACACCAGGTTATAGCGCAAAGGTTTATTTGAAATCACAAACTTTCAAAGCGCTGCTCCTTCAGCAGGTGTGCCTACGTGCTTCCCTTCACTTCACCTGACAAAGGGGCTATGCTCCAAAAGCTTGTGATTTCAAATAAACCTGTTGGACTATAACCTGGTGTCGTGTGACTTCTGACCTTATCCAACACTGACACTTCCACATCATCAAAAAGATATATAAGACCACCTCTTAATCTTATATGTTCTGAGGCAAAAATCCTATTTTTCTATCCTTCCTGTTAAGTGAGATTGCTCAGCCCTGGTAAATAAAACAAAGAACTCGGGAAGGTTGAAATCTGAAACAGAAACAGAAAATGCTGAAGAAACTCAGCAGATCTGGCAGCATCTGGGGAGAGAGAGCACAGATAATGTTTCAAGTCCAGTGACTCTTCTTCAGAACTGTAACTCAAATCGTTGACTCTGTTTCTCTCTCTCCACAGATGCTGCCAGACCTGCTGTGTTTCTTCAGAAATGAGCAGGCACAGAACACATTTTCAATTAAACAAAGAACTGTGGATACTGGAAATCTGAAACAAGAACAAAAATTGCTGGAGAAACAGCGTTGAAGAAGGGTCACTGGACCCGAAAGATTAACTCTGCTTTCACTCCACAGATGCTCCCAGCCCCGCTTAGTTTCTCCAGCAATTTCTGTTTCTGAGCAGTTTCAAAGACCAGTATCAAAGCTGCCCAACACCCTGTCCAACATGCAGTGCCATACACCAGGAAGTGAACAATAATGCAAGGTGCAAAAATTCTTTTGTTCTGAAACTATATCAGGCTAGCATCACTGACACTACAGAGCTCTTAATCATGGTTAGGGAGAGAAATAGAGGCTAACACATTCACTTTAAATGCAGAAAATGGCAGCAATTTGTGTTTTTCTTTCAACTTTCCATTACTAGAAAGTTTACATTTTCTCTGAAGTGTGGGGCCCAGAAATGTCCACCACAAAACTCCATCAGAGGAGAAACTTTTCTCTAGCATCGTCAAGTTGTTATGCTTATTGTCACATTTTTAACTGTAATATTTAAAATGAATTTATTCTAAGGCATGGGCTTCATTAAAAACAACAAAGGTTACTGACTATCCCCCACTTGCTATTGAGAAGGTTCTTGAAGCACTCCAGTCCCTGTTGTAACGGTACACCCATAGTGCAGTTCACTGAACCACAGTATTGTTATGGCATGGAAGGAGACCATTGTGCACTGGCCTGTTAGACAAGAGTCATTACCCAGTGCCCGTCTCCTGCTTTCTCCCCAAATCTTTACACACTATTTCTGTCTAAATAATCATCCAGAGCCCCTCTTGAATGCCTCAATTGGACATGCCTCCACCACTTTCCAGGCAGTGCATTCCAGTGAAAAGGTTTTCACTAACTTCACCCTCGCTTCGTTAGCACATCGCTTTAAATCTATGCCCTCCAGTTCATGTTCCTTTTACGAGCTGAAACACTTTCTCTCTCTCTAACTTTCTCTAACTTTATCAAATCTCCTCTCAGCCCTTCTTCTCTCCAAGGAGAACAGTCTCAACTTCTTCAATCTATCACTATTCCAGACCCCTGGTACCATTCTTGCAAATAGCTTCTGCACTCTCAGGAGGATAGGGAAGTTGTTGCTGTGGTTGTCATGTTCCAAGATTTTGACACAACAGCAACTATAGGAAAACCGATACATTCCCAAGCTGAACAGGAATGTGGCTTGGATAGGAACTTAGAAATTGAGCTGTTCTCATGCGCTTGAGAACAGAGCAGAGCAAAGGGACTAATTGGAAAGCTTTTAAAGAACTGGAATTCTTACAATGGGCTGAATGGCCTCCTGCTGTGCCGTAGAATTCTGAGTTGGGGGGCGGGAGCAGAGGGAGTGGACAGCTAGACAAAAAAATAAAATCGCTTCTCCGAATCCTTTCATAGACCCTTTTCTAAAAGGGATTAATTCCTTTGGCCTCGGTTCTCCAAACCCATCATTAACCTGGAACCGCGCTTCTGAGAAAGTTACGTACAATTTGGCAGGCACTCTGTTACTGAGGCAAAAAGGGGGTATTAGTTTAGCTCAGCTGGCAGGCACTTGCTTTGCAAAGCAGCTTAATACCAACAGCATGGGTTCAATTCCCATCACAAGCTTAGGTTACCAGAAGGACTTGCCTTCTCAACCTCTTCCCTTGCCTGAGGTATGATGGTCCTCAGGTTAAATCACCACCAGCTTTATTCTCCCTCTCCTCTCTAATGAGAAAGCTACCCTATGGTCTGATAAGACTATAGCAACAGAAATTGCACTGAGGCAAAAATAGAATACAACTGCCAAAGTCAGGTTAGATCCTCAAGTGAGTGGGTCCCGGGAAAATATCCCAAGTCAGAAAAGAATTATTTTATTCTCTGCAGAAATTGCTGGTCGCAGCAAAATGTAACAAGCAGTTAAGAGTTATACAACCTAATCCATCTTCCACATCAGCAGTCTTCATTCAGTCCAAAGAAAGAGAGATATTGACACTTCATCATTTTAAAAAACATTGCAAAAGAACAAGATGGATGGTGAGTAGAATTTGTATTTTAACTCAGTGAGTTGTGGAACATGCTGCTTGAAAGTGCAGAGGATGCAGATTCAACAGACTTTCAAAAAGTCAATTGCATCAATAGTTGAAAAGGAGATGTTTGCAAGACTCTAGGGAAAGACTAGGTCTTTTGGCGCAGAGTCACTTGGCACAGCTCTTTCTCAAACCAGGAACCATAGCTCAGGGCTCAAATGGATCCTGTACCAAATTACTTTAGGAGGCACAATAATCCCCTCTCTACAAGAAGGGACAATAATTGGGCAAGTTGGCCCTGGAGAGATACTCACCCCCTTAGACCATAGTACCAGCAGAATTAGGCCATTTGACCCATTGAGGGTAGACAGTGCAGTGAAGAAGGTGTTTGGTACGCTTGCCTTTATTGGTCACTGCATTGAGTGTTGGAGTTGGGAGTTCATGTTGCAGCTATACAGGACATTGGTTAGGCCACTTTTGGAATACTGCATTCAGTTCTGGTCTCCCTGCTGTAGGAAGGGTGTTGTTAAACTGGAGAGAGTGCAGACAAGATTTACAAGGATGTTGTTGGGACTGGAGGGTTTGAGATACAGGGAGAGGCTGAATAGGCTGGGGCTATTTTCCCTGGAGCGTCAGAGACTGAGGGGTGACCTTATAGAGATTTGTAAATTCATGAGGGGCATTGATAGGGTGATTAGTCAATGTCTTTTTCCTAGGGTAGGGAAATCCAAAACGAGAGGACAAGGTTTAAGTTGAGGGGGAGGAAAGATTTTAAAAAGGTTCTAAGGGGCAACTTTTTCATGCAGAGGGTGGTGCGTGTATGGAATGAGCTGCCAGAGGAAGTGGTGGAGGCCGGTACAATTACAACATTTAAAAGGCCTCCCCGCTTTAGGAAAGATGTTGTGAAACTTGAAAGCGTTCAGAAAAGATTTACAAGGATGCTGCTGGGGTTGGAGGGTTTGAGCTATAGGGAGGGGCTGAATAGACTGGGACTGTTTTCCACAGAGCGTTAGAGGCTGAGGGGTGACCTAATGTAAATTTATAAAATCATGAGAGGCATGGAGAGGGTGAATAACCAAGGTCTTTTCCCCAGGGTAAGAGAGTCCAAAACTAGAGGGCACAGATTTTAGATGAGAAGGAAAAGATTTAAAAGGGACCTAAGGGACAACTTTTTCACACAGAGGGTGGTGCGTGTATAGAATGAGCTGCCAGAGGAAGTGGTGGAGGCTGGTACAATTACAACATTTAAAAGGCATCTGAATGGGTGCATGAATAGGAAGGGTTTAGAGGGATATGGGACAAATACTGGCGAATAGGACTAGATTAATGTAGTATATCTGGTGGGCATGGATGAGTTGGACCGAAGGGTCTGTTTCTGTGTTGTGTGATTCTATGACCCTATGAGTCTGCTCCACCATTCGATCATGGTTGATATGTTTCTCAACCCTATTTTCCTGCCTTCTCCCTGTGACCTTTGATCCCGTTACTCATCGAAAACCTCTGTCTTAAAGACACTCAATGACTTGACTGCCACAGCCTTCTGTGACAATGAGTTCCATACAGTCACCACCCTCTGGCTGAAAAAAATTCTCCTGATCTCAGATCCAAAGGGTGATCCCTTTGCTCTGAGGCTGTTCCCTTGGGTCTGAGTCTCTCCTATTAGTGGAAACATCTTCTCCAAGTCCACTCTACCCAGGATACCCTCCTTGCCACATTAGGTTCTGGGTGAGAGGTCCATGGGTGACCTCCTTGGCCCACCATCAATCAAAGCCCATAACTGGTCAATTAATGCCCACTTTAGGACCTCAAAGTGCTACCTCTCCAGTCACCTGGCACCCCGGTTGGTGAGAAAGATGATGCGTTTCCTGACTAAGAAACAGTGGCACAAACACAGAGAGTGCTGGAGCAACATCTGTGGAGACCGGAACGGAGTCAATACTTCCAGTCCAATATTAAGACTGAGAGAGATAAATCAATTCTTGATCAGTGGGGGAATCAAAGGTTATGGGGAAAACACTGTGAAGAATGTCAAATCAGTCATAATCCTATTGATGGTGGATCAGGCTTGAGGGGCTGAATGGCATACTGTTTCTTACAGCATTATGGACTGTTCATCACAACACGAAGGAAAGCTGCCTGATGGGATCTCCAAAGGACTAGACCTGAGCCAGTGGGATTTAAGTCCAAAGGAGAACTTTGACGTGTTGGCTGGGTCACTGTGCCTTAATCATTTCTGGTGTGTTGAGACAATGTGGCCCCTACATTTATATTCTCACTACATAATCTCCTGGTGGTTTGATGCAACTGATTGGCTTGCATGCCAGTTTCAGAGGGTGGATGAGAGTCATTCACATTGCTGTAGGTTTGGAGTCATGTGTTGGTTAGATATCTGTATGAATGGACATTGCCGTGCATGCTGATGTTTATTTAAAGACAGCAGACTTCCTGCTTTAAAGTTTTGCAGCCTCACCCTGCTAATATCCCATATTATGGATCTTTTCCAATGTTTACACAGATGTATCCAGTTGTTTGTAAAATCTCTGTGGAAACATTCATCGGTCTTGAGAGCCAGTAGTTTATGTAAATTGCTGAGCCCTGCAGAGGACAATGCTCCCTGAATGTCATAGGGGCTTGATCCCTCAACCATGATCATTCCAGTGAGTTGCTGCTGAGTGAACAGCAATCAGCATCTTCCCACAGCTGCTTTGTACAGTCGCCGAGAAACGTAGGAGCAGGAGTAGGCCATTCAGCCCTTCAAGTCTGCTCCACCATTCAGCATGATCATGGCTGATCATCCAACTCAATCTCCTGTTCCTGCTTTCTCCCCATACACTTGTGGGATTTGCGTAGATAGGTGATAGCTTTCTTTTGTCGGTGCAGACTCGACGGGCCAAAGGGCCTCTTCTGTACTGGATGATTTTATGTCTCTATAACTATATTTAACTCCTTCTTCAAACATTAAATGTTTTGGCCTCAACCGCTTCCTGTGTCATACAGCCTCCTGGTTGAAGACATTTCCCCTTATTTCAGTGCCAGGTGGCACAGTGGCTCAGTGGTTAGCACTGCTGCCTCACTGCACCAGGGACCTGGGTTTGATTCTACCCCTGAGTGACTGTCTGTGTGGAGTCTGCATGTTCTCCCTGTGTCTGCGTGGGTTTCCTTCCACAGTCCAACAATGTGCAGGCTAGTTGGATTAGCCATGGCGGGTACAGTGGAGAGAGACAGAGGGTAGGGCAGTGTTGAAGAGAGGTAGCGCTGTTGAAGACAAAGGATCAGCTGTATAAATGATCCTATTATCCTACTCAAAGATGAACTGTGATGCGCCCCAGAATGGGACAACATTCCTCCCTCAATCACAAGAAACAGACTAGTTGGCCATTCATCTCATTTGGCATGTTGTCTGCCAATGTAATAATAGTGAATAACCTTGAAAATTAATTAATTGTTGTAATTTTCTTTGGAGGGTCATGAGATGTTATTTGTTTTTTCTCTTTCCTTTCAATTTATTTTGTTCATTTGTTGTCTTTTCTAAATCTTGAGTGGGTTAGAATCAAGACCAACTCTTCCATCTTCTAACCCCAATGTGTTCACATTTTGACATTACAGCTTCCCACGCCTCCATTTGTCTCTTCCTCTTGAAACCCTTCTTTCTTGCCTTATTACTTGTCAGCTTTTGGTCTGGCAACATCCCAACCTCAAATTCTAGCCATTGGTTTCATTTCCCTCTATGAGCTCCCTCCATCCCATCCCCCACCCTTGTAATCTCCTCTAGCTCTACAACCCTGAGATCACTGCATTCATAGAGGCAGAGGATCATAGAGGTCATGCCCTTCAGCCCATCATGTCCACACTGGTCAAAAACAATCCTTAACTATTCTAATTCCATTTTCCAGCACTTGCCCCATGGCCGTGTATGCCTTGGCACAGCAAGTGCACACCTAAATATGTCTTAAATGTTTATGAGGATTTCTGCCTCACTCACCTTTACAGCCAGTGAGTTCCAGATTCTCACCATCCTCTGGGTGAAGAAGTTTTTTACCTCGCACCTGTTCTAAACTTTCTGCCCCTTACCTAAAATCAATGGCGCGGTCATTGATCTCTCTGTCAAGGGGAAAAGTTTCTTCCTGTCTACCTTATCTCTGCCCCTCTTAATTTTAAACATTTCAAAACTCTTCCTCCAATTTGTCTTCAAAATTCATCCTCGTCCTGTTCCCCCTCCTCCCTACCCATCCCAGATTTTCGTCGTTCTAACATTGACAGCCATGCCTTGAGCTGCCTGGACTCTAAACTCTTGAATTCTGTACCTATCTGCTAAACTTTCCAACTTCTTTAAGGCATTCCTTGAAGCATTTTCATTGATCTAACCTCTTGGTCAAAAGTGCAAATATCTCCTCATGTAGCTGGGTGTCCATTGAGAATTCATCTTGAAAATAGCGTGCTCACTACACAAAGGCCACTACATAAATTCCAGTTCCCAATTATCTTTAGCAGGTTATGTTTCTCATCTTCACAGGCGGCCCTCACCATGGGCAACCTTTTAGAACTCTCAGTCACAAAAAAAAGTTTGGACTGTTTGTGTGGAACACAGTCCCAGAAGGTTCTAGTGAATGAGTCAATTGGTCTTTATCATTTTGGGAATGGTGGGGGTAGATGTTGATTTGAAATGTAAGGAAAAGGGGAAGAAGACAGTCAACAAGGATTAAAAGCATAGAGATGCCTTGGTTAAAACAATGGCACAGGGAGCTCGAGGGACCAAATCTACAAATGAAACGTCTTAATTGTGTAACGTTTTTATGAAAGCTCCTAACTTTTTTTTATTCTTCTATTGGATGTGGGCATCACTGGGATGGCATTCCTCATTGCTCTTGAACTGAGCAGCTTACAAGGCTGTTTTGGGGGCCAGTTCGAAGTCATCTCCTTGACATTGACCTGGAGTCACATGTAGGTCAGACTGGGTGATGATCCCAGATTTCCTTCCCTAAAGGCCATCCACAGACCAGATGGGTTTCCACATTAACCTGGTGACAGTTATCATGTTTGCCATTACTGAGACAAGTTTTCAATTCATTGAATTCAAATTCCACCCAGTGCTGTGATGGGATTCAAACTCATGTTCCCAGAGCAGTGGCCTGGGCCTCTGGATTACTGGCCCAGTGACATTATAACTATATAGCTACTCAACTCCCCCTCCCACCCCGTTAAATTGGCTCAGCGCCAGGGTTTGATTCCAGCCTTGGGTGACTATCTGTGTGGAGTTTGCATGTTCTCCCCGTGTATGTGTGGGTTTCCTCTGAGTACTCCGGTTTCCTCCCACAGTCCACACATGTGCGAGTTAGGGTGGATTGGCCATGCTAAATTACCCCATAGCATACAGGGATATGCAAGCTCGGTGGCTTAGCCAAGGGAAATGTGGGCTTACAGGGATAGGGGAGAGGGAGTGGGATGCTCTTCAGAGGGACTGTCTGGACTTGATGGGCTGAATGGCCTGCTTTCACACTGTAGGGATTCTATGATTCTATTGTGGCAGACCAGTTCAGATAAAGAAAGCTTAGTTTGAGAAAGGTGGTGAAATCATCAGTGATATTTTCAGTAGTGGTTTTGTCCAAATGACCAGACATTATCCATCACAAGATGGTACAAGATATAAACACGTAATCTGACAGAGCACTGTCCTGAGGTTAAGAGCCAGCCAATAGTACTTACTGTGATCATGTGAAAATACAAACAGGGATTGCTTTGTTAGCATTGAAACAACTTCTGCATAGCGTCCACTGTGTTCTCCTGCACCGTGTATGATCATCACTAACGCCCTGGAGGAATTAGAGGACATAAGAACTCAGCAATGGAACACCAGATATGAAATGTGTTGCAACGTTGTAATTAAGCCAGTTTCTGATCCATCTCGCCAAGTTTTCCTCAATTCCATGTGCTTTAACCTTCTTATTCAGTCTCCCATGTGGACCTTGTCAAAATCTTGTCAAGATCCATATAAACTACATCAACTGAGCTTTCCTCATTCACACTGATTTGATCACATTTTCAAAAAAATTCTAACCAATTTGTTAGGCATGACCTCCCTCTGACAAAGCCAAGCTGACTAAGCCTAATTAATGCATTCCTTTCCAAGTGGGTATTAATTCACTGCTTTAGAATTTTCTCCAATTAGCTTTTTTTTCCCTGAATTCCGTACCTACCTTCTCCTTTTTGAGAGTGAAGACTGAAGAGAAATATTCATTTACCATCCTTCCAATATCCTGCGGCTTCGCACACAGATGGTCCCCTTGGTCCCTAATGGGTCCTACTCTTTCCCTGGTTAACCTCTTCCCTTTAATGTACTTATAAAATATCTTAGGATTCTCACTAATCCTGTTTGCAAGTCCTTTCTCATGCCCCTGTTTTTGCTCTTCTAATTGATTTCTTAAGTTCCGTCTTGCACTTCATGTTTTCCTCTAGGGCCGCAGCTGAATTGCTCCCTTTGGACTTGCTAAAGGGTCTGTTCTTCTTCTGTATCTAGTCCTCAGTTGTCCTAGATATCCAAGGTTCTCTGAACTTATTGCTCCTACGCTTCCCTCCAAAGGGCACATGTTGGACCTGTATGCTACCCAGCTGCCCATTGCTCTGCTGTAGCCTTAACTGCAAGGAGCTGTTCCCAGTCTACTGTGGCCAGATCCCGCTTTATTTGAATTAAATTTGCCTTCCTCCAGTCCAAAGCCATCTTTTTCAGACCATCTTTATACCCGTCCTGAACAAATTTGAACTGTATCACGTTAGCTATTGCTAAAATGTTCCCCTACTGCCACATTGAACACTTAGAGCCATACAGTCATTGAAATATGCAGCATGGAAACAGACCCTTCGGTCAAACTCATCTATGCCAACCAGATATCCTAAATTAATCTAGTCCCATTTGCCAGCATTTGGCCCATATCCCTCTAAACCCTTCCTGTTCATATACCCATCCAGATGCCTTTTAAATGTTGTAATTGTACCAGCCTCCACCACTTCCTTTGGCAGTTTCTATTTCCTGCATTGAATACACAACTTGAATACACTGCTGAGGAAGTGTGTGTGCCAAGATTCCACTGGAGCAATGTTGTGCTGAAGAGGTTGTGGGGCTCTCTATGTCTGATGGGAAAGCTCTCACTTTGACGGCACATGGAGTTGGTTTGTGGCCATTCGCAGAGTCATAGAGTTGCACAGAACCTTCGGGTAAACTGGTCCATGCCGACCAGATATCCTAAATTAATCTAGTCCCATTTGCCAGCATTTGGCCTATATCCCTCTAAACCCTTCTTATTCATGTACCCATCCAAATGCTTTTAAATGTTGCAATTGTACCAGCCTCCACCAATTCCTCTGACAGCTCATTCCATACACGTACCACTCTGTGTGAAAAAATTACCCCTTAAGGCCCCTTTATGGCTTTCCCCTCTCACCTTAAACCTATGCCCTCTAGTTTTGGACTCCGTTACCCTGGGGAAAAGATCTTGACTATTCACCCTATCCATGTCCCTCATGATTTTATAAACTTCTATAAAGTCACCCCTCAGCCTCCAATGCTCCAGGGAAAATAGCCCCAGCCTATTCAGCCTCTCCCTATAGCTCAAACTCTCCAACCCCGACAACGTCCTTGTAAATCTTTTCTGAACCATTTCAAGTTTCACAACATCCTTCCTATAGCAGAGAGACCAGAATTGAACACAGTGTTCCAAAAGTGGCCTAACCAATGTCCTGTACAGCTGCAACATGATCTCCCAACTCCTATACGCAATGCACTGACCAATAAAGGCAAGCGTACCAAACGCCTTCTTCACTGCCCTGCCTACCTGCGATTCTACTTTCAATGAACTATGAACCTGCATTCCAAAGTCTCTGTTCAGCAACACTCCCCAGGACCTTACCATTAAGTGTACAGGTCCTGCCCTGATTTGCCTTTCCAAAATGCAGCACCTCACTTTTATATAAATTAAACTTATCTGGCTTCTTTCCCCAGAACCAGATCCAGCACTGCACCGTCCCTTGTTGGGCCTTCTAGTTATTGATACAGAAAACTCCCCTGGATACATTTGAAGAAATCCACCCCCTCTAAACCCTTAACTATGACTATCCCAATTTATGTTGGGAAAGTTGAAATCTCCAAGTATAATTACCTGATTATTACTCTTACAAACCTCTGTGAACTGTAAGGGCCTTTAACACACTCTCAGCAAAGTATCTGACCCTCTTAACATTCCTAAGTTTGATCCATACAGCCTCATTTGATGTCCTTTCCAAGATATCATTTCTCCTTGTTGCAGTAGTTGACTCCTTAATTAATAGTGCTACACCACCACCCTTTTACACCCTCCTCTGTCTTGCCTAAAGATCATATACCCCAGAATGTTGAGTTGCCAGTCCAGCCCTTCCCTCAACCATGTTTCTATGCTGGCAACAATATCATACTTCTACAGGACCATCCACAACATTAACTCATCAGTCGTACCTATTATACCCCTAGCATTAAAGTAAAGACCATCCAGCTTTACTCTCTTGACACTCAACATAGCTGATCTCACTTTCATTTGCTTCCTTTGCTGTAGCATGATATGTCTCTGTTTCATCGAAATTCTGTGTCCCCTCCCCCTGCCAGACTAGTTTAAACTCCCCCCAACAGCACTAGCAAACCTACCTGCAAGGATGTTGGTCCCAATGTGGCTCAGGGGCAGACTGTCCCATTTGTGCATGTCCCACCTTCCCCAAAAATGGTCCCAGTGATTTAAAACCCTCCCTCTTGCACCAACCCTTGAGCCACGCATTCATCTGTCCTATTTTCTTATTTCTAAACTTGCTAGCACATGGTGCCAGGAGTAATCCAGAGATTACGACCATTGAGGTCCTGCTTCTTAATCTTAGGATTTGGGCCCTAGAATTTTTTTAAAGGATCTGTTCACAATGGGAGATAGGGTGAATTGTTTTTTTTCTGAAGAAGGGTCTAGGCCCGAAACGTCAGCCTTCCTGCTCCTCTGATGCTGCTTGGCCTGCTGTGTTCATCCAGCTCTACACCTTGTTATCTAGGGTGAATTGACTTTTCTTTCGAGAATATTGCTAGTAGTTCTATCTAGAACATTGTTGACTGCTTTAAAATGTTGTGGGATGTCTCACGTGGAATTAGTCACAGCTGTCAAGATGTAAACAGAGTTTTCGGAGCAGGCTGTTGGATGTGAATTAGCCTGAATCCTTCTGCATGAGATGGAAGCTTTTAATAAAATTGTTTCTTTTCTCAGCCTCTTCAGTCACAAGGCATCAGCCTGACAGGGACAAGTCTCTAGGAAGAATTCCATAATTGTAACAACATTGAGTTAGCAAACAGGGCAAGATTGGCACTAGATAATCGAACTGTGCAGTACAGCCAGCAAAAGTACAATGGGCCAAAAGGACTCCTTCTGCATTGTAATAATTGTATGATTCTATGAAGTGCATGACCTATTGAGTGTCTTCTTCACTTGTTAATGCATCTTGTTTCAACTATATTTTCTGACAACGCATTCTGCAACCTCCTGACTCTCGAAGTGAGAATGATTGAGATATATTGATGAAAGGTAATTGATCTGAATCATTAACTCTGTTTCTCTGTCCATAGACATTGCCAGACTGGCTGAGTGTTTCCAATATTTTTATTGCAGAGTTCCAACACCAGACAGGAAAAAAGCTGGTGATGAGATCGTTCACAATGTTTAACATTGGAAAATACTTTCCTCCACTTCTTAATATCAGTGAATTATAGATTGAGTTCTTTGACAAGGTGACACAGGCAGTGGATGAGGGTAGGGGTGTGGATGTTGTATATTTGGACTTTCGGAAAGCATTTGATACAGTGCCAGATGGCAGGTTGGTTAGCAAGTTAGAATTGTTTGGGATTGATGGGTTCTTGTCAGCATGGATTGAAAGTTGGCTAAAAGATTGGAAACAGAGGGTAGGTACAGATAGGCCTTTCTCAGATTGGAGATGAGTTGGAAGTGGCGTTCCCCAGGGATCAGTGTTGGAACCCTTGCTTTTTCTGATTTATATAAATGATTTGGAGATGGGTGTTGAGGGCAAAATCTCTGAATCTGCAGATGATACTAAGCCAGGGAGAATAGTGAATTGTGAGGATGATGTTGAGCGACTTCAGAGGGACATTGACAAGTTGGCCAAATGGGCGGAGACCTGGCAGATGAATTTTAATGCAGAGAAATGTGAGGTAATCTAGGTTGGTAGAAGAAACATGGAGAGACAATACAGGCTCAGTGGTACAACTCTGAGGTGAGCACAGGAGCAGAGGGACCTTAGGGTTCACATTGCAAGCTCTCTGAAGGTGGCCAGGCAAAGTTGAAACTGTCGTCAAGAAGGTTTATAGGATCCTTGCGTTTGTGAATAGAGTCATAGACTATAAAAGCAAGGAGGTGCTACACCTCTACAAATCATCGGTCTGGCCACATTTGGAGTATTATGTTCAGTTCTGGGTACCTTATTTAAGGAAGGATGTCAAAGCCACAGAGAGCGTTCAAAGGAGATTTACTAGAATGATACCGGGAATTAAGGATTTTAGATAGAAGGAAAGATTGGAGAAACGAGCTTATTCTCCTTGGAGCAGAGAAGATTAAGACGTGGCCTTATTGAGGTGATCAAAATTATCAACAATTTTGACAGGGTAAAGAAGGATATTCTTTAGTTGGTATGTCAATAACTAGGAGGGGGTCACAACTTCGGGCGTGTCAGTAACAAGAGCTAAGACTGGAATGAGGAGAAACATCTCTTTTCAGAGGAAGGGTCACTAGACCTGAAAATTTAACTCTGTTTTCTCCTTCACAGATGCTGTCGGACCTGCTGAGCTTTTCCAGCAACTTCTGTTTTTGTTCCTGATCTCTTTTCAGAGAGTAGCTGGGATTTGGAATGCGCTGCCTGGGAGATTGGTGGAAGTGAATTCCATAGGAGGTTTCAAAGGAGAGTTGGAACGGGATGATTTTAGGGGGCAATGGTGACAGGGTTACAGCGTGGCCTAGCTGGGTAGCTCTTTTGGACACCAGTACAGACACAATGGGTGAAATGGCCTTGTTCTGTCCTTTAAAATTCTGTGATTCTACCTGCAGTTAAATGGTGAGAAAAATCTTTTCTATATTCACCATTTTCTACTAATAGTAGAAAGTAATAAATAAATTATGCCCCGTAATATTCGGAATCTGGTGCAATCCATTGGGGCTTGATTCCTGCCTCTGATTCCCTTCCTTTCAATCTTCACCATTGACCCTGCGTCTGTCCGAGGTTTTAGCTGGTTGTAGAAATGAGTAACTGAGCGTCACAGATCCCCAGTCAGTGCTGAGTCTGGGTCACTACCTTGCTCTCCTGGGCCCTGAGTCACCCCCCTGCTCTCAATTACTGCCCTGGGATATCAGCGGGACGGTGTGAGCGTACACTGGGTGGGGTTGGGGGGGCACCTTTAAACATCAGGAAAGGTCACTCAGGCAATAAGGTGGAGGGCACTGTGCCCCTGGGAGCCCCATCTGAAGCGAGGAGTGAATGGGTTCAGCAGAGAAAAGGGCGAGAGAGGGAAACTTGGCAGAGAACGGGAGGAACAAGAAACAATCGAGCTGCTAGATTTGGCTGCAATCCCAGCTTTTGAGGGTGTTGTTTTCTGCCATTTACTAAGCAAATGAATACAATCTAATGCTGGGCTCTCAACATCATTTGTAGTGTGTAGTCTAGAAAGCACTTTACATTTCTATAGCGACTTAAGGATGTCCCAAAATGCTCAGCAGTCAGAAAAATCCTTTTAGAGCGTAGTTCGCTTTGCAATGTAAGAAACGTGACAGTCAACTTGTGCACAGGATCCCACACACAAGGAATGTAATAAATAGCCAGGTAATTTCTGACTGATGACAGTTGAGGGATAGATGTGAGCCAGGGTATTGACAGATATACTTCAAAATAGTGGTCATAGATAGCAGGCAGAGCCTTAGTTTCATATCGCTCTGCCAAAAGACAGCACGTCTGATTGTGCAGCACTCCCTTGGCAATACTTGGGCATTTTTGGCTCAGATCCCTGTCATAGGTCAACAAGTGATATCATCAGGAGCGTTGGAATCTGACTCGGAAGCTGTCCAAATTATAGCTTGTAGCAAAGTGCTTACAAAAGAAGGTGGTTTCACAATGTTCCTCTGCTGATAAGAGAAGACAAGCACCAGCTGTACTGACTGTAGCAACTTTTTAACAGAATAGGACAAGGTGGTTTGCTCTGTGGGGATGGGACAATTGGACTCTGGCCAGAAGCTGAGAATAGAGTCAGGGAAGTTCACCAAAGACATGGCTGAACAGTTACACTTCAAGGAGCTTTTGAAGATGATGAAAAATGGAACAACCCCAGACTGAAAATTCCAAATAGCTTCACCACAAACGCTGGTGAAACCCTTGAGGTTGGTTGGGGTGGCGGGGCGGGGTGGGGGGCGCGGGGGATGCAGTGGAGTGAAGGAGCCTCAGCCCAGTGCCAAATGGAACCCTCAACATTTTAACGTCAATGAGCCAGTGAGCAAGGGAAGACTGGAAAGCAAAGAGGTGGAGGAAACAAGCAGGAGAAAGATGCAGAGAGAGTGAGAGCTGCAGATGAGGGGAGTGTGAAGTATATGGGGGATAGAGGAAAAGGAATATGATATGAGAATACGGACATGAGAAATGCAGGGGGAGAGGCGCATAACAGGGAGAAGTGGAAGCCATGCAGAGAGGGGCAAAGAATCTCAACTCTTACACCTTACTCAGGAGAAGTGGAGAAAGAGAAATGGAAACAGAAAGACATAGTGAAACACAATGGAGGGAGAGGCAGAAGTGATCGAAAAAAAGTGGCTAAGACCTCAGGATATTTGATATTGATTGATTGCAGTCACATATACTGAGATACAGTGAAAAGTGTTGTTTTGCCTGCTGTACAGGCTGATCTTACCATACAAAGTGTATCAGGGTAGAAGAAAGAGTGCAGAATACAGTGTTACAGCTGCAGAAAAGGCACAGAGAGAGAGAGATCAACATTAACATTTGAGAGGTCCGTTCAAAAGTCTTACAAGACAGGGGGAGAAGCTGTTCTTGAATTTATTCATACTTGTATTCAAACTTTTCTATCTATATTAGGGAAGCCTCAGACAGAAAGAATTGAAGAAAGAAAAACAAGAAACTGAAATAGTCAGAGGCAGCAAAACACAATGCAGGATTTTGAGAGAGATAGCAGTTGAGGGGGAGATGGGAAAGAAATGTCAGCTTTATAGAAACAAAGAGACTGTCATATCAGAAACAGAGACAAAGACGGAAAAGCCTTGTTGCAGAAAGTGATACAGTGAAAATTGAGATCGGTGATACAAATGTGGTTTATAGAATATTTCCTAAGCATATTCCATTCTGTTTACTCACTAGCCTCCCCACGTATTCCTGTTTACAAACCCATGACATTAAAACCTCACCAGTTTAATTTTTTCCATATATTTCCCTCTTACATGCATAAAGCTGAGTAGGTCCTTACGACAACACTAGGAACCACAAGGTAATGTGTTAGGAAATGTATTAGAAACACCTATTTAATTACACTGATCTCCACAATTAGATCCCCTACTCCATCTCTCATCCTACGCCAATATCTTAATTCCATCTTGTAATCTCTTGCTTCCTCCATTGTCACAGCTTTGGGGAGGTGGTGGTGTGCTGGTATTGTCACTAGTTGCAGGGTCCAGAGGCTCAGACTACTGCTGTGAGGGCATAGGTCCAAATCTCATCGCAGTCAGCGAAATTTGAGTTCACGTCAATAAATCTGGGGTTAAAAGCTGAAATAACTCCACAGAGGCCAGTATCCCATCACCAGGTCACCCTTTATTTACACATGGGGAGTCCTTGACACTGATCCAGTTCCCTCAGAACCAGCTCTCAGCGTGAGCAGGATGTCTGACACTCCTGTTCTTATCTGTCAGCCAGGGCTCCCTGATTGGACCAGATTAACAGCCCCAATCAGGGAAATCATATTCTATGAGGTCCAGCTGGCTGACCTCAGTAATAGCGACCATAGCAGTGTTATTAAAACGCAACTGTTTCACCAGTACACTGAACATTTTCAAAAAGGAGTTAGATATCATATGAAAGGGATCAAAGGGCTTTGGAGAGAAAGCAGGAGCACAGGACTGAGTTGGATGATCAGCCATCATTGCATGGAATGGTGATGCAGACACAAACGGATGAATGGCCTACTCCTGCTCCTATTTTCTATGTTTCTATGTCGTTAAGGCTGCCTCCCCAGGTTGGAGAGTCTAGAACAAGGGGCCATAGTTTAGTTTCAGGATTAAGAGATTGACCCAATTAGAAATTAAATGAAGAATTTCCTCACTCTGAAGATTACGAATATTTGGAATTCTCTCCTGCAGCGAACTGTAGCCAATGAGATTTTTAGGCACTAAAGCAACAAAGGGTTACAGCAAGAAGTTGGGACTGATCCTATTGAATGGTAGAGTAGGTTGAGGGTCAGAATGGCCCATATCTGCTCTAATATCTGTTGTCTATAACCTGCCCTTCTCCCCAGATTGTTTATGCTGTGACAGCTGTGGAGAAACAGCCTTCATGGGGACAGTACAAGGAACATTGATGTTGAGGGAGATCACAGTGAATGTGGAGTTAATTTTGTATTTTAATTCCCCTGCCCTGAAGAAAGGGATGGGGAAGGTCAGAATGAAAATAAAAACACGACAGGGAATATCTGATTTATTTTCTGTTTCTTGACTCTTTGAAGTGAAATCAGAGCGTTCTCAGGGTAAGACTTTTACAGTCGATAAGAACCCAGTGAGGGGGCAGGTTACACAATGTTTCTTTGTCCTCTGGTGTTTAACTCCCAGCCAGTGTATTACATTAACGTACAGTGAGTCACTACTTCTGGAGTTCCTTGATCGAACACTTTTCAGATTGTGCTGACTGCTGCTCTATTGTTGCGCTGTCAGTTTTATCAATAAAATCTCTTGGCTGTTCAATTTCAATGAATCCACCCACAGCCAACAACATTCTTTGGTATTTTTTTTTAACTGAAAATTAAACTTAAAGTCCTTTAACTTGCATGTTGCAGCCTGCCATTTTCTAGCCTTCACATCAGCTTTTGTGTCCGTGCCAATTCTTTTTTTATCTTGACTATCTCGTCAAACAGCAAAGGCTTACCTCTCTTAGAATTCGTGTATGTGTGTACAGAGGAAAGAGGAATGTGTTGAGATATTGAACAATTCTGAACCAACAAAAGTATAGGAATGATAGCATTCACATTGGTGACTCCTTGATCAATCAGACCCAAACAATCAGCACCCCTTTTATGATTGGTTGGCTCGCCGAGCTGGTTCGTTGTTCCGCAGATGTTTCATTACCCTGCTGGGTAACATCATCAGAGCAGTCTCCAATGAAGCAGTGTTGTGTTTTCCTGCCTGTTATTTAAACTCTGTGTCCGTTGAGCTGGGTTACCTCACTTCTGGTTTTCCTTTGCAATGGGTTACCTCACTTCTGGTTTTCCTTTGCAATGGAGTATATATAGGGTCTAGCTCTATATGTTTGTTAATGATCTTCTTAGTGGAAAACCAGAGTTTAAATAACAGGCAGGAAAACACAACAGCGCTTTATCGGAGGCTGCACTAATGATGTTACCCAGCAGGGTAATGAAACGTCTGCAGAACAGCGAACCAGTTCGGCGAGCCAACTAACCACAACCCGAGCTACAAATCTACTCAAAAACCTTAAAGCACCCCTTTTGCTCTGACACTATAAATTGCTGTTCCCTTTGAAATTTGGCATTCTTGCATCTGTCCTGATGTGAAACATTGACAGCATGCCTCTTTTCTTAGCAACTCTCTTAGAATCAGAGGGGTACATTTTATGCGCTCCCAGGAGGTGGTATCACAGTGGATTTATAGGGGAAAGGGCACAGGTAGAATTACGGGGAGCTGGGTGGAATTGGCTGATGTAGGTAGAAATCGAGTGAACGGTCATCGACCTGAAAAGTTTGTTTGTCTCCACAGATGCTCTCTAAGCATGGATGGCACAGTGGCTTAGTGTTGCCTTACAGCACTAGGGTCTTGGGTTCATTTCCAGCCTTGGGTGACCGTCTGTGTGGTGTTTGCACATTCTTCTCCTGTCTGCATGGGTTTCCTCCCACAGAACTAAGATATGCAGGCTAGGTGGATTGGCTGTACTAAATTGCCCATAATGTCCAGGGATGTGTAGGCTAGGTGGGTTAGCCATGGGAAATGCAGGAATATAGGGTGAGGGGGGAATGGGTCTGGATTGGATGTTCTTTGGAGGGTCAGTGTGGACTTGATGGGCTGAAAGACCTGCTTGAACACTGTAGGAATTCTACATTTGTGACCCAGGAGAGTAACTCACTTGGTCATACTTTGCTGCCTTTTCCTTGTAACCCTTCAATTTATTTTTCGCTTCAGATAATTATTGAATCCTCTTTTGAATGCTGTCTCGATTGAACCTCAATTCCACCACACTCTCGGGCACTACATTCCAGATCTAAACCACTCGCTGCATCATAGCCACCGCTGGTTATTTTGCCAATTACCTCAAAGCTATGCCCTTCCCACCAAATGGAACAGCTTCTTCCCATCCACTCTGTCCAGACCCCAATGGTTTGAAAGTCTCTGACAAGTCTACATGCTGACAGCACCAATTTCTCCAATCTATCAGATAAAAGAGGGTGCTAATGGCATCAGAGCAAAAGGCAAAGGGGATGCTAATGGTAATAGAGAAGGGATATAGATGAAGGTGTTAATAGTAGAATAGGACATTCACCAAATGAACTTCATCAAAGATCCTCAGACAGCATCTTCCAAACCCACTTCTATCTATAAGGACAAGGGCAGCATGAGAGCACCAGCACATACAAGTTCTCCTCCAAGCCACTCACCATCCTGACTTGGAAATATATCGCCATTCCTCCACTGGATCAAAATCCTGGGACTCTCTCCCTAACAGCACTGTGGGTCAACCCAGAACACAGGGACTGCAGTGGTTCAAGAAGGCAGTTCAAAACCACCTTCTCAATGGCAACTAGGGACACGCTATAAATGCTGGCCCAGCCACGGACACCCATGTGCCCATGAGAGAATATGAAAAGGCTCTGCTGGGAGTAAACCCATGAAATCAAAATGGAAGACAGGGTCCATGACCTGAACTTGTCCAACTTCATGTTGTGTCCTGAAGGTTGTAAAGTGTCTGAGCAGAAAATGAGGTGCTATTTCTTCAGCTTACTTTGGTCTCAATGGAGCTCTGCAGCAGGTCAGAAACATTACTGAAATGACTGAAATTACCTTTCACCTTTATACCATTGCTCCCTCCCCACTGTTGCCCATACACCCCTTCCTCCAGCCACCCACCACAGCTCACCTGCTCTTCACCATGAAAAAGGTGTGGGATCTTTACAAAGCTCAGCTGATGGGAATGAGAGCACTGTTTCCAATCTGGGCAAGATGTCAGGGCAGACTGGCACATCTGTGAAGCTCAGCTGTACAGCACAGATGTGGTTCAAATCTCAGATTCACTGAACTTTATCCAATCTTCAATAAACATTATTACACAGAGAGTGTTTTCGAAGAAATAGGTCAAGTGTGGTGTTAAATATTTTTAAAAGCAACATCTCCGTAACTGAATTCTAAGGCAATGACAAATGGTGGGTGTAATTTGTTTGGTACGTACAGCAGCCTGAGATGCTTGTGAATGGCATTAGCGTTAGGGAGTGTCAGTGCTGTGAGAGTAAATACTCAGCTACGAACAAGAAGGAAGCATTTACCCAGGTGGGGGTGGGTGCAGGTGAAGGCAATGCCATCTTCCTGACTCCACCTTGAGCGCATCTTCTTTTCGTTCATTCCTAGGATGTGGGCATCATTGGCTAGGGCAGCATTTATTGCCTAGAGGGCAGTGCAGAGTCAACCACATTACTGTGGGCCTGGAGTCACAGGTAGGCCAGACCAGGCAGGGACAGCAGATTTCCTTCCCCAAAGGGCATTAGTGACCCAGATGGGTTTTTCCCCTACAATCAACAACGGATTCATGGCTATCGTTAGATTCTTAATTCCAGTGGCAGGATTGAACCCAGGTCCCCAGAACATTACCTGGTCTCTGGATTAACAGTCCTGTGATAATACCACTAGGCCATAACCTCCCCATCTGCAGATGACCATCCTGTCTTGCCACCCATTGAGGTTCTTAAGTGGGCAATTGATGCCCAATGAAGACACTTATCCTGTGGCTGTTCCACACTGTCAGTCATCACCTTAACACAGTGGTGAAGTTTGTATGTTCCATCAAATCCTTGGAATGACATCCTTGGGAGTTCCTTGCACCCAGTAGAGCCGTCCATGGTGACAAGGTGATGGGGAAATAAATGCCACCCAAGGCCAACTGCAGAACAGGCGAGGGAAGAATGTATGACTCCGGGAAGACTGTAAGAGGCTGGAGTTACAAGGTGGGCCCTGACCATTACGGTTTAACATGTCACTGAAATCTGACCACCAAGCAGTCAAAGGCTCCACCTTAAACAATGTCACCTGCAGTCTTCTACCAGGGCTTATTTGTTCAGTCCTGAGGCAATCAGGACAAAGCCATGGACCTTGGCATTCCTTGTCCACAGTCTGTGCACAGGTAACAGAAGTGTGCAGGCCGCGGGGCCCTGCCTTTGGGGAGAGGTGCCTGTGGACAGCATCATCTGACCAGTCCTCTTCAGGGTACCCTCTGCTCACTCCAACGAGGAAGGGGCTCAAACAGGTGCCCCAAACATAGACTGTTCCCCTTTCTCCAGGCTGGGAAACCACACTCAGTGGGCTTACCACCTTCAGGGTCAAAGTTTAGAAAACTTGAAACATTGCCACTTGGAATGTTAGAACTCATGTGGATAATCTTCAGACTGACCATCTGGAAAGGTGGACTATAATCATATCACGTGAACAATCAAGACTCCAAATCAGCATCACTGTCCTCAGTGAGACCCACCTTCCTCAGGGGAGACGTCTAAAGGAACAAGCAGGGACCATAAGTATTCTAGAGGGAAAGCAAGACCAACAGCGACCTTTGTACTTATGGAATTGATTTTGAATCTAGTATAGGACCATAGATGCACTGCCAGAGCTTTCCGTTTGTATAAAATATAAAAGGTTCATGATATTTCATCGCAACCTCAGCTGTAATCAATATGCTGCCATCATCAGCTCTTATGCCCTGGCCTTTAATTCTGATGAAGCTGTTCCAAGGTTTGGCTAGGAGCCACTTGAGGAATGTCATGAAAAAAAACACCACAAGTATTGGCTACTAGCTGACAAAGTGAGCTCAGAATAATCTCATTATAACAAACACTATCTTCCAAAAGAACCACGTGGAGACATACTGGATTGTGTCATTCTTCCAGCCAAAGATCGAAGTGATGTCTGTATCACTGGATCCTTGTGCTGGACTGATAGCTGCCAGACAGGTTGCTCGCTTGTCCACTCCATCCAGTACAAAGACATCACCAGAATCAAAAGTTGAAGAGGAAGAACATCAAAGCCCTAAGGCTGCTCAACAGTAGAGAGGAATTTCAAATGCAACTCACAACGAATTTGGAAATCCTTCACACGTCAAACTCAAGTCCAGAACAGCGCCACAAATCTACAATCCTACTCCAACACTGCAGCAACAGTAGAAGTGCAAACTGTACCTCAGTGGGTAGCACTCTTGCGAGTGAAGCAGGATTTTAGGCCCATTTCAGAGTCTAAAGCTCAAAGTCTAAGCAGAAAGCCCAGTGTCAATAATAAGCCAATGTCACATTCTTGAGGGTGTTGTCTTGATGAGGTTGCTGAATCAAGGGTCCACTTGTTCTCTCAGGCGAATGTAAAAAATTCAACGATGCTATCTCAATGAACAGCAGTGAGGTTACCGAAATATATTCCTCAACTAACATCACTAACACTGATTACCTGGTCAGTAGAGATAGTAGGAACTGCAGTATCTCATTTTGGGGCCTTGCTGTGCAGAAATTGACCATTTTAATTCCTACGTTGCTTGAGTAATAAGGAGAGGCTAGATAGGCTGGGACATTTTTCACTGGAGCATAGAAGGTCAAAGGGTGACCTTATAAAGTTTATAAAATCATGAGGGGCATGGATAGGGTGAATAGCAAAGGTGTTTTCCCACGGGTGGGTAAATTCAACACTAGGGGGCATATTTTTAAGGTGAGATGGAAAAGATTTAAAAGGGACCTGTGGGCAACTTTTTCACACAGAGAGTGGTTCATGTGTGCAATGAGCTGCCAGAGGAAGCAGTAGATGCAGGTACAGTTACAACATTTAAAGGACATTTGGACAGGTACCCGAATAGGAAAGGTTTAGAGGGAAATAGGCCAAACACAGGCAAATGGGGCTAGTTGGTCGGCATGAACAAGTTGGACCAAGGGGTCTGTTTCTGTGCTCTATGACTCTTTGACTCTACGACTTGAAAACAGACTTATTTATCAGATTGGGTAAGATTGGCAGTTTCCATCCCTAAAGGACATCTGTGAACCAGATGAGTTTTTACAACAATTGACACCAGTCCTGAGGCTAGATTTCAATTGCAGATTTGTTAATTGAACTGTGAATCCATCAGCAGCCATGAGCTGAATGGCCTTGAAAAAGGAACAAAAACAATGACTTAAAGTGGTCACAGTCATTAGCTGACCCACTCAAATTGGCCAAATTTCCTAAGACCAACATGGGTTAAACAAAAACCAATCTGAGCAGAAATTAACATTTTACCCAAAAGCAATGAACCTTGTCAACGTTCCCCCATCCCAAAGAACCCGCATTCCACTCCCACCTGCCCTAACCCTAGCCAGAAGAAGCATGAAAATGTCCTCATAGAAGTTTATAAGATTGCAAATGGCATGGACAGAATGGAAAGTACGAGGCTTTTTCCCAGGGTGGAGGTGTCAATTACTGGGGTCACAGGTTCAAGGTGCAGAGGGGGAAGTTTAAAAGAGATGTGAGAGCCAAGTTTTTTGCAAAGGGTGGGAGTGCCCAGAACGCGTTGGCAGAGGAGGTGGTGGAAGCAGACATAACAACAGCATTCAAGAAGCACCTGGATGAATACATGAATGGGAAGAGAATAGATGGATACGGATCCTGTAAGTGAAGACATGTATGGAAGAGCAAAATGTGTTGCCGCAGCCTTGGAGGGCTGAAGGGCCTGTTCCTGTGCTGTATTGTTCTTTGTTCTTGTCTCCTATTTTGATTTACACCATTATGAGAATCTTGTTGGAAATGGAATCTTACCTATAATGATCCAACCTGAAAACATAACAAACACACAGGATTTACAACCAGCTTGTATTTCAAACTGCTTTTCTAGCAGAAGTGTGGAAATGGATTTTAAACTGAACACAGACTGGAGAAGGCTCTCTCCCTATCTCTCAATAAGAGTAGCACAGAGGTCACAACAGTAGCAGGGAAGAAATGTCAGAAAACTGAGAACTTAAAACTGCAATATTCACTCCCGCAGCTAGCCCAATCATGGTCACAACGTTAAAATCTTAGCCGCAAAAGACACTCAAAGGAGTTTAAAACGTAAATTCTTTGAACTCCCTTTTGTCCAGAACACTATCACTTTTTAACCTTGTGTCTGTGAGTCGTGGTGTGTGTGTGTGTTCAAGTATGTGTTTGTGCATGTGTGTGTCTGTGTGAGCATGTGTTTCTGTGTGTGTGTGTGTCCGTGTCTCGGTGTGTCTGTATCCGTGCGGTGTGTGTCTGTGCATCTGTGTATGAATCCGGTTTCTGCGTCTGTGTGTTTGTGTCTGTGACTGTGTCTGTGTCTATGTGTGTCTGTATGTGTGCAGTGTATGTCTGTGCATCTGTGTGTGTATTTGTTTGTTTGTCTTTGTGTCTGTGTCTGGGTCTGTGTGTGTGTCTGTGTCTATGTGTGTCTGTGTCTGCGTGTCTGTGTGTCTGTGCCAGTTGTGCCTGTCTGTGTCTATGTCTTGTGTGTCTATGTGTGTGTGTCTAGGTGTGTCTGTGTCTGCGTGTCTGTGTGTGTCTGTGCCTGTTGTGCCTGTGTCTGTGTCTATGTCTTGTGTGTCTATGTGTGTGTATCTAGGTGTGTCTGTGTCTGCGTGACAGATCAATAACTGCACAAAAGCTGCATCCTTGATGTTGTGTCTTTATTATTTTCCCAGAATAGCAGGTAATAAATGTGTTTTTTTAAACTCAGGAGAATGTTACTGCTACAGTAAAAACAACTTAACCATATTTTGATTGGAGAGAGATGTAGCCTCATGCTAAAAGAAGTTAAACCTTTGTGGTGACTGATTGAGAAGGGTCTATTCACCCCTTCCTCACCTGGACATAAAAACGGTGGCAGCGATGAGAGAATTGGGCCCATTCTCCTTACAGAGAAGAAAGTTGAGAACAGAATTAATCGAGAAATCTAGAGGCATCAAGACAGATTCGAGAGAAACTGTTCCTATTGACAGAAGGGTAGAGAAACAAAGGAAACCAATATAAGGCACTGGTCAAATGATCCAAGTACAGGGGGAGGAAAAGTGTGATTACTCAATGAGTGGTTTGGATTTGGAATGCACTATCTGAGCTTTTGGTGGAGGTGCATTCAATCAGTCTATTGTTCATGTGCCGGCTTTCAGAAAGATCTTTCTAATTAGCCCCCCTAGCCTAGTGGATTGGCAAAGGCATTTGAAAGTTTTTACCGAATCTGCTTCCTCCAACCATTCATGATGTGGAGATGATCCAAAAGCTTGTGTTTCCAAATAAACCTGTTGGACTATAACCTGGTGTCATGTGATTTTTGACCTTCTCCAACCATCCAGGCACAGCGTTCCAAATCATTGCAATTCGATTATCCTTATATTACTCTGAATCCAACTCAACCCAACCCCTTTCTTCTGGCAGTTTTCTAAATCTGTGCTCTCTCAGTATTTTGGAAATAATTGCTCTTTATCACAGCCACTCAAAATTGGGATCACCTCTACTTGTTGCGATAATGGTTACATTTTCAAAGTACTTCATTTTGCTCAAGAACACTTTGAGAAATTAGTAAGAACAGCTTGCATTTAGGTAGTGCCTTTTGCACAATTGATACATGTAGAGGGAGGCCATTCCGTCCATCCTACCTGCACCAGCTCTTCAAACAAGTACCTGGTTCCAATCTCCGATTTTTACCCCGGATTATTGCACAATATTTCTACTTAAATAATCATGCAATGCCCTTACCAAAAATACATTAGACATTAAAATGCTCCAGGCTGTCTCACAGGAGTGCTATCCCATGATGTTTGATATTGGGCTACAGAAGGAGATAAATTCAGATTGGTGCAGAGTTTGGTTTTAACCAGTGAGGTAAAGGAGAGTCGCAGGGGTAGGGAAAGGTTCAGGGAGGGGAATTTCAAAGCTGGGGCCCAGGTCGCTCAAGGCACGCAGCGATTAAAATCGGGGGAGAAGCCGGAGTTGGACCAGGGCAAGGTGGGGGTAGGTAGGGTGGGAGGAGTTTCCATCAATCAGGCGGGTGGGGGACGTGAGAAGGAGACGACTGAAAATACAGATACATGTGAAATAGGTCCGGAGGTGGCGAAAGGCGCTATGTAAATACAGGTGATTTTTTTTCCCTCTTCTCTGTCATTAACCTGTTTTCTTAATCAGCCTGTTCGGAGATGTCATTACATTCCTCTGGAGCAGGTGGGACTTGATCCCGGGCCTCTCTGTCCAAGGGTAGGGACACTACCACCGCGCCAGAGAAAGAGCCCTGGGCACTATCCAGATGGTGGAAAGTTGGGAGCCAGGGGTAAATCACCATCTCTACCCAGCGCTCAGGCCAACTGTACAAAGTACTTGGATGCAGGTGAGGAGGTAGAAGCTGCACTTTCTCTCTCTGAAATAAAGAAGCCCCGGGTTCAAGTCCCACCCGCTCCACCTCCCGAAGAGAAAGCATCTACAATGAGCGGAGCTGGCTAATTCTCCCCCTCGGCGCTTCGATTGGGTATTTCTGTTCGATTAGCAATCCGAACCACACAAACAGATCTATCTTGGAGTCCAAACTGAGAGATGGGAGGAAGGGGGGAGTCTGGGGGAAAGGGAAAATAAAAACCCTGAACACGCGCAAAAATAAACCCCAAGGAGAGGCAGGAAATTCCTAATTAAATAATTAATGCAAAACATCAGGTCCCAGTGTCTGTAGCAGTATGTCCTAAGGGTTATAAACGGCTTGATAAAGTCTCTCTTTCACACACCCACACATAAGAGGCTCATAAAGGAACTTGCGATATCCCGAACCCCCAAAAATTGTTACATCTCAGTCTGATCAATTTCCTCCAATTGAAACTGAGCGGTGGGAGAATGGGGAGGGGGTTGGAAATTGACATAGGGTCAATTGCAAACAAACACAGCCTTGACAATCTAACTCACTCCACAGCTCTGTGAGCTCGGAAACCTATTGTTTTATTTTCCCGTATCGCATCTCTAAACAATAAGGTAGGTGCTGACCTGGGCGGCTCTGGAGGCTCCCAGTATCTGCAGAAAATGTAATTGCCATCCGCGTTGACAAAATGCGACAGGTCCTTGTACAGCAAGCCCTGGGGTGTCACACGGTTCCCACTTCCATCCAACATTGCAGCACCCAGGCACCTGGAACACATAGCATTTTTTTTGCCCATAGGACACAAGCCAAAAGTTACCGGTTGCTGTGGGGATGGTCGGGGAGGGAGAGTGTTGAGAAAAATGAGAGGAGACATCAGTGTAAATCTGGGCTGGAGTTGCCCCCTGGGGGTCTGTGACCCATCTCTCTAGGCGTCCCTAAGCCTGTACACACACTCAGGGAGGTTTCTAATGACAACAGTGGAACTCAGAACACTTACCTTAAATAAATACACGTTACCCGCCCCACACAGAACACGGGAGGAGGGGGCTTAAAGGGGAAGATTTTAACCCAGAATGAGGACGCTCCTGCTTTGCTCTGAAGTCGTTTCACATTTCACTTGAAAAATCTTGTTGATTTTCTCTCTCTCTCTCTCTCTAAGTTGCGGAAGCCAGATCGACTGCCTCTGGCGGTGCCCTGACGCTTTCTCCTTGAGCTAATTTGGTGTTTTGTTTCGAGTGGGGAGAGAGGGAGGGAGGGAGCGAGAGAGGGAGGGAGAGCTGACCCGCATACACAGAGGGACAGTCCCCCTGTACCATGACTGTAACCTGGCTCGTTCCCCGCCGCTGTCCCTGGAAATAAACAGGGTTACAGGTTCACTGCACGCCAGTGTGAGGCCGTCTATATAAAATAGTCTCCAAGAGATCCAGTTGGGGAATCCAGAAGAAACTTCTACACTCAGAGATTGGGTGGGGGGTGACGTGGGGCTCACTGTCATAGAGTCATACAGCATGGAGACAGACCCTTGGAACCACCTCATCTGCACCAAGCAGACATCTCAATCTGACCCAATGCCATTTGCCAGCATTTGGCTCATGTCCCTCCAAACCCTTCCTATTTATGTACCCACTGAGATGCCTTTCAAATGTTGTACCAGCCTCACACAGAGTGATGACTTTTCCCTATGGCTGGGATTCCATGAGATCTCAGTATTGGGAGTGAGTCCGCAGATGGCACAGGAGCTAATAGAGGCATTGGCTGGATTGGTGACTCGGCATCTAGCTCACCTCCCCACCAGCCTCCCTCTGTAGCTGCTCTTGTTTGCCACTTGGTCTTGGTACCACACCACCTGTTTGATAGCATTGGTGCCCCACAGGTCAAGATGAAGAGGGAAGACCATTTGAGGAGACTTTGGGATTGTTTCTGAAGTGTTTCCTTTTTGTCATGTGTTTGTGAACTGGTTCCTGGGTCTGAGTGGGGCACCTGTTTGGGCAGTTTCAAGCCTGGCATCCTGGCAACCATACCAGCTGATCTGTCACAGTCTCTAAGCTTGTTGTGTCTGTGTCTTGGAGGCATTTTACGCTTGTTTGGATTTTGTTAGAATTTGTGATGATGCTGAAGAAGGAAGCCATTCAGCCTGTCATGCCTGCAGTAGCTCTATTACCCAGTGCTAATCTCCCATCTTCTCCCCATAACCCTGCGCACCTTTCTCTCCAAATAACCATCCACTGCCCTTCTTGAATCTCTCAGTTGAACCTGCCTCCATCACATTTCCAGGCAGTGCATTCCAGACTGTAACCTACTGACTATGTACTGACTGTGATTTTCTCACATCACCCTTACTATGTTGGCCCATCATTTTAAATCCAAATCTCTTGCTTATCCTCCTTTTACATGTGGGAACAGTTTCTCCCTCTCTGTCCAATCTGTGCACGATTTTGAAAGCTTCTATTAATCTCGTCTCAGCCTCCTTCTCTCCAAGGTGAACAGCCCCAACTTCTTCACTCAATCCTCATCACTGAAGTTCCTCATCCCTGGAACAATTCTCGTAAATTGTTTCTCCACTCACTTTTATTGTTCATTCATGGGATGTGGTGTCACTGACTGGTCACCATTTATTGCCTGCCCCTAGTTGCCCTTGATAAGGTGGTGGGGAAGTGCCTTCTTGAACTGCTCCAGTCCATGTGCTGAAGGTAGACCCACAATGCCCTTAGAGAGGGAATTCCAGGATTTTGACCCAGCAAAAGTGAAGGAACAGCAATATATTTCCAAGTCAGGATGGTGAGTAGCTTGGAGGTGAACTTGCAGGTGGAGGCGTTCCCATGTATCTGCTGCCCTTGTCCTTCTAGATGAAAGTGGTCGTAGGTTTGGAAGGTGCTGTCTGAGGATCTTTGGTGAATTTCTGCAGTGCACCTTGTAGCTAGTACACAATGTTGTGACTGAGTATCAGTGGTGGAGGGAGTGGGATGTTAGTGGATGTGGTGCCAACCAAGTGGCTGCTTTGTCCTGGATGGTGTCAAGCTCCTTGAGTGTTGTTGGAGCTACATCCATCCAGGCAAGTGGGGAGTATTCCATCACACTCCTGACTTGTGCCTTGTAGATGATGGACAGGCTTTGGGCAGTCAGGAGGTGAATTACTCGCTGCCGTATTCCTAGCCTTTGGATCTGATCTTGTAGCCAATGTGTTTATATGCCAAGTCGGTTGAGTTTCTGGTCAATGGTAACTCCCAGGATGTTGATAGTGGGGATTCAGTGATGGTAACAGCATTGAATGACAAGGAGTGGTGATTAGATTGTATCTTATTAGTGATGGTTATAGCCTGTGTGGTCAACTGTTACTTGTCACTTGCCAGCCCAAAATATTTCGCTGTACTTAGGTACATGTGACAACAATAAATCAAATCAAAATGCATTCAGTCTAAAAGTATTTGAGGTTCAAATGCAACTCACAAACAATGTTCACTGTGTCATTGGCCCTTGCAAATTGGACATAGAGATCTCAATGGAGCAGAAATTATCGCCACTGGCTTTAAAACAGGACGGTATTAGCACAGAAGTTGCAAGAGTTCCAGGACACAATGGAAACAGTATGGATCCTTCTATACACCTGCACAGTGATCATTGTGTAATGCTTCATTGGGCACTGGAAATACTGTCCCATTATTTATAAAAGTGTGCAAAATTCCCCAGTTAACAAAAACAAAGTTGCTGGAAAAGTTCAGCAGGTCTGGCAGCATCTGTGAAGTCAAAAACAGAGTTAACGTTTAGGGTCCGGTGACCCTTCCCCAGTTAACCTCATCTTTTGGACCCAGGTTGACAGAAAGCACCGACAGATTTTCTGTACTTAACAGCAATGTTCCCTCTGTGCTGCACGGTTGTGCAGTCATGGAACTGCTCTGTGGGCCCATACACACAGATCTGCGTGCTGATGCCCTTCCTAGCATTGACTTCCAGTTTGAGAAGTCGCTACAGTGTATGGATCTCAGAGGTCCACACTGAAAGATGAGCAGACAGTTGTCATAGAACATGTCGATCTCATTAAACATTGTGAAAGCTGCATCCTGGTCTCTGGACACAGTGTTAGGGAACCCTTCCCTGGGTCTTCCCTCAATCTCTTCTGGTCCATCTTCCATTGAAAGAAGACAGTTAACTCATGAGGTTTAGGTACCTTCTGATTCTGAGCATTTGTTGATAAACTTTATTATTGGGGCTAGTAATCCATGCTATGCCAATCAATGGTCTGACTCTTTATAGCCAATGGGCCCAAGGCAACCACTCATGATATAAGGATAACCATTGTCCCCTTTCCCACCATCATCTGATAATTAGTTTCTTTTGGGAAAAAATCTTTCATGTTTCTAAACACTTAGTTGATAATGGTGTACATATGGTGCCTGGTACTTACTTGATGTCAGTTTATGTAACATTAGCAGCCTCTGTGTCATATATTGTCACCTTCCTTATGTCTTGTTTATCAGAGATTCATTATGTTTGGTAAGTAACTGCTTTAACAACAGTTACATCAGATCTCATGCTAACAGGAAATACCAAAAAAAGAGTTTGGGCGACAGAACTGGTATGAGATTTAAACTTGGGAGCCCATATCTATTGTAATTCGCAGCTCTTCCCTCAGTCCTCAGCTGGTGAGAGAAGTCTGCATGCAGACTTTTTAAGCTCCCACCTTCGTTAGAACATCAGAACTAGGAGCAGGAGTAGGTTATTCACCCCTTTGAGCCTGCTTCACCATTTATGATCATGGCTGATCTCATCTCGACCTCAACTCCACTTTCCTGCTTGGTTTCCATAACCCTTCAACCCATTACTCATTGGAAATCTACTCCTTAAATTTACTCAATGTCCCACTGCAGTCTGGGGGAGCGAATTCCACAGATTAACAACCCTTTCAGAGAAGTAATTTGTCATCATCTCTGTTTTCAATCTGCTACCCCTTATCCTAAAACTGTGACCTCTCGTTCTAGATTGTCCTACATGAGGAAGCATCCTCTCTATGTCTACTTTGTCGAACTCCTTTAGAATCTGATAGACCACATTGCCCCCTGCTGCAATATTTGTCTTGGTTCCTGTCATTACACATTTGGCTCTACTTTGCCACACTGAGGGCTCGAACAAAGATTGACTTGCTTTGATCTACAATATACCACAAAGCCCCAAATCATCAGGAAAATAGCTGCCTCGTTCTCAGGTGAACCTAAAAATTCCACAGCACTCTTTGGAAGAAAAAAGGGGGTAGGGGGTATGTGTCAATATTTATCCCTCTAACATATAACATAGGAGCAGGATTATACCATCTGGCCCATCAAGTCACTCCAACATTCGATCATGGCTGACATGTTTCTCAACCCCATTCTCCCGTCTTCTCCCTGTAACCATTGATCCCCTTACTAATCAAGAACCTATCTATCTCTGTTTCAAATACGCTCAATGACTTGGCCTCCACAACCCTCTGCAGAGACATCAGAGACATCATCCTCTGGTTGAAGAAATTCCTCCTCATCTCAATTCTAACAGGTCATCCCTTCACTCTGAGGCTGTGCCCTTGGGGTCGTAGTCTCTCCCACTAGTGGAAACACCGTCTCCCCATCCATTCTATCCAAGTCTCTCAGTATCCTATAAGTTTCAATCAGATTCATCCTTCCAAACTCCATCAAGTATAGATCCAGAGTCCTTAACCACTCCTCACATGACAAGCTTTTCATCCTGGGATCAGTATTGTAGACACCCTCCAAGGCCAATGTATACTTCTTTAGATATGGAGATCAAAACTGCTCAACTTTTTTCATTATTCATTCATGGGATGAGGGCATGGCTGCATCATTGCCCATGCCAGAGAACAGTTAAGAGTTAGCCACATTGCTGTGGGTCTGGAGTTACATGCAGGCCAGACCAGGTAAGGATAGCAGTTTCCTTCCCTAAAGGACATTAGTGAACCAGATGGGTTTTTCCAGCAATGAACTCATGATCATTATTAGACTCTTAATTCCCGACCTTTTATTGAAATCAATTTTCACCCTCTGCTGTGGCAGGACTGAAACCCAGGTCCCCAGAACGTTATCTGGGTCTCTGGATTAATAGTCCAGCGAAAATACTACCAGCCCATCACCTCTCTTAAATTCCAAAATGCAGTCTGACCAGAGCCTTATACAGCCTCAGCGGTCAATCACTGCTCTTGTATTCTAACCCCATCTACAACATCCATAAAAAAAAATCTGCATGTATATAGCACTTCCTCCTGACCACTGAATGCCTCAGAGCATTGGAGCCAGTGAAGTGTAGTCATATTGTATTGTTGGAAATGTGGCAGACTACTTTGAACACAGCGAGTTTTACACAAGCAGCAACGTAATCATGACCATTTAATCTGATGTTGCGATATGACTGCTTCTGCTGTTTGTGGATCATCCTGCCAGGAGATCTGATACATTAACGCTCGTCTGCTTTGCGCCATCCTCACACGCTTCCCCTCCCTCATCTGCTACCACTCTGTGAAATGTGCCATCCAACTTCACTCAGGTCAACCCCTCTTTATGGCTGCCCTCCACATTGCCCTTAAGCAGAGATCTCAGCAGCTTTCAGCTCTGATCAAATGGCCAGGATGCTGACATTTCCTTCCTGCATGTCACTTTTAGAGATATTTTAGCTCTTGCCATTTCATTTACATTACAGTCCATGTATGAAATGAATCTTTGCATTCACATTTCAAAGCCCCCTATTTTTCATCACAAATCTTTGCTCATTTTCCAGGTTTCGGAGGCAGATGGGAAAGTGGATTAGCAGCTTATGAGTTCATTTTCCCTTGTTAAGCTTTTCCTTCTGACCTTGATTGAGGGATAAATATTGTCCAAATCACCAGGGATCGAATCTCAGCTGTTCTTCAAAATAGTGCCATGGCATCTTTTGCATTCTCTCGCACAGTCAGCTAGGACCTCAATTTAATGTTGCATCTAAAATGCGGCATCTCTGACAGTGCAGCACTCCCTTGGTACTGCACCGCACTGTCAGTCTTGAGTTTGGTGATCATGCTCTGGGCTGGGACATCAAGCCAGAGCCTGTGACTCACAGACAACTGAGATTCCACAGCTGAGGTGATCCACTCATAATTTCAATGCAACTGGTGTGAGCTTGCTGTGTGCAAATTGATTGCAGTGTTTTCGTCATTATGTGGTGCCCTCACTGGCTGTGTCCTAAGGTCTTCAAAGGCATCACATAAATATGACAGAAAAATACCCACTTATCCCACACCAATGATAAAGATACAGTATAACAGAAAAGAGGGTGCTCTTGTGGTGCAGTGGTAGTGTCCCTACCTCAGAGCCACATAGCCTGGGTTCAAGTCCCACCTGCTCCAGAGGTGTGTAATTTTATTTTGTTTTATTCACTTGTGGGTTGTGGGCATCAGTGGTTGGCTCGTATTTATTGCCTGTCCCTAGCCGTCCTTGAACTGAATGGCTTGATAAGCCAGTTCAGAGGGCAGTTGAGAGTCAACCACATTGCTGTGGGCCTGGAGTCACATGTAGGCCAGACCAGGTGAGGATGTCAGCTTCCTTCCCTGAAGGTCATTAGTGAACCAGATGGGCTTTTCCTGACAATTAATAATGGCTTCATGGTTGTTATTAGATTGTTAATTCCAGATCTATTTTACTGAATTCAAATTCCACCATATGCCATGGCAGGATTTGGTACTTGGACATAAGAACATGAGTTGAGTTTCTGGATTAACAGTCTAGCAATAATACCGTTGCCTCCCCACAGATGTAATGATGTGGAGGTGACGGTGTCGGACTGGGGTGGGCAAAGTCAGAAGTCATACCACACCAAGTTATAGTTCAACAGGTTTATTTGAAATCACAAGCTTTCCGAGCGCTGCTCCTTCACCAGGTGAAGTGGAGGGAAGTGCATGAGCACAGAATTTATAGGCGGAGAGATCATTGCATGCTAATTCTAGGTAATTAAGAGTGTCAAAAGGTAATACAAATGGTGTGAATGGAGTATCACAGGCTGAATAATGAGACTTTGTAGGTGATCAAAAGGATGAAATGGTATGAGTAAAGGTGTCAATAGCTGAATAGCAAGTCAAGGGATGACCTATAACCTGATTAATTAAGGCAGAGAGATAATTACAAAAAATAAAAAGAGTTGCTGGAGACAATCTCTTAATTACTTAGAAAAAATAGTTCTGAGGAAGGGTCACCGGACTCGAAACATTAACTCTGTTTTCTCCTTCACAGATGCTGCCAGACCTGCTGAGCTTTTCCAGCAACTTTGTTTTTGTTCTTAATTACTTAGAATTATCTTGCAATGATCTCTCTGCCTATAAATTTTGTGCCTGTGCGCTTCCCTCCACTTCACCTGATGGAACAGCAGCACTCCAAAAGCTTGTGATTTCAAATAACCCTGTTGGACTATAACCTGGTGACCTGTGACTTCTGACACAGACATAATAGCATCTCAGAACTGGATGATTAGGTATGGACTTGTTGGGCCGAAGGGCCTGTTTCCATACTGTAGGGATTCTATGATTCTAAGATAAACATCTACAGTAAAGGCAAAGCAGTATGGAAATCCGAAACAAGCCGAGGCATTACTGGAGAACCTCAGCAGGTCTGGCAGGATCTGTGGAGAGAGAAACAGAGTTCACATTTCTGAGTTCATCAGGGTCCATTCTTCAGAACTTCAGTTGGAGTCCGGAAGCTGGCTGGACCCGACAGACATTAACTCTGCTTCTCTCTCCACAGATGCTGCCAGACCTGCTGAGTTTCACGAAAAAAAAACTTGCGAGATCCTCTTTCAGCAATTAAAGAACAATTCAGCAAAAGATAATGATAATGCGATAGTTCCGGGGGGTACTCTGTAACCGAAGAAGAAGTGTAGTTCTTAGAGGAAAAAAAATGACAGGCTTTCGGCGGGTGAACAACAAGCCAACAGCAAAGGATGAATTAACTGGATACAGAGGAGCCCTGATACCGAATGAAGAGGTTCCAGCCACCCCCCGGGTTCTGTGATTGTTTCGCGGGCCGTTACGTGTATTCATTTAAGCCCAGGGCTGGGTTCTGTCTTTGTCATTAGAAACGACCGTCACCCCCACCCCATCTCTGTGTGTGTGTGTGTGTGTGTGTGTAGAAAGATGGGTCCCTCCCTCACAGAGTGCAGCGACTGTCACTATTATGGCCCCAAACTTCACTTTTCCTAACCCCTCAAAGTGACCACGACCCTATCCCCCAGTCTCTCTCTCTCTCTCTCAGACACACACACTACTGGGAGATGAGTTGTTGCTGTTGGTGCCAATCAAAAACGCAGGAGTTTGAAAATCGGAAGACTCCGCAAGGTTTGCTGTACAGAAATTTAGATCACTTCGTGAACGCAGATGGAAAAATTCTGTTTTGCAGATATTGGTCACCACAGACAAAGCCCAGGTGAGATTCATCGTTACTGTCTTATCTTCCTGCTCTCACTCTCACTGCGATTATGAAATAAGACTTTCTCAACGATGCCCTGTGTCAATTTCACACCCTCACCCGTTTAAAAAGTGAGGAATTATATTTTTAAAAAATGCTTCTATCAACAGGTCTAGTCACCACCAGGGCAGGGGTGGAGGGGTGGGAGCAATGAGCCCAGATCTTCCAGTCCAGAGGTGGGGACGCTACCACAGTTTTGATGTCTCCTGTCACGTTTACATTATGCCGATGAAAACCTGAGGTCACTGGCAGTGAAGGATTCCTGAAGTGTCACAGTGTCACAGAGAGAGGAAATATGGTACAGATTGTTCAGTAGAAATTGACGAGATTGAGGACAGACAGGTATAAAGACATTAGGATGTAGCTGCAGGTAGGGCAGGTATGGGGGGAGTGTTGAGGACCCATGAGGAGGGAGTGTTGAGGACCCATGAGAAAGGAGTGTTCAGGATCCTGTTGAGGACCCATGAGGAGGGAGTGTTGAGGACCCATGAGAAAGGAGTGTTCAGGATCCTGTTGAGGACCCATGAGGAGGGAGTGTTTAGGATGCTGTTGATGACCCATGAGGAGGGAGCGTGGAGGATCCTGTTGAGGACCCATGATGAGGGTGTGTTGAGGATCCTGTTGAGGACCCATGAGGAGGGAGTGTTGAGGACCCAAGAGAAGGGAGGGTTGAGGATCCTGTTGAGGACCCATGAGGAGGTTGTGTTGAGGACCCATGAGGAGGGTGTGTTGAGGTTACTGTTGAGGACCCTTGAGGAGGGAGTGATTAGGACCCATGAGGAGGGAGTGTTGAGGATCCTGTTGAGGACCCATGAGGAGGGAGTGTTGTGGATCCTGTTGAG
>NC_063347.1:4364662-4365165 GCF_021869965.1 Rhincodon typus
ATCCTGTTGAGGACCCATGAGGAGGGAGTGTTGTGGATCCTGTTGAGGACCCATGACAAAGGAGTGTTGAGGATCCTGTTGAGGACCCATGAGGAGGGAGTGTTTAGGATGCTGTTGATGACCCATGAGAAGGGAGTGGTGAGAACCCATGAGGAGGGAGCGTTGAGGATCCTGTTGAGGACCCATGAGGAGGGAGCGTGGAGGAACCATGAGGAGGGAGGTTTGAGGATCCGATTGAGGACCCATCAGGAGGGAGTGTTGAGTATCCTGTTGAGGACCCATGTGAACAGAGGGTTGAAGTTCCTGTTGAGGACCCATGAGGAAGGAGTGTTGAGGAGTCTGTTGGGGACCAATGAGGAGAGAGTGTTCAGGATCCTGTTGCGGATCCATGAGGAAGGAGTGTTGAGGATCCTGTTGAGGACCCATGAGGAGGAAGTGTTGTGGATCCTGTTGAGTACCCATGAGGAGGGAGTGTGGAGGACCCATGAGGAGGGAGTGTTGAG
>NC_063347.1:4365175-4366002 GCF_021869965.1 Rhincodon typus
GGAGGGAGTGTGGAGGACCCATGAGGAGGGAGTGTTGAGGACCCATGTGGAGGGAGTGTTTAGGATCCTGTTGAGGACCCATGAGGAGGGAGTGTTGAGGATCCTGTTGATGACTGATGTGGAGGGAGTGTTGAGGATCCTGTTGAGGACCAATGAAGAGGGACTATTGAGGATCGTGTTGAGGACCCATGAGGAGTTATTGTTGAGTATTCTGTTGAGGACCCGTGAGGAGGGAGTTTGAGAATCCAGTTGAGGACCCATGAGGAGGGTGTGTTGAGGACCCATGAGGAGGGTGTGTTGAGGTTCCTGTTGAGGACCCATGAGGAGGGAGTGTTGAGGATCCTGTTGAGGACCCATGAGGAGGGAATGTTGTGGATCCTGTTGAGTACCCATGAGGAGGGAGTGTTGAGGACCCATGAGGCGGGAGAGTTGAGGATCCTGTTGAGGACCCAGAATGAAGGAGTGTTGAGGATGCTGTTGAGGACCCATGAGGAGGGAATCTTGAGGACCCATGAGGAGGGAGTGTTGACAATCCTGTTGCGGTCCGATGAGGAGGGATTGTTGAGGATCCTGTTAAGGACTCACGAGGAGGGAGTGTTGAGGATCGTGTTGAGGACCCTTTAGGAAGGAGTGTTGAGGATCCTGTTGAGGACTCATGAGGAGGGAGTGTTGAAGATCCTGTTGCGGACCCATGAGGAGGGAGTGTTCTGGACCCATGAGGAGGGAGTTTTGAGTAGCCTGTTGAGGAACCTTCAGGAGGGAATGTTGACGACCCATGAGGAAGGAATGTTGAGGATCATGTTGAGGACCCATGAGGAGGGAGTGTT
>NC_063347.1:4421002-4456788 GCF_021869965.1 Rhincodon typus
CCATGAGGACGGAGTGTTGAGGGTCCTGTTGAGGACCCATGAGGAGGGATTGTTGAGGGTCCTGTTGAGGACCCATGAGGAGGGATTGTTGAGGGTCCTGTTGAGGACCCATGAGGAGAGAGCGTTGAGGGTCCTGTTGAGGACCTATGAGGAGGGAGTATTGCTGACCCTGGGTTGGTCCAGCTGCTCAGCTGTGTGGATAATATCACTTACTGCAGTGGGGATTAGCAAAATGACCACAGCACCTTGGTTCAGGGAGCCACTGAAGTGAAGTAGTGGAATTGGGGATGTATTTTTGGTCGGGATCACTATAATTAGGGCCAAAAACAGAATCTGCTGGAAAAGCTCAGCAGGTCTGGCATCATTTTTGGAGAAAAATCAGAGTTAACGTTTCTGATCCAGTGACCCTTGCTCAGAATATTTCTGATTTACAGCATCTGCCGTTTTCACTTCCTGTCATCAGGGTGATAGATAATGTTCTCTGCAGCTGTAAGCAGGATTGCTGAAGGCTGATTTGTTTGTCCATTGCCAACGTTAAGGACATCTCGGGCTAGAGAGGAACATGAAGTGGAGGGGAGAGATCCAGTAGGCTGCACCCACGTTGGTACCAGTGATGTTGGTAGGACTAGAAAGCAGAAATATTTGGAAGGAGGAGCTAAATTAGAAGCAGAACCTCCAAGGCAATAACTACGGATTCGTATCGAAGCGATGGGCAGACTGGCAGAGGCTATATAAACTCAAAGATTGGTTTGGGTGAAATGGGTTCCAGTCACGGGGGTGGGACAGTTTTCACTTGAACTGTGCTGGGACCCATTGTCCTGATGGATGGAATCACTGGGACTACATAGAGGGCTTTAAACTAATTAGATTGGGGGAAATGTAGTTTCCAAAGCAGAAGGATTTGACGGCATTACAGGGCTGTGATTTGGTTACAATACCCAGAGTGGGACAGGATGGGGCAGAGTGTACAAACACACCGGGGACCCAGGTTCGATTCCACCCTCGGGTGACCATCTGTGTGGAGTTTGCATATTCTTCCTGTATCTGCGTTGGTTTCCTCCCACAGTCCAAAGATGTGCAGGCTAGGTGGATTGGCCATGCTAAATTGCCCATAGTGTTCAGGGATGTGTAGATTAAGTGGGTTATAGGGGGATGGGTCTGGGTGGGATGCTCTGAGGGCCGGTGTGGACTTGTTGGGCTGAAGGGCCTGTTTCCACACTCTAGGGATTCTATGATGTAAAATGTAACGAATACAATCAAAGGTGGGGAAATCAGTAAGGGAAAAGGCAGGAAGGTGGAGTTGAAGATTATCAGATAAACCAAATGGGGAAGTGGGCTGAATGGCCTGCTTCTATTCCAACGTCTAATGGCCTCATGATCTTATGGAGATGTATCCACAGGATTCCCTCAAGACACATACTGAAAGGGAATGGAATCAGGTGGTCACAGAAAATGACAATCTTTATTTATTGATGGCACGTGAGTATCATTGGTAGGGTCAAAATTTGTTGCTATCCCCAATTACCTGTGAACCGAATGGCTTGCTTGGCCATTTCAAAGAGGAGTCTAAAGTGAACCACATTGCTGTGGGTCTGGAGTCACATGTAGGCCAGACCAGATAAGGATGGCGGATTTCCTTCCCTAAAAGACACTATGGATCCTGATGGGCTTTTGTACAATCAATTTGTGGTTATGATTAGACTTGTAATTCCAGGTTCTTTATTGAATTTAAATTCAACCATCTACCATAGTGGGATTTGAACCCACTACTCTAGAATATAACTCACTCAGAGATAGTAAGAACTGTCGATAACACAGTGTGGAGCTAGAAGAACACAGTGTGGAGCTGGAGGAACACAGCAGGCCAGGCAGCATCAGAGGAGCAGGAAAGTTGACATTTCGGGTCGGTACCCTTCTTCAGAAATGGAGGAGGGGGAAGGGAGCTCAGAAATAAACAGAGAGAGGAGAGTTGGGAACATAAGCTCTACTTTTGGATTAATAGTCTGACAATAATACCACTAGGCCATTGCTTCTCTTATAAAGTTGATAGACTTTTAACTAGCAGAGTTATATACCAATAATTCATAGTGATTTACCCGTAATTCGACTCTTTACTTGTAATAGCCATTCTTGTTAAGTATAGAAACCTGGCCTGTGCTTTCTGTCAAGCTGGGTCTAAGAGACAGGCAAATTGGGGAATTGTGTGTACTTTTTAACATCTTTAACTTTTGTAATGACTCCTGGAGTAGCAGGCCAGTGCACTCCCCCAGTGAGGTATAACAATTGATGATAGGTATCTTGGCCACCATAACTGAGCTATGTTCCAGATTTATTAAACTGAATTCAAATTACACCAGGAGCCAGGGTGGGATTCAAAGCCACATATCCAGAGCATTAAGCTGTGCTTCTAGATGACACAGCAACAATGCCATTATGCCACTATCACCCATGCTCCTAGACATTGGGCCACAGAATCTGTGCCACCAGCAGTTTGAAATGCTCAGGGTCTGGGAATACACATATAAATGATATCTACGAACAGCAACAACTATTTGTAAGCACTGCGATCATTTAGTTTTGCACTTTCTGAAAACTGCAGACTGAATGAGAAAGAACTGTTTTGAAATCCAAGGATTTACAAGGATAGCTACATGTATGGAAAGAATTTAATACCTTATTGAGCACTGTTTATGTGGATGTGGGTCCCAGAAATGTGCAGACGAACTGGAGCCAAGGGGTTGTTTACAAGTGAAGCTGATTGGTTTGTAGACTAGGTAGCAATTATTAATGACAAAGGGTTCTCTGCCTGCCAACAAGTATGTGATTGGTTGTCAAGTAGCTGGACAGCTTGGGTTGTGAACAAGAAATTGGAGACCTGAAGAGAAACTGGCAGGTCTGCAGCAGCCAAAATAAAACACTCTCTCAGTTCTCTGCAGTAAGCCACTTTAAAACTAAAGATAACCAGCCTATCTTTTCTTCGGTATGTGCTGCAAGTTTTAGCTTTGAAGCTAGAGATCTTTCATAAGTAAAACTTTTGAAACTTTCCATTCTTATTATTAAATAGAGGAACCTGGTCCTTGCTTTCTTTAAACCTGGGTCTGAAATCAAGCACTTTAGGATTTTTGCATATTTTCTTTTAAAACCTCTAATTTTTGTGAAGACTCTGGGAATAGTAGCACATGATTTCCAATAGGCTATCTCAATGAGGTGTGACATTATATTTATATATGCAATAAACTCAAGATGAGTTTATACAGCCACAAGCCCTTCATCCAGGAAGAAGTGACTCAGAGATTGTGATCCTTTACATTAAAGGAGGTTAGTCCAATTTGCACACATCAAAGGGGGTCTCTCTGCAGCAGTGAAGCTAATTGCAAGGATCCTCCACAACTACCTCATCCTAGCAGCTGAAGAGGTCCTCCAGAGTCACAATGCAGATCTAGATCACCAAGAGAATTACAATTCTTAAAATTCTTTCCTGAGAACCACATCAGCTAGGTCAAAGTTTAAGGATCATTGCTCTTGAGAACAAATGTTAAATTCTGAGAAGAAATGTCATGCAGTGATGTCCTGCAGGTGAGATGACAGACCTCCATCTTTTGCAATCATCTTCCTATGTCCTATGTATGACTCCAACAAACGGAGAGTTTGCTCCCAATTCCCATTGATTCCAGTTTCACCAGAGTTCCTTGATGCCACTCTTGGTCAAATGTTGCCTTGATGTCAAGGGCAGTCACTCTAACCTCCTCTCTTGAGGTCAACCATTGTGTCTGTGTTTAGACAAAGGCTGCAGTGAGGCCAGGGGCTGTAGGGCCTTCCAAAAATCTAAACCATTCACCCCTGGACAGCAAAATCTAGAAAATGTACAGGGAGTACCAAGGATAGTACATGACCTGTCTTGATATCACAGAACTGTTTGACTCCATCAGCTGTGATGGTTTGTCACATTTAGCTTTCATCCTTTATCTACACCACGCAAGCCACATTCCTTATCAACGTGACCATCATAGAACCCTGTTTCAGTGAAGTCCAGCTTCAAAAAAGGCTGTGTCATTGCGACAACACTTCCTTTTTTACTTCAGTTCTGTACCTCACCGCCAGCAATGCTCCTACAAGATTAGAGATACGCCAGAGGACAGACAGAAAATTATTTAATATCACTCACTCACCAGTCCAACCTTAGTCACTTCAAAACCAGTAAGCATGATGGTTGTACATGTTTTCACTGGGAGACTGAGCTCTAAGTGGAGGCAATGGCTTAGTGGTATTATCGCTGAACTGTTAATCCAGAGACGCAGATATTGTTCTGGAGACCTGGGTTTGAATCCCGCCACAGCAGATGGTGGAATTTGAATTCAATAAAATAGCTGGAATTAAGAATCTAATGATGACGACGAATCCATTGTCAATTGTTGGGAAAAAAAAACCTTGGTTCACTAATGCCCTTTAGGGAAAGAAACTGCCATCCTTACCTGGTCTAGCCTACATATGACTCCAGACCCACAGCAATGTGGTTGACTCTTAACTGCCCTCTGGGCAATTAGGGATGGGCAATAAACGCTGCCTGGCCAGTGATGCCATCATCCTGTTAATTTTTTTAAAAGTCTTTGTTGATGCCTTTACTAAAACAAACATCTAGAAAACCACAGTCCTCTTCCAGCCCACTCCTGATGTCCACCGTAATTCCCCCATCCATCAAACTCCACAGCGAGATCCCAAAACTGTGGATTCATTTTCCATAACTGATTTAATTGTGGGGAGCTGAAATCTCCAATTCATGATTGGGAGTTGCCTTCAAACAATTAAGTTGGTGGTGTTTCACTGGTTGGTTGGGGAACACTGCGTTCAGAATTGGGGGAGAGCAAGAACTGCAGATGCTGGAGTCAGAGACAACACAGTGTGGAGCTGGAGGAACACAGCATGTCAGGCAGCATCAGAGGAGCAGGAAAGTTGACGCTTCGGATCGGACTCTACTTCAGAAAACTGCAGACATCAAAGGGGGTCCCTCTGCAGCAGTGAAGCTAATTGCAAGGATCCTCCACAACTACCTCATCCTAGCAGCTGAAGAGGTCCTCCAGAGTCACAACGCAGATCTGGATCACCAAGAGAAGTACAATTCTTAAAATTCTTTCCCGAGAAAATGAGAAAGAACTGTTTGAAACCCTGGGATTTACAAGGATAGCTACACGTTTTGAAAGAATTTATTGAGCTCTGTTTATATAGAAAATCTGAAGAAGGGTCCTGACCCGAAACGTCAACTTTCCTGCTCCTCTGATGCTGCCTGGCCTGCTGTGTTCCTCCAGCTCCATTCAGAATTGGGAACCTTTTTTTTCTTTAGATTTCCATTCCATCAATATTCATTAAATTACAACTTCTCCAAATGGGAGACTTGTGCCACCTGATCTGTGACATGTGCCAGGTGAGTTGGTCTGCTTGGATTGTAGGTGAGTGGTTGCCACTGTGGAACCCTGAAGAGGAGGGGAACAGGAGATTGTTCCCAGATCTGGATGGACGGCAGTGACAAGGATAAGATGGCAGGTTAGGGATGGCCCAGGAGATGGTTGAACTGGCGGTTCTGTGGTCAAAAACGAGACTCCCGAATGGTATGTTGCCTCCCAGGTGCACGGGTCAGGGATGTCTCAGATCGACTGCAGGACATTCTGAAGGGGGAGGGTGAACAGCCAGCTGTCGTGGTCCATATAGGCACCAATGATATAGGTAAAAAACGGGATGAGGCCCTACAAGCAGAATTTAGGGAGTTAGGAGCCAAGTTAAAAAGTAGGACCTCAGAGGTACAATCTCAGGATTGCTACCAGTGCCACATGCTAGTCAGAGTAGAAATAAAAGAATAGGCAGGATAAATGAGTGGCTTGAGAGATGGTGCAGGAGGGAGGGGTTCAGATTTTTGGGGCATTGGCGCTGATTCGGGGGGAGGTGGGACTATTACAAATCGGACGGGCAGGACTGGAACCAATGTCCTATGGAGTGCTTTTGCTAACGCTGTTGGGGAGGGTTTAAACTAATGTGGCAGGGGGATGGGAATCAAATGAGGAGGTTAGTGAACAGCAAGCAATAACTAAAGCCTGTAAGGAACTAGATAATGAAGTCAGTATGACTAAGGGGAAGAGTAGGCAGAGAGCAGATGATGAACGCAAAGGGACAGGTGGTCTGAGGTGTATTTGTTTTAATGCGAGAAATGTAGTAGGTAAGGCAGATGAACTTAGGGCTTGGATTAGTACCTGGGAGCATGATGTTATTGCTATTACTGAGATTTGGTTGAGGGAAGGGCAAGATTGGCAACTAAATGTCCCAGGATATAGATGCTTCAGGTGGGATAGAGAGGGAGGTAAAAGGGGTGGAGGAGTTGCATTACTGGTCAAAGAGGATATCACAGCTGTGCTGAAGGAGGGCACTATGGAGGACTCGAGCAGTGAGGCAATATGGGCAGAGCTCAGAAATAGGAAGGGTGCGGTAACAATGTTGGGGCTGTACTACAGGCCTCCCAACAGCGAGCGTGAGATAGAGGCACAAATATGTAGACAGATTATGGAAAGATGTAGGAGCAACAGGGTGGTGGTGATGGGAGATTTTAATTTTCCCAACATTGACTGGGATCCACTTAGTGTTAGGGGTTTAGATGAAGCAGAATTTGTAAGGAGCATCCAGGAGGGTTTTCTAGAGCAGTATGTAAATAGTCCAACTCGAGAAGGGGCCATGCTGGACCTGGTGTTGGGGAATGAGCCCGGCCAGGTGATTGAAGTTTCAGTAGGGAATTACTTTGGGAATAGTGATCATAATTCCGTAAGTTTTAGAATACTGATGGACAAAGACGAGAGTGGCCCTAAAGGAAGAGTGCTGAATTGGGAGAAGGCCAACTATAGCAAAATTCGGCAGGAGCTGGGGAATGTGGATTGGGAGCAGCTGTTTGAGGGTAAATCCACATTTGATACGTGGGAGGCTTTTAAAGAGAGGTTGATTAGAGTGCAGGACAGACATGTCCCTGTGAAAATGAGGGATAGAAAGGGCAAGATTAGGGAACCATGGATGACAGGTGAAATTGTGAGACTAGCAAAGAGGAAAAAGGAAGCATACATAAGGTCTAGGCAACTGAAAACAGACGAAGCTTTGGAAGAATATCGGGAAAGTAGGACCAATCTGAAATGAGGAATTAAGAGGGCTAAAAGGGGTCATGAAATATCTTTAGCAAATAGAGTTAAGGAAAATCCCAAGCCTTTTATTCGTACATAAGGAGCAAGAGGGTAACTAGAGAAAGGGTTGGCCCACTCGAGGACAAAGGAGGGAAGTTATGCGAGGAGTCAGCGAAAATGAGTGAGATTCTTAATGAGTACTTTGCGTCAGTATTCACTGAGGAGAGGGACATGACGGATGTTGAGGTTAGGGATGGATGTTTGATTACTCTAGATCAAGTCAGCATAAGGAGGTGGGAAGTGTTGGGTATTCTAAAAGGCATTAGGGTGGACAAGTCCCCAGGTCCGGATGGGATCTATCCCAGGTTACTGAGGAAAGCAAGAGAGGAAATAGCTGGGGCCTTAACAGATATCTTTGCAGCATCCTTGAGCATGGGTGAGGTCCCGGAGGACTGGAGAATTGCTAATGTTGTCCACTTGTTTAAGAAGGGTAGCAAGGATAATCCAGGTAATTATAGACCGGTGAGCCTGACGTCAGTGGTGGGGAAGCTGCTGGAGAAGATACTGAGGGATAGGATCTATTTACATTTGGAAGAGAATGGGCTTATTAGTGATAGGCAGCATGGTTTTGTGCAGGGAAGGTCATGTCCTACCAACTTCTTTGGTATTCTTTGAGGAAGTGACAAAGTTGATAGATGAGGGAAGGGCTGTAGATGTCATATACATGGACTTCAGTAAGGTGTTTGATAAGGTTCCCCATGGTAGGCTGATGGAGAAAGTGAAGTCGCATGGGGTCCAGGGTGTACTAGCTAGATGGATAGAGAACTGGCTAGGCAGCAGGAGACAGAGAGTTGTAGTGGAAGGGAGTTTCTCAAAATGGAGAACTGTGACCAGTGGTGTTCCATAGGGATCCGTGTTGGGACCACTGTTGTTTGTGATATACATAAATGAACTGGAGGAAGGTATAGCTGGTCTGATTAGCAAGTTTGCAGATGACACTAAGATCGATGGAGTAGCAGATAGTGAAGGGGGCTGTCGGAGAATGCAGCAGAATATAGATAGATTGGAGAGTTGGGCGGAGAAATGGCAGATGGAGTTCAATCCAGGCAAATGCGAGGTGATGCATTTTGGAAGATCCAATTCAAGAGCGAACTATATGGTAAATGGAAAAGCCCTGGGGAAAATTGATGCACAGAGAGATCTGGGTGTTCAGGTCCATTGTACCCTGAAGGTGGCAACGCAGGTCGATAGAGTGGTCAAGAAGGCATACGGCATGCTTTCATTCATCGGACGGGGTATTGAGTACAAGAGTTGGCAGGTCATGTTGCAGTTGTATAGGACTTTGGTTCGACCACATTTGGAATACTGCGTACAGTTCTGCTCGCCACATTATCAAAAGGATGTGGATGCTTTGGAGAGGGTGCAGAGGAGGTTTACCAGCACGTTGCCTGGTATGGAGGGCGCTAGCTATGAAGAGAGGTTGAGTAGATTAGTATTATTTACATTAGAAAGACGGAGGTTTAAGGGGGACCTGATTGAGGTCTACAAAATCATAAGGGGTATAGACAGGGTGGGTAGCAAGAAGCTTTTTCCCAGAGTGGGGGACTCAATTACTAGGGGTCACGATTTCAAGGTGAGAGGGGAGAAGTTTAAGGGAGATATGCGTGGAAAGTTCTTTACGCAGAGGGTGGTGGGTGCCTGGAATGCGTTGCCAGCGGAGGTGGTAGAGGTGGGCACGATAGTGTCATTTTAGATATATCTAGACAGATACATGAATGGGCAGGGAGCAGAGGGATACAGATCCTTGGAAAATAGGCGACAAGTTTAGATAGAGTATCTGGATCGGTGCAGGCTTGGAGGGCCGAAGGGCCTGCTCCTGTGTTGTAATTTTCTTGGCTCTTTGTTCTTTGTTTGCAGGAAGAGGTTTGAATGTTGGTGGGACTGTGGGCCGAGAGGGTGAAGTCAAATTCTGAGTGGGGGTCAGAATGGAGGTGGATGATTGAGTGCTGCAAAGATGGAGGAATGCTGGGCTGATATATTCGTCCGAATCTACAACTCTAGTGCCCCCTGTTGACTATAGGGTTTCCATGTCTGTCCTGGGGCCTGCTTTATAATCCACTTAGAGGTGTCCTGCTATCATCTGAGGGCAGGTTGGGTAACATCCTACCCATTTCCCTGCCAACCCCCCATCTGCATGAGAATCACCATGCCTCACAAGGCTGCTATCCTCCCCTTAAAAATTAACAGGAACTCCATGAGGTATCAGCCCCCACCATGCGAGCAGAGGCGGCACATTATAAAGGTCCCCACTTCCACCCACTGATGTTAAAATCCGACAAATCTTCAGTGGGCCAGATGAACCTTCAGTCATTTGAGGAAGAGAATAGTCCACATCGTTCGTAGGATGTGAACATCGCTAGCAAAGTATTTGTTTCCCAATTGTAATTGCCTTCAAACTGAACAAGTTGCTCAGCCATTTCAGTGTCAAACACCTTTCTCTAGGTCTGGAGTCATATGTAGGCTAAACGGGGTGAGGATGGCAGATTTACTTCCCCAAAGGGCATTAGTGAACCAACTTAGTTTTTATGAAAATTAATGGTCACTTCCTAGTCACCATTACTGAAACCAGCTTTGAATGCCACCAGCTGTCATGGTTGGATTTGAACTCACTGTACCACAACAGTATTAGTCCAGATTACAATATTACCACTTTGTCACAGCCTCCCCTGCTTCCCAGGGACAGAATTTCAAAGCCAAGATTAAGGTTGTAATTTACCAAGACGCAATGTAGAAGACACTTGTTAAATCTCAGCTGGAGTATTGTGTAACGTTGAGATGCCCCCAGAGGAAGGCTGTGAATTAATTGGAGAGAATGCCAAAGAGATTTACAAGAATGATTTCTTAAATGAAGAACTTCAGTTATGAAGATAGATTTTTATTTTGTTGGGGCGTGGATATCGCTGGCTGGGCCCAGCATTTATTGGCCGTCCCTAGTTTCACTTGAGAAGGTGGTGGTGAGCTGCCTTCTTGAATCGCTGCAGTCCATGAAGTTTGAAGAAGTTGGGACTGTTCTTTATTGGAGACCAGGAAGCTAACAGCAGGTTTGAAAGAAGTTTTCCAAATCATGAACTGGGCTGAGTTAGGGAGAAACCGTTCCTGCTCATAAAAGATTGAAGAACAAGTGGGCATAGATTTAAAGTGATCAGAAAAATAAAAGCAACGGTGAAACTTTCTCACTCAGTGAGTCATTGGGGTATTGAATGCACTGGGGAGGTGATGGTCTAGTGGTATTGTTGCTGGACTGTTAATCCAGAGACCCAGATAATGTTCTGGGGACCCAGGTTCGAATCCTGCTACGGCAGATGGTGGAAATTGAATTCAGTAAATATCTGGAATTAAGAATCTAATGATGATCATAAATCCATCCCCGATTGTTGGGGGAAAACCCATCTGGGTCGCTAATGTACTTTAGGGAAGGAAGCTGCCATCCTTACCTGGTGTTTGGCCAATGTGGTTGACTCTTACCTGCCCGATGGGCAATAAATGCTGCATGGCCAGCAATGCCCTCATCCTGTGAACAAATAAAGGATAAAAGAAACTGCCTGGAGATGTGGGTGGAGGCAGGTTCATTTGAGAGGGACATTGATGGTTATTTGGATAGAAATAATGCACAAGTTTGTGGGGAGAAGGCATGAGATTGGCACTAGGTCATGATGTTCAGTTAATGAGGTGGTGCAGGCATGATGGGCTGAATGGCCTCTTCCTGTGTCACAACAATGCTGTGATTCAGTGATCTCGATTCTCCTCCATACCTCAGTGACTTGAACAATCGATAGTATATACATGGAGGCATTGGAAAAATGCCACCAAGTCTATCTCTGCAAGATTCTTCAAATTCCTTGGCAGAGCAGGTGGTCTAATGTCAGCACCCTGTCCCAAACTAACATTCCCCAACATCGAGGCACTAATCGCCAAAAAACAAAGCAGCTTCACTTTCATGAGCCTGAAACCAGGTTCCCAAAACAACTGACGTTTTGGGCCTAGACCCTTCGAAACATCAGCCTTCCTGCTCCTATGATGCTGCTTGGCCTGCTGTGTTCATCCAGCTCTGCACCTTGTTGTCTCGGATTCTCCAGCATCTGCAGTTCCTACTATCTCTGATTCTCTCTCCCAAAACAACTGCTCTGCTTTGCTCTCTTGACTCTTGGGGGGATTTTTTTTATTGACTCATGGGATAAGGGCAATGCTGGCTCACCAGCATTTATTGCTTCCCTTGACTTGAGTGCCTTGCTAGGCCATTTCAAAGGGCGGTTGAGAGTCAACCACACTGGTTGTATGTCTGCAGTGACAGCAGGCCAGACCAGGTAAGGATGGCACATTTCCTTCCCCAAAGGACATTGGTGAACCGGTCGGGGTTTTCCCGACAATCAACAATGGTCATCACTAGATCCTTAATTCTAGATATTTCTTATTGAGTTCAAGTTCCACCATCTGCCACAGGTGGGATTTGAACCTAGGTTCTGAGAACATCAGCTGAGTTTCTGAATGAACAGTCTAGCAATAATACCATTAGTTATCACCTCCCCAAAAGGGGGAGGAAATACCCCCTTGCAAAGCATTCCTGAAGAGAGCCAGCAATCCATCCACCAATCAGAACCCTGGACCATAATCACCAGAAATGGAGAAGGGGCATAAGGAAGGCAGCAGGGAGAGTGATTCCTTTCTATGGCACTGTTGGGGATGTGAGTGTCTGTGTCCTTTATTCATTAACAGGATGAGGGCACTGCTGCCTAGGCAGCATTTATTGCCCATTAGGCAGTTCAGAGGCAACCACACTGTGGGTCTGGAGTCACATGTAGGCCAGATCAAGGGTAAGGTTTCCCCTTCCCTGAAGGGAATTAGTGAATCGGATGGGCTTTTCCCCAACAATTGATTCATGGTCATCATTAGATTCTTAATTCCAGGTATTTTATTGAAATCTGAATTTTAACCATCTACCATAGCAGGATTCGAACCCAGGTTCCCAGAACGCTTTCTGGATCTCTGGATTAACAGTCCAGCAATAATACCACGAGGCCATCACTTCCTCTGTGCGTGTGCGCGTGCATGTTTTCCCTGGTGCAGTCGAACATGTTGAGAGGGCTAAGAGACAATATCAACAGGATCTCTGAGGGCAAATCAAACCCTGTATTTTTTCCAAAATTCAACTTCACCCAGCCTGTCCCTGATTTTAAAAGCCTCTATCTAAATCTCCTCTCAGCTTTCTTCTATCCAGGCAGTACAGTCCCAACCTCTTCAATCCATCCTCGTCACTGAAGATTCCCATCCCTGGCAATGTTAATGCCCTTTTGGTCAGGGTGAGCCAAGCTAGCACCAAGCTGGCTAGGCTTCTGCATTGGAAAGTGCCAAAAGCCATTCATCCAGCAATTTTTGACATTTTCAGCTTCCATAGCTACAGAGAGGAATGTTGCAGTGCTCTTTTAGATCATTTGTTTTTAATTAGTAATGGATTAAATTTGCATACTGCCCAGCCATTCACTGACATGATTTCTAAATTAATATTTATTCAGGAATTTCCTGGAATGACTTTAAACTGATGCTTGCTTGGGTTTATGGAATGATTTGTGTCGTGTTTGACAGGCAAATCCTGTTTTGTTTCTTTCTGATTTTACAATGAGAGGGATTGAACATAAATCTCATTGCACCCCCAAGTGAATCATGATGGGGTAATAAGTCAGATATTTAAAAAGAAAGAGTTGCATTTATATAATGCCATTCATGACCACTTGGTGAGCCTAAGTGTTTTAAAACCATCAGAGAGTCATAGAGTCATACAGCACGGAAACAGACCCTTCGTTCCAACTAGCCCAAGTCAACTATAATCCCAAACTAGACTAGTCCCATCTGCCTACATTTGATCCATATCCCTCCAATCCTTTCCTATTCATGTACTTATCCAAATGTCATTTAAACGTTGTAACTGTAGCCCCATCCACCACTTCCTTTGGAAGTTCATTCCACACGTAAACCACTCTCTTTGTAAAAAAAAGTCTCTTTTTATATTTCGCCTCTCATGGTAAAAATATGAGGAGGTAGGTTCAATTGAAGTGTTCAACAGGGCATTGGATGAATATTTGGACAGACATAACATGCAGGGACATGGAGGGAAAAACAGGAAATTGGTAGTAGGTGAAGAAACTGTGTCGTCACTCATTCTCCATAACATATATATGGGTGTCAAGGGCAGAAAGGAAGGTTGAGAGAAGTCTTGATAGAAGTTTTTCGAACAAGGAGGGGTCAGGACAGAGTGAAAAATTGTTCCCACTTCTGGAAAGGTTGAGAACAGAGGGGTACAGACTTGAAGTAATAGGCAAAAGAAGCAACAGTGACATAGGGAGAAGCCTTTTCACACAGCCAATGGCTTTAATCTGGAATGCATTGCTGAGAGTGTTGTGGAAGGCTGGATCAATTGAGGCTTTCAAAAGGAAACTGATTCATAACTAAACAGGAATAACTTGCAGAATTACAGGGAAAAGGCCAGTAGTGGTGCTCAGTGAATTATTCGTTCAGGGAGAAGCAGAGATATGATGGACTGAATGGTCTCTACAGTGTCATAACCATCTAGTGATTCAATACGGTGCCAAACAATGGGACCTTGATCAGATGGGCCAATGGGGCAGAGGAACGGCAGATGGAGTTTAATTTAGATAAATGTGAGGTGGTGCATTTTGATAAGTCAAACTAGAGCAGGACTTACGCAGTCAATGGGGAGTGATGTCAAACAGAGAGACCTAGGGGTGCAGGTACTTAGTTCCTTGTAAGTGGCATCACAGATAGACAGGGTGGGAAGAAGGCATTTGGCACGCTTGCCTTCATTGGTCAGAACACTGAGTAGAGGAATTGGGACGTCATGCTGAGATTATGTAGGACTTTAGTGAGGCCTTTTTCGGAGTACTGTGTAGAGTTCTGGTCATCCTGCTAGAGGAAAGATATTATTAAATTGGAGAGGGTTCGGAAAAGATTTACCAGGACATTGCCGGGACTGAAGGGTTTGAGTTATAAGGACAGACTGGATAGGCTGGGACTGTTTTTCCCTGCAGTGTCGGAGATTGAGGGATGGTCTTATAGAGGTTTATAAAATCATTAGGAGCAAAGATAAGGTGAATAGTAAAGGTCATTTCCCTAGGGTGGGAGAGTTTAAAACTAGAGTTTTAAGATGAGAGGAGAAGGATTTAAATTTATCTTTATCACACAGAAGATGGTGCCTACGTGGAATGAACTGTCAGGGGAAGTGATAGGTGCAGGTACAACATTGAAGAGATTTTTGGACAGGAACATGAATAGGAAAAGTTTAGAGGGATATGGGCCAAATGCAGGCAAGTGGGACTGGTTTAGTTTTGGAAACTTGGTCAACATGGACAAGTTGGACCAAAGGATCTGTTTCTGTGCTGCATGGCTCTATGACTCTATTTGCAAATTTTCTGGTGCTTTTCTGGTGCAAATGAGAGGTGATGCATTTTGGAAGATCCAATTCAAGAGCGAACTATATGGTAAATGGAAAAGCCCTGGGGAAAATTGATGCACAGAGAGATCTGGGTGTTCAGGTCCATTGTACCCTGAAGGTGGCAACGCAGGCCGATAGAGTCGTCAAGAAGGCATATGGCATGCTTTCATTCATCGGACGGGGTATTGAGTACAAGAGTTGGCAGGTCATGTTGCAGTTGTATAGGACTTTGGTTCGACCACATTTGGAATACTGTGTACAGTTCTGGTCGCCACATTACCAAAAGGATGTGGATGCTTTGGAGAGGGTGCAGAGGAGGTTCACCAGGACGTTGCCTGGTATGGAGGGCGCTAGCTATGAAGAGAGGTTGATTAGATTAGGATTATTTACATTAGAAAGATGGAGGTTGAGGGGGGACCTGATTGAGGCCTACAAAATCATGAGGGGTATAGACAGGGTGGATAGCAAGAAGCTTTTTCCCAGAGTGGGGGACTCAATTACTAGGGGTCACGATTTCAAGGTGAGAGGGGAAAAGTTTAAGGGAGATATGCATGGAAAGTTCTTTACACAGAGGTTGGTGGGTACCTGGAACGCGATGCCAGCGGAGGTGGTACAGGCGGGCACGATAGCATCATTTAAGATGTTTCTGGATAGATACATGAATGGGCAGGGAGCAGAGGGATACAGATCCTTGGAAAATAGGTGACAGGTTTAGATAGAGGATCTGGATCGGCACAGACTTGGAGGGCCGAAGGGTCTGTTCCTGTGCTGTAACTTTCTTTGTTCTTTGTTCTATTGGCATCTTCCTCATTGTCAATCACACAGTCAATTCTTGTCTGATTTACAAACATCCTAATTTTGACTACCACAAAAAGAAGTCATACCTCAAGGAAGGGTGAGACCCAGAGAGCTTGAGATTGAGATTTTGTGAGGAAGTTGGCACCTGAGGCAGTTGAAGACACAGCTACCAATGGTGGAGCAATTAAAATTTGGGATGTGTAAGAGGTCAGAATCAGAAGAGTTGGGAGTTTGGAGGGTTGTGTTGCTGGAGAAGGTTATAGAGATAGCAATGGCAGGGGCAGGAAGCGTTGTGGCTATGGAGGGAATAAACAACATGGATGAGTTTTAAAATTGAACTTGCTGCCAGGCCAGGAGACCAATGTAAGTCAATGAGCACAGGTACGCAGAACTGGAGTCTAGATGTGGGCAGCAGAGTTTTGGATTTGCTTATAAAAAGGAAAAAGGGTCAACTGGTATAATAGAGGAACATTACAGAAAAGTTTCAGAACCAGCTTTCAAAACACTTTGGGTTGACACCCGGCATGAAAGTGCAAACTTGCTGATAAAAAAAAATACACACCCTAAAAACAATTCTAAATGGTTTCATCTCTTCCACTCGCCTGTAAACATTCGATACAAGATCTGATAACTAAAACAGCAACTGGATAGAAGAATATTAGATTCTCCAGGCAAAATTTCTCACTTAAAGCCAAAGTCTAGTGTAAGAAACCACTTACCAACATCACTGTTCCCTAACTTTTTAAGAACATGTTTGAACATCATGGCATAAAATTGAACAGACAATAGGTGGCCCTTTCACTAAATATGGAAATTAAAGAGATACCTATCCACATACAAATTATTTATATTATTTAATACATTCAATGGCCCACTCCCACTCTCTGTTAGAGGCTAGGTCATTTTTATTTATTCACTTCTGGGATGTGGGCGTTGCTGGCTGGGCCCAGCATTTATTGCCCATCCCTAGTTGCCCCTGAGAAGGTGGTGGTGAGCTGCCTCTTGAACCGTTGCAGTCCATGTGCTACAGGTAGACCCACAATGCCATTAGGGAGGGAATTCCAGGATTTGACTCAGTGACACAGGAAAAACGATATATTTCCAAGTCAGGATGGTGAGTGGCTTGGAGGAGAACTTGAAGGTTGTGGTGTTCCCATGTATCTACTGCCCTTATCCTTCTAGATGGAAGTGGTCGTGTGTTTGGAAGGTGGTGTCTGAGGATCTTTGGTGAACTTCTGCAGTGCATCTGTTAGACAGTACACACTGCTGCTACTGAGTGTCAGTGGTGGAGGGAGTGGATGTTTGTGGATGTGGTGCCAATCAAGCGGGCTGCTTTGTCCTGGATGGTGTCAAGTTTCTGGAGTGTTGTTGGGGCTGCACTCATCCAGGCAAGTGGGGATTATTCCATCACACTCCTGACTTGTGCCATGTCGATGGTAGAGAGGGTTTCGGGAGTCAGGAAGTAAGTTACTCACTGCAGTATGCCTAGCCTTTTACCTGCTCTTGTAGCCACTGTGTTCATGTGGCAAGTCCAGTTGAGTTTCTGGTCATGTGGTAACCCCCAATATGTTGATAGAGGGGGTTTCAGTGATGGTAACACCATTGAATGTAAAGGTATGGTGGTGAGATTGTCTCTGATTGGAGACAGTCATTGTCTGGCATTTCTGTAGTCAATTGTATACTTTTCGCTTGTCAGCCCAAGCCTGGATATTGTCCAGATCTTGCTGCATTTGGTCATGAACTGCTTCAGTTTCTGAGGAGTCACGAATGATGCTGAACATTGTGTAATCATCGGCAAACATTCTCAATTCTGAAATATATTCAAGGATATAAGCATTTGTATGTGAATAAAAATCTCCTTAATTTACCATTTTTGGTGAAGGGAATTTGAAACTCTAATGACTTCTGAGAGAAAAACCTCCTCATCATCTCCATCTTAAATGGAAAGCCCCTTATTCTGAAACTGTGCTCTGAGCTCTAGATTCCCACCCAAGAGGGAAATACCCTCTCCACATTAGGGTGGCACGGTGGCTCAGTGGTTAGCCCTGCTGCATCACAGCGCCAGGGACCCAGGTTCAATTCCACCCTCAGGCAAAAGTCTGTGTGGAGTTTGCACATTCTCCCCGTGTCTGCGTGGGTTTCCTCCGGGTGCTCCAGTTTCCTCCCACAGTCCAAAGATGTGCAGGTTATGTGGATTGGCTGTGCTAAATTGCCCATAGTGTCTAGGGTGGGAAGCTCTTCGGAGGGTCGGTGTGGACTTGATGGGCCGAGTGGCCTGCTTCCACACTGTAGGGATTCTATGATTCACCCTGTCAAGCCTCCTCAGAGTCTGATGTTTATCAATGTGATCATTCTTCTCAACTCTAATGGATATCGGCCCAATGTGCTCAACTGTACTTACTGCAAGTTAAGGATTTGAGCAGCAGAGATAAGGAACTGCTCACAGTGGGTGGAAAACAAGAGCGGTACCAGGATCACATCTGAAAATAAAAATGGGAGAGAATTTCCGCAGTGGACAGGCTTATCAACAGCTGGCCAGTGGTGATATCACAGAGAAGAGGCCAGTGTTGAATTACAGGATTGTTGAAATTACTCCACAAAGGCCAGTATCCCATCACCACGTCACCGTTTATTTACACGAGCATAGTCCTTGACACTGACCCAGCTAGCTTAGGGCCAGCTCTCAGAGTGAACAGAACCCCTGACACTCCCGTTTATATCTGTCAGCCAGGACTCCCTGATTGGACCAGGTTAGCAGCCCCAATCAGGGAACTCAGATTCTATAAGGTTCACCTGGCTGACCTTATTCCAATCACTACATCTCGACCTCCTCTAAGTCCTGGGACATAGGCCTGTTCTTACTCCTGGGGCATTTTCCCACCAGGTCCAGTTTCTCTGACTCTGCCTTGGATACTGGAAGCGTGTGCTGGACCATAGCCTGCCTCATGCACCAGCAGCTTCTCAGCCAAAACCCATCCTCTTCTCAGGCAGTGACAGCATCAAGGCTGTGATATCTGCTGTGTCCATCTCATTCTCGGAGGTTAGGCAGAACCCACGGGTTCTGACGGCCTTGCTGGACGTTCTGAGGGGCCAGATATGTTTTCCCCCTGCCCTGTTTGTGAGGTAGCAGCTTTCACATGGTCCATGTACTTGTTCAGGACCACCTCTCCTACCTGGACTTTGTACATCACTGGACCTGACCTCATGTCGACCATGCCTCTTACCCATGCAGGGCCGTTCCCATGGTTTCAACACCAAACTTCACCCCCTGAAGTAAATGGTCTGTCTTGCTTAAAAGAGTCTTGTGTCTGGCATTGGTATCCCTGATGCCGTTTCACCAACCACCACCCCACCCCCCAACTCCCCCCGCCCAAGGTCTGGGAAGATCAGGTTTAACCTGGTGCAGAGTCTTCTCCCCATTGGCAACTCTGCTGGAGCTGTCCTTGTAGTTGCAAGAGGAGTGGTCCTATTATCAACAAGGAACGAAGAGAGTTTGATATTGAGCAAAGCTGTTTCCTTAAGCCTGCCTTCACAGTTTGGAATGCGCTTTCTAACAGACTGCTGGACGATTGATGGTATGGAGCTGTCCTTACATACCGAATGCCATTCAACTTTAGGAAATACTCAAATTCCCTGTTGGCCCATTGGCTGTGACCAATATCTCCAGGAGTCCATGCACTGCAAAAGATGCTCACAACGTTTCAATGGTCAACCACTTTGAAAGGGTGTCCACCATGACTAAAAACATTGAGCCCATGAAAGGACCTGCGTAGTTGATGTGTAACCACATCCAGGGTTTACCTGGCTATTCCCAGAAATGTGGGACAGCTGTTGGCGGTAATTTTTGCCCTTTTTGTCACTCTGGGCACCAACACGGTTATGCCTGCATCCAATTGTGGCCACCAGACTTAAATTCTTGCCAACATCTTCATTTTGGAAACCCCTGGATGACCCTGGTGGAGTTTAGCCAGTATCTGGTGGTGACCTTTACTTGGGACAATCTATTCTTGCTCCCCATAGTAAAACACCGTCCGCTACGGTGATCTGGTGTTGCCCTGTCCAGAAGGGTCTCCATTCTGATTGTCATGGCCCCTTTGCTTCCCCCATCACTACCAGATGCTGTCGTGATCTTTTTGTGTCTAGAGCCTGATATTCCCAGCAGTGACCAAAGGGTGAACAGAAAATTTAAAACCAGAATGGGCCCTGCTTGTGGCAGCATCGCCGGTGGTGTATCTGCCAGTGGGAGGCACCTCAAGGCATCTATATTTGCCACGTGCTCCCAGACGCTGTTCCAACTTGTATTTGTGCACACTCAGAGTAACAGCCCGCCATTGAATTCAACTTGAAGCTTAGGGCAGCACGGCCATCTCTTCTTTGAATAGCCCTAGTAAGGACCTGTGGTCCATTACTATTACAAGTGTAAAGGTATTGGTGGAACCTTCTCACACTAAAGATGATCGCCAACATTCTTTCTCTATATTTGTTCGCCATCAGCCAAATTCCAGGAAGTTAATGCCATCATGCATTCCTCTCCACTGGGCCACTGGTCATGTCAGCACCACATCTCGCTCGGGATCGTAGTGTGCCAACACCTTAGACAACAATAGCTGCTTCTTCACTTCCCTAACGGCTACGAGACCATTTCTCAATAGCAGGTGTAAAGGTACCAGGATGGAGGCCAGGATACGTATGAATTTTCCATAATAATTCATTAACACAAGGAAAGGCCTAAGCTCCAGTACGGATATGGGAGCTGGGCCTCCTTTGATTGCCCTCACTTTATCTTCCAACAGATGTAACCTGATCTTATCAGTTCTGTAGCCCGAGTAGGTCACTTAGAGTGCCTGGAACACAGATGTTTCCCTCCTAAGGCACACACCCGCCTGGGAGAGACGTTTAAGCACAATGTCCAAGTTCTCTAAATGCTCTTTATTGGTCTTCCTGGTTATCTAGATAAATGGTGACTCGGGGTAGACTTTGTAAAATGTCCTCCATTGTCCACTGGAAAATAGCAGAGACTGACGATACCCCAAAAGGCAGTCTCGTATATTGGTACAAACCCTTGTGGGTATTAATTGTACCATACTTCTGGGAAGGCTTATGGCGACTGCAGGTAAGCCTGGCTCACATCCAGCTTTGTGAAGGACAGCCCCCCTGCCAGCTTTGCATATAAACCCTCTATGCGAGCGATTGAGTATTTATCCTGCTGTGAAAAGCAGTTTATCATTTGTTTAAAATCCCCACAAAAGCGAACCAACCCATCAGGTTTCACAATCGGTGAAGCCCATTCCACAAACTGCACTGGTTTGATGATTCCCTCACTTTCCAGTCTCCCAATTTCTCCCTCTACTTTTGCCCGTAAGGCAAATGACACTGGGTGAACCTTGTGGAATCATGGGATTGCTTCCTGGTCAACATGCAAGGTGGCCTTGGCTCCTTTAGTAGTCCTTGGACCTTCCTGAAAAACCTCTGGTTATTTAATTAGGACTTCACTCAGGCAGCCATTTTCTAATCAAAAAATGTTGGGTTATTCAAGTTGAATCTTTCTCAATCAATTTGCCCCATGAAGCTTGGGCCTGAGCCTTTTACTACAATCAGTGTAACTGAGCCAGCTGCTTCTCTTAAGTATCTTAATCTGTAGAGGCTCCTCAGTGTAGCCTCTCAGCCTGGCCAAGATCTTACACAAACTTAAGGGTTGGAGTCCAGGGTAAATTTTATTAATGACCAGTTTAGATCATGGAATCCCGACAGTGTGGAAACAGGCTCTTTGGCCCAACAAGTCCACACCAACCCTCAGAGCATCCCGCCCAGACCCATTCCCCTATAACTCATCGAACCTACACATCCCTGAACACTACAGGCAATTTAGCATAGCCTAGCCTACATATCTTTGGACTGTGGGAGGAAACCAGACCACCCGGAGGAAACCCACACAGACACGGGGAGAACGTGCAAACTCCACACAGACAGTCGCCCGAGGGTGGAATCGAACCCGGGTCCCTGGTGCTGTGAGGCAGCAGTGCTAACCCCTGAGCCACCGTGCTGAGATCACTGAAACACCCACACCACTACCATTGGAACTGAGACATCATTTAACCAGACATTTATGTCTATTGATTTTCTGAAGAAGGGTCTAGGCCCGAAACGTCAGCCTTCCTGCTCCTCTGATGCTGCTTGGCCTGCTGTGTTCATCCAGCTCTACACCTTGTTATCCCTTTATGTCTATTGATTCTGATTTGGATGTTGCTAAGTAACTTAACTATTCCAAACCAGATGTAGGGAGATTTACTCCCCTGGATACTGGTCTATGAGCTCTCTTACTCAATTCAGGCATAGTGGATACTTTCGCCATCTCGAGTCTGCATACCACCAGCAACACAATGGCCTGCCAGCCCGGTTCCTTGAGAAGATTTTAACCTTTCAGCGGAGGTTTGGCTTTGTTTTGGGGTTTTGCTGTGGGCTGTCCTAGAGTCCCTCTGTTCAGGGTATGTCCTGAGTGAGGCTATGCAATTGCCTTCACTCAAACAGTGTTCCCCAAAACTCAGTCAGACTGGCAAAAGTGTCCACTTCCATCGGAATACCCTGCAACTGTAGTGCCTGTTCAAAGACCAGTTGGGCTTCAGCTAGTAGGCACTTTTGCACAGTTACATCATTCATTCCACATCCCAAATGGTCTCTCAGTATCTCACTTAGCGATAAACCAAAATCATGTCTTTACCAGTCATCTTAATCTCATCAAAAATCCTGATACGGATTCCCTAATTCTCAAACTGCCGAGCAACACTGATAGCATCTTTGAATTAGAGAAGGCTTGGAGTTATAATATTCCTTAACTGAATCCATCAACTCTTGAAAGGTTTTAGTAGCTGGTGCCTCAGGGAATTTTAGGCTTCTAATAACTGAAAAAGCTGCGGGTCCACAAGCTGTCAGGAAAATTACTCGTTGCTTTTTGGAAGCATAACAGCATGACGCCAGAGACACTTACCCCAACTCAAAGATGGCTGTTGCTAATGAATATCTTCAGGGGAGTGTTGTTCTCTGATGGCCACTGAAACAACTCCACAGAGGCCGATATCCCATCGCCAGGTTTCCCTTTATTTACACGCGCATAGCATATGACACTGACGCACCTAGTTCAGAGTCGACTCCTGGAGTGAACAAAAATCTCTGACATTCCTGTTTATATCTGTCAGCCAGGGCTCCCTGATTGGACCAGAATAACAGCCCCAATCAGGGAACTCATATTCTATGAGGTCCACCTGGTTGACCTCATTACAATCATGACGATTGTAATGCAATTTGTTTAAATTTGAAGCTGATGGGGTGTTGTTCTGCGGCTTAATTTTTCTAGGGCTCTAATGATGCTGATACACAATGCAGGCGATCATTCTGGCCGCTACTCAGAACTTGTGTCATTGTTTCTGAAGAAATCCATGTTCGTATTTTCACATGATCACAGTAAGTACTAGCCATTATCGCTAAGCCGTACATCAAGAAACACGTTGCCATCTTTCGGTGGCCACTGCCAGGCTCTCTCCTCAGGCAGTCCCTCAAGATCAAGTATGACTTGCTCCACTCTGGTTCAATGGGTTCTGATCTAGGTGAAAGTTCCATTCTCTAGGGCTTGGCTACAATGTGGGCCAGTTGGTGCTGGAGCGGCTGGGTAGGTGGATTGTTGGGAGGTTAGTATGCTCTCTGTGACATTCTACTCTTGTTTCTTTTGTTTTATTCATGGCATGTGGGCATTGCTGGCTGATCCAGCATTTATTGCCCTTTGAGAAGGTGGGGGTGAGCTGCCTTTTTGAACCGCTGCAGCCCATGTGCTGTAGGTAGTCCTACAATGCAGGAAGGGCATCACAAATATTGACCCAGTGACAGTGAAGGAACGGCAATATATTTCCAAGTCAGGATGGTGAGTGGCTTGGAAGAGAACTTGCAGATGGAGGTGTTCCCATGTATCTGCTGCCCTTGTCCATCTAGATGGAAGCAGTCATGAGTTTCGAAGGTCCTGTCTAAAAAGTTTTGGTGAATTTCTGCAGTGCATCTTGTAGATGGTACACACTGCTGCTACTGAACATTGGTGGTGGAACGATGGTGGAGAGAGTGGATGTGGTCCCAGTCAAGCGGGCTGCTTTGTCCTGGATGGTGTCAAACTTCTAGATGTTGTTGGGGCTGCACTCATCCAGGCAAGTGGGGCATACTCCATCACACTCCTGACACATAGATGTGGAGAGGCTTTGGGGAGACAGGAAGTGAGTTTTTTCAAAGTGGGTGCAATTATTTCTGTGACTGGGAGGCTTCTGTAGCCGTCAGCAACAACAACTGGGTGTCTACCAATGGAGAAGTCAGCAGAGTTGACAATAACCTGAATCCATTGGTCCTGGGACATAGTTAAGACACACTGCACGGATCACGCAATAAAGAAGGTTCAGAGGATAAGGTGAAAATGCAAATAACAGAAGCAAATTAGCTAAGCGGGCACCATGGTCAGCATGGACCAGTTTGGGCTGAAGGGCCTGTTTCTATGACTCAAAGAGAGATTATGGAAAGAGACTAGCAGTTACCATAAAAGGAAATCCCAAAGCCTTTAATAACCATATGAATACTAAAAAAGGGTGATAAAAGGAGGAGTAGCGCCAATTAGGGACCAATAAAAGGATTAGCTCAGGTAATAAATGAATGGTTTGCATCTGTCTTCACCAAGGAAAAGCTGCTTCCCCAGTCGAAGATAAAGAGGAGGCAATTAATGCATAAGTCTGATTTAAAATTGATAAGCAGAAAGTATTGAATAGGCTGTCTGTGGTTAGGTGATAATGCACAATAAGATGCATCCAAGGATAGTATCAAGGAAATAATGGAGACATTGGCCGTAACTTTACAGTTTTTTTTAATCAAAGAGCTGGAGAATTGCAAATTGTACGTCTGGTCCAAAAAGGATATAAAGGTAAATCCAGCAAGTACAGGAACAAGGGGTGACAGTGTCAAGATATGGGCTAGGCCATTTTAGACTGAAATGGGAGAAATCCTTTTATTCAGAGAGTGGTGAACCTGTGGAATTCTCTCCCACTGAAGGTTATGGAGGAAAATTCACTGAAAATGTTTAAGGAAATATATATAGATACCTAGTAACTGGAAGTGACAATGGTGACATGAAGTCAAACCATTTCATACAGAGAGTGGAAAAGGTTTGGAACATTCTGCCTAAGTGTGTGTTGGAGGCATTTTCAATTAAGGCATCCAATAGGGAATCCAATAGGAAATCCATTTCTGAAGAAGGGTCCAGATCTGAAATGTCAGCTTTCCTGCTCCTCTGATGCTGCTTGGCCTGCTGTATTCATCCAGCTCTACACCTTGTGATTCTCCAGCATCGGCAGTTCCTACTATCTCTCAATAGGGAATTAGATTGTTTTCTGAAAAGGATGCTTGTGCAGGGTTAAGACTGGGAAATAGCACTAATGGGATGGCTCACTTAGAAAGCTGGGGCAGACACGATAGGCTGAATGGCCTCCTCCTGTATTTCTGTAACTGCTTTTTTTTTGAAGTGGATTCAACTGTTTCTATGATTGCGAGGCTGTTGTAGCCATCAGTGACAACAAGCATGAGTCTACCAACTGACAAGTCCGCAGAATTGACAAGAACCTCAATCCATTGGACCTGGGATATAGTTTAGACACCTTGCGAGGATCACCAGGACTTAACATTATGGTTGCTTGATCTTGTGTATTACCATTTGGGTCAGTTCCTGGAAACCAACCCTTTCCCGAAGAAATTGTGTGGTTTTGGCAATTTCTTAATGGTCTTCATATACCCTGCCAACATTCACGCATACATTGTGCATAACACGAGATCAGCTGTGCTTGTGGTGGTATCATCAGCAAAAGCAACGTGACTTCTCTGTGAAACAATAACTGCTTCTTAAACATGAGCAGCTTACACCCCACCAACTGATGACAGCCTGACTGTGTCTATCTGTAGTTGCCAGCCACAACAAGAACTATTGCATTTACAGTAGAGACTAAGCAAACCTCCAAAAAAGGTACAAAACTTTTCCTTTTGCAGAATCTTGTCGTCAAGGTGAGGTTCTCAGCTGGTGTGAGGTTTTGGCCATTTGAGAACAGCCAGAATTAGAACAGGATTTTCCATGAGCAACAGCAATGGATTCTTTCATTAAAACAATTACTCAATGTTTTTGCTTCTGCTTACAACTCCTTCTGCTTGTGCTATTCTGTATCACAGCTTCAAGTGAACAATATATTGAACCTTTAGAAGTCGGTGCAGGAGTCGGCAATTCAGCTCCTTGAGCCTGCTCCACAATTTACTACCATCAAGGCTGATCTTATCTCAGTCTCAGCTCCTGCCAACTCCTCACTATCTTTTAACCAATTACCAATTAAAAATCTATCTGCTCCTTAAATATACTCAGTGCTTCACCATCCACTGCATCTGGGGTAGTGAATTCCCTTCCAACCTCTTCCATCAAACAGAAGATACAGGAGCTTAGGGAGGCGATGGCCTAGTGGTATTATCACTGGACTGTTAATCCAGAGACCCAGATAATGTTCTGGGGACCTGGGTTTGAATCCCGCCATGGCAGATGGTGGAATTTGAATTCAACTAAATATCTGGAATTAAGAGTCTAATGGTGACCATGAATCATCACTGATTGTCAGGGGAAAAACCCATCTGGTTCACTGATATCCCTACCTGGTCTGGCCTACAAGTGACTCCACACCCACAGCAATGTGGTTGACTCATAACTGTCCCCTGGGCAATTAGGGATGGGCAATAAATGCTGGCCTAGCCAGCAACACTGAATGCATAATTTTAAAAAATCACACCAACAGGTTTAAGAACAGCTTCTCCCCTGCTTTATTAGACTATTAAATGGACCTCCCTAACTTCAAATAATGTTGATCTTGCGACGTAACCTTGTGTGCCTCACTCTGTCTAAGCATCCTATGATCTGTATGTCCTCGTTTGCTACAATCTACTTGCACTGCTTGCAAAAGAAAGTTTTTCACTGTACTTAGGTACATGTGACTACAATAAGTCAGATCAAAAGATTCATAACTCTTCGAGAGAAGTAATTCCTCCTCATTTCTGTTCAAATCTGCCACCCCTTATCCTAAAACTATGACCTCTCATTCTAGAAGCAATTTGAAAGCACTACGTGAATGACATGTCTAGCCCAGAGGAACTGGTTTTGAATGAGTTTCTGCATGATGCTGGGCACATTGACTGGGAATAGAACTCTGCTGGTGGTCCACGTTTCTTGTCACCTTGTAAAGCCACTACTTGTGTTAATCCTCCAATGTTTTGGAGTATCTACTGTAGATTGCTCAAGTCTCCAAAGCATTTCGGAGCATGTGGATCACTGCTCCTTGGTAAGCCATATCTTCCTCCAATGAGTGCCTGCAACAAAACATCACTCCCAACACCCCACTTACATTAATAGTGAGATATCCTGGAAAATATGTGACACTTTCCATATTTTGTGAGCCTCCACTCATTGAAGGCAGATGTACTAATGCATCATGGTCCGAAGCAATGTAACTTTCAGCCAAGTATGGAAAAGAACATTTTAGAACCAGGATCTCAAAACCATCATGACCAGCTGCACCCACAACATAACTACTCAAATATATTGCCCTCACCCTAACGATTCACTTTCATCTACTGAGCTTATATTGTCACAAAACATCAAATGGCTCATTTAAAAACAAAACACGGGGTTGAATTTTATGGGGTTTGTGAGATTTGGGGCCTGGGGATGGGGGTGGCAGCCTGGAAATGATAAGGAAGGTGGATATTGTACCCATCACCCTCTCATTGACATGGTATTGTGCCTGCAGAAGGGAAGGTGGAGGACAGTCCCCAGTTCCCAGAACCCAATGGAACCACTCAAGTGACTAATTAAGGGAGGGTGGTCTCCTAGCCAAATGGGGTCAATAAGTCCCCTGGACCTGATAGATTGTTTGTTAGGATTCTAAAGGACATAGGCTCAGAGAGAGTGGACGTCCTGAGGTTAGTCCTCAGATTCCAAGAATCCTCAGATTCTGGAAAAGTCCAGCAGATTGGAAAGCTACCAACATAACACCCTTATTCAAATAGGGAAGGAGACAAAAAGTAAACGGGTAACTGGTTAGTTCAATACTTGTCATTGTTAGAATCAAATGTAAAGTGTCAGTATAGCTTCATAAAGGAAGAATCATGCCAGACAAATTTATTTGGGCTCTTTGAGGAGGTAACAAGCAGGGCGGATAAAGGCCAACCAGTAGATGTATACATTTGAAGTTCCAAAAGGCACTTGATCAGGTACCATACATAAGGTTACTTAATGTGGATGAAGGTGGAGCAGTGGATGTGGTATACATGGATTTAAGTAAGGCGTTTGATAAGGTTCCCCATCGTAGGCTCATGCAGAAGGTAAGGAGGCATGGGATAGGGGGAAATGTGGCAGATTGGATTTAGAATTGGCTGACCCTTAGAAGACAAAGGGTGGTAGTGGACGCAAAATATTCAACATGGTGCTCAGTTACAAGTGGTGTACCACAAGGATCAGTTCTGGGTCCTCTTCTATTTGTGATTTTTGTAAATGATTTGGATGAAGGAGTGGAAGGGTGGATTAGCAAGTTCGCGGACGATACGAAGGTGGGTCACGTTGTGGACAGTGCGGAGGGCTGTTTTAGGTTATAAAGGGACATTGATAGAATGCAGAGCTGGGCTGAGAAGTGGCAGATGGAGTTTAATCCTGAAAAGTGTGAGGTGATTCATTTTGGAAGGACAAACTTGAAAGCAGAATACAGGGTTAACGGAAAGATTCTTGGCAGTGTGGAGGAGCAGAGGGATCTTGGAGTTCATGTTCACAGTTCCCTGAGAGCTGCCACCCAGGTAGATAGAGTTGTTAAGAAGGCGTATGGTGTGTTAGCTTTCATTAATAGAGGGATTGAGTTCAACAGCCGTGAAGTTACGCTCCAGCTATACAAAAGCCTGGTTTGGCCACATCTGGAGTATTGTGTCCAGTTCTGGTCACCTCATTACAGGAAAGATGTGGAAGCGTTAGAAAAGGTGCAGAGGAGATTTACCAGGATGTTGCCTGGAATGGAGGGAAGGTCCCACGAGGAAAGATTGAGAGAGCTAGGGCTTTTCTCTTTAGAATGACGAAGGATGAGAGGTGACTTGATAGAGGTGTACAAAATGATCAGATGTATAGATAGAGTAGACAGCCAGAGACTTTTTCCTAGGGTGGAGGTAGCTTTTATGAGGGGACATAGTTTTAAAGTGAAAGGAGGTAGATATCAGGGAGACGTCAGAGGTAGGTTCTTTACTCAGAGAGTGGTTGGGGCGTGGAATGGAGAGGGTAGTGGAGTTGGCCTCATTAGGGGCATTTAAGCAGCTGTTAGAAAGGCATATGGATGATAGTATAAGGTAGGGGTGGAGTTAGATAGACCTTAGGATTAGGGTAAAAATTCGGCACAACATCATGGGCCGAAGGGCCTGTACTGTGCTGTACTGTTCTATGTTCTATGTTCTATTAATAAGGTGACAGTTCATGGTGTTGGAGGTAGTATATCAGTATGATAGAGGATTGGCTAACTGATGGAAGACAGAGAGTTGTTATAAGGATGTCTTTTCAGCCTGGAAACATGTAACTAGTGGGTGCCACAGGGATCGGTGCTGGGACCGCAATTACTTACAGTATATATTAGTGACTTGGATGAGGAAAGTGAAGGTATTATAGCCAAGTTTGTGAATGACGCAAAGAATAGATGGGTCAGCAAGTGGTGAGAATAACATAAAGATCCTACAGAGAGATATAACCAGGGTGATGTGAATGGGCAAAACTTGACAGATGGAACATAATGTGAGGCTATGCACTTTGGCAGGGAGAAGAGCCGAATGTTATTTTAAGTGAAGGAAGACTGTAGAAATTACCCGTATCGAGGGATTTGGGAATTGAAGCGTACGGGGAGAAAGCAGGAACAGGGACTGACACCTACAATCATTTTGAAAGATGGGGGCAGGTTCTAAGGGCCAAATGGCCTACTTCTGTTTCTATTTTCTATGTTTCTACATTTCTACAGCTTGGCTACCCAATGTCAATTACTCACATTTTCAGAGGGGGTGGTTTGTTGATTAGTGATCAAAGAAAGCCTTCACTAATCATCTCTGGCTGAACACAGGAGTGCCAAGTTTCGCTGCATGCCTTCACTCAGCTCCTGCCAACACTAGACAGTTCGAAAATTAGGCCACGGAGGATCCAAGGCATCTTTCTGCATCAGAGAGGGAGAATTGATTATGGAATTGAGGGGCCCCACTCCACATCAAACAAGGGGCTAAGGAAGGAGGCAGACCCACATGAGCAACCACTGATGATAGAGGAATTGGACCCATTCAAAGTTTTGGCAAAGATCTGTAGCTCGGGTTATGGGTGAGGTTGTTGGACTCATGTCATTATACCATGCCTTGTTTAAAATTAATTTCTATTTTACAGATTATGGGCATCGCTGGCTGGGTCAGCATTCATTGCCTGACCCTAGTTGCCCCTTGAGAAGGTGGTAGTGAGCTGCCTTCTTGAACCGCTGCAGTCCACATGCTGTAGGTTGACCCACAATGTTGTTAGGGAGAGAGTTCCAGGCTTGACCTAGTGATACTGAATGATGATTTCAAAGTCAAGATGGCATGTGAGTGGAGGAGAGGATGTAGGTGCCGGTGTTTCCCATGTGTCTGCTGCCCTTGTCCACTCATAGTTAGAGGTCACATGATACCAGGTTAAAGTCCAACACGTTTATTTGAAATCACAAGCTTTGGGAGCGCTGCCTCTTGGAAGCCATTGGTTTGGAAGGTGCCATTAAAGAATGCTTGCTGAGTTGTTGCAGGTATTTTGTAGGTGGAACACACTGCCACTACTGTGCATCAGTGATTGAGGGAGTGAATAGTTAGGATGGTAGGATGATGTGCCAGTCAAGTAGGCTGCTTTGTGCTGAATGGCAATGAGCTTCTTTGCACAAGATACTTAGTACGGTTCAGTTTTTGGTCAATGATAATTCCCAAGATATTGACAGTTAGGAATTTGGTGATGGTAATGCCACTAAATGCCAAGGGGAGATAGTTAGGTTCTCTTTCAGTGGAGATGGTCTCTGTATGGATCTCCTGTGCCACATATATTACGTGCCATTTTAGCCCAAGCCTGGATATTGTCCAGATGGTGTTGTATTTGACCATGGACTGCTTCAATATCTGAGGAGTTGCGGATGGTGCTGAACATTGTGCAATCATCAGCAAATATCCCCACTTCTGACCTTATGATGGAGGGAAGGTCATCGATGAAGCAGCTGAAGATAGTTGAGCCCAGGACACTACCATAAGGATAGTAATGTCCTGGAGCTGAGATGACTGATCTTCCACAACCACAACCACCTTCCTATGTGTCAGGTATGGCTCCAGTGGAGAGTTTGCCCTCTGATACCCGTTGATTCCAGTTTTGCTATGGCTCCTTGATGCTAAACACAGTCGAATGCAGCCTTGTTGTCAAGGGCTGTCACTCTCACCTCGCCTCTGGAATTCAGCTCTTTTGTCCATGTTTGAACCAGGGCTGTAATGAGGTCAGGAGCTGAGTGGCCCTGGCGGAACCCAAACTGGGCGTCACTGAGCAGGTTATTGCTGAGCAGGTGCTGCTTGAGAGTACTGTTGGCACACATACACTGAGTCTGCAGTCAATCATTGAAAGCCTGTAAGGCAAAATGTTTTGTCTCCTGTTTGCACACAGTTGGCCATGGACAGAGTGAAGGGGCTCGTCTGTGGGTGTCTGATTTCAGAATATACGTCCGGGACTGCGTACAGCACCTTGATATGATAAAGAGAAAGTTCCCACTTCTAAAGATTTACATATTTGCAGTTTCCATGGTAAGTAACCTATTGAAAGAAATTGTATTAAGTTGCGTGTTATTTAATTTATCATGCTTTAAAAAAGGGTGAAGCCACCACAGCCTTGCTCTCTCATTAGAAAGAGATGACTGGAGGTGATTTAGTGAGGGGACAGATTCGGATGGAGAATCTTTCAATGGCAACTTCAGCTACTGTGGGAATTGAACCCATACTGTCAGCATTACTCTACATCGTACACCCGCTCCCTGGCCAACTGAGCTGGACAACCCCAATACCTTTTGCTACAGGACAGGTACAGCACACGGCTCAATACAGTGTAAAGCTCTTTCTACTCTTTCAAACTGGAAGTAGATCTCCCTCTACACTGTTCTCAATCATTCCTAGGACAGGGACAGCACAGGGCTCAGTACAGAGTAAAGTTTCCTCTACATGGGCCCCATCAAACACTCCCAGGACAGGTACAGCACACGGCTCAATACAGTGTAAAGCAGTTTCTACATTGTCTCTGGCGAAAACTCCCAGGACAGGGACAGCACGGGTTAGAAACAGAGTAAAGCTCTCTTATACTTTTTGAAACTGAAAGTAAAGCTTCCTTCACACTATCCCCCCATCAAACACTCCCAGCACAGGCCAGCACAGGGTTAGATACAGAACAAAGCTCTCTCTACACAGTCCCCATCAAACACTCCCAGGACAGAGACAGCACGGGGTTAGATACGGAGAAAAGCTCCCTCAATGCTGTCCCCATCGAACACTTTCTGGACAGGGACAACAGAAGGTTAGATACAGAGTAAAGCTCTTTCTACTCTTTCAAACTGGAAGTAGAGCTCCCTCAACACTGTTCTCAATCATTCTTAGCACAGGGCTCAGTACAGAGTAAAGTTTCCTCTACATGGGCCCCATCAAACACTCCCAGGACAGGTATAGCATAGGGCTCAATACCAAGTAAAGCTCCCCCTAATCTTTTAAAGTGGAGGTAAAGGTCTCTCTACACTTTCTCAATCATTCCCAGGACAGACACAGCATGAGGCTTAATATGGAGTTAAGCTTCCTCACTCTTTTAAACTGAATGTGAAGGTCAATCTACACTGTGCTCATCAAACACTCCTATGACAGGGACAGCACAGGGTTAGATACTGAATAAAGATCCCTCTACACTGTCCCCATCAAACACTGCCAGGACAGGGTCAGCATGGGCTTAGGTACAGTAACTCTATGGCATGTAGGCAGGTGTGGAGGTCATGCTGTGCACAGCAGGATCCCACCGGCAGCTGCAGAGTTAGGATCTCTGCATTTTTATTCCTTTTCCAATTGAGGGTGGAATGTTGGGCATCAGGCTCTTTAAATCCCACCTGAGCCTGGTATGAAAAGCACCATCAAAAGGGTAAGCATTCCACCGGTGCAGTCATCATTCTGTTATGAGCTGGCACAAGTACCAAACGGGCACCCTTCAAATTCTGTCCCAGGCAAACACTGTAAAGCTTTCAGCAATGGGAACATCAGCACTTCAAGTTGCAAGCAATATACTCACCCAAGGAATGGTAACAAAGCCCCTTGATGATAAAGAACCACAACTGACCTGAGCTATGGGCAGCACGGTGTCTCAGTGCTTAGCATTGCTGCCTCACAGCACCAGGGACCCAGGTTTGATTCAACCCTCGGGTGACTGTCTGTGTAAAGTTTGCACATTCTCCCCGTGTCTGCGTGGGTTTCCTTTGGGTGCTCCGGTTTCCTCCCATAGTCCAAAGATGTGCAGGCTAGTTGGATTAGCCATGCTAAATTGCCCATAGTGTTCAGGGATGTGTAGTTCAGGTGGGTTATATGGGAATGGGTTTGGGTGGGATCAGTGTGGACTTGTTGGGCCGAAGGGCCTGTTTCCACTCTGTAGGGATTCTATGATTCTGACCTCTTCGCTTTTAAATGAGCGAAAACAATTGAGTTGCAGATTCCACTTTATTTAGGTCCTGTTGGATGGAGATATTTTCAGTTTGTTTTTGTCAATATTTTCCCCTTTCCCTTCCTCATCTCCTAAAGACATTAACTCATGCTCAGGGCTGTCTGAGTCAACCATATTTCTGTGGGTCTGGCATCACATGTAGGCCACATCAGCTGAGGACAGCAGTTTCCTCCCCTGAAGGACTTTAGTGAACCAAATGGGTTTTTCCCTGACAACTGACAATGATTTCAATATCATAATTAAAGTCTTATTTCTAGATTTTTATTGAATTCGAATTCTACCCTCTACCACAGGACTTGAACCTAGATCTCCAGATCATTACCCAGGTCTGAATTAATATGTCTAGCAATAATACCACAAGACTATCACATCCTCCAGCTGGAACTAATAATCTGTCTACTTTAGTCTGTTCCACATTTAACAAGATTATCCTTGATCTTGACCCCAGCTATCTCCCTATCCCTTAATTCCTGGAAATCTTCCAATCTGTCTTGAATCTACTCAACAACTGAGCATCTACAGCTCTTAGGAATAGACAATTGCGAAGATTGACAAGCTTTAGACTGATTCCCCATCCTGGGGGCTGAAATAGCTGGACGAGAGGGCCTAGTTGTCCTTGAGAAGGTCATGTTGAGTGTTGCTCTCCAGCAAGTAACTGGCCTTGGATGTTTCTCGCAGTCAGTGTCCATCTGATTCTCACTCAGAGATAGTAGGAACTGCAGATGCTGGAGAATCCGAGACAACAAGGTGCAGAGCTGGATGAACACAGCAGGACAAGCAGCATCATAGGAGCAGAAAGGTTGACGTTTCGGGCCTAGACCCTTCATCAGAAATGGGGGAGGGGAAGGGGGTTCTGAAATAAATAGGGAGAGAGTGGGAGGCGGATAGAAGATGGATAGAGGAGAGGATAGGTGGAGAGGAAACAAACAGGTCGAAGAGGCGGGGATGGAGCCAGTAAAGGTGAGTGTAGGTGGGGAGTTAGGGAGGGGATAGGTCAGTCCAGGGAGGACGGACAGGTCAAGGGGGCGGGATGAGGTTAGTAGGTAGGAGATGGGGGTGCGGCTTGAGGTAGGAGGAGGGGATAGGTGGGAGGAAGAACAGGTTAGGGAGGCGGGGACGAGCTGGACTGGTTTTGGGATGCGGTAGGGGGAGGGGAGATTTTGAAGCTTGTGAAATCCACATTGATACCATTGGGCTGCAGGGTTCCCAAGCGGAATATGAGTTGCTGTTCCTGCAACCTTTGGGTGGCATCGTTGTGGCACTGCAGGAGGCCCAGGATGGACATGTCGTCTGAGGAATGGGAGGGGGAGTTGAAATGGTTCGCGACTGGGAGGTGCAGTTGTTTAGTGCGAACCGAGCGTAGGTGTTCTGCAAAGCGGTCCCCGAGCCTCCGTTTGGTTTCCCCGATGTAGAGGAGGCCACAACGGGAACGGCAGACGCAGTATACCACATTAGCAGATGTGCAGGTGAACATCTGCTTGATGTGGAAAGTCTTCTTGGGGCCTGGGATGGGGGTGAGGGAGGAGGTATGGGGGCAGGTGTAGCACTTCCTGTGGTTGCAGGGAAAAGTGCCGGGTGTGGTGGGGCTGGAGGGGAGCGTGGAGCGGACAAGGGAGTCACGGAGAGAGTGGTCCCTCCGGAAAGCAGATAAGGGTGGGGAGGGAAAGATGTCTTTGGTGGTGGGGTCAGATTGCAGATGGCGGAAGTGTCGGAGGATGATGCATTGGATCCGGAGGTTGGTGGCGTGGTACATGAAGACGAGGGGGATTCTTTTTTGGTTCTTATTGCGTGGACGGGGTGTGAGGGATGAGTTGCGGGAATGTGGGAGACACGGTTGAGGGCGTTCTCGACCACTGAGGGGGGGGGAGTTAACGGTCCTTGAAAAATGAGGACAACTGAGATGTACGGGAGTGGAATGCCTCATCCTGGGAACAGATGCAGCGGAGGCGAAGGAATTGGGAATAGGGGATGGCATTTTTGCAGGAAGGTGGGTGGGAGGAGGTGTGTTCTAGGTAGCTGTGGGAGTCGGTGGGCTTGAAATGGATATCGGTTTCTAGGTGGTTGCCCAAGATGGAGACAGAGAGGTCCAGGAAGGTGAGAGAGGTGTTAGAGATGGTCCAGGTGAACTGAAGGTTGGGGTGGAAGGTGTTGGTGAAGTGGATGAACTGTTCGAGCTCCTCATGGGAGCACAAGGTGGCACCGATACAGTCATCAATGTAACGGAGGAAAAGGTGGGGTTTAGGGCCAGTGTAGGTACGGAAGAGGGATTGTTCCACGTAACCTACAAAGAGGCAGGCGTAGCTTGGGCCCATGCGGGTACCCATGGCCACCCCCTGTGTCTGTAGGAAGTGGGAGGAATTGAAAGAGAAGTTGTTGAGGGTGAGGACGAGTTTGGCTAAGCGGTTGAGGGTGTCAGTGGAGGGGGACTGGTCGGGCCTGCGGGACAGGAAGAAGCGGAGGGCCTTTAGGCCATCTGTATGGGGAATGCAGT